>NC_083108.1:16937835-17292835 GCF_949774975.1 Lagenorhynchus albirostris
GGTTACTAGTTTCAATTTTTATAATCAAAACATAAGACCTAATTTTAGTTATAGAATAGAATGTGCATGTCATAAAAGATATTGTTAAGGTAACGCTCCAGCTGGTAGAAGTCAAGTTGAGAGCAGGGAGAAGGAAGGGCAAGTGTAGGGGGCGCAACTTTCCTCATTTTACTTTGGGATGATACAAGAGATACTGTGTAAAGAAGACGGAACGAAAATACAGGATTATGTATACATCACTTAAAAGTATAAAGACAACTGATAGAAAAACCACACACACTAATATAACTAGCAAAACTCAGGGGAGAGAGAGGGACAAGTGGAGATGTAAGCTGAATTTCTTGTCTATCAAAGAGGATGGAAATGACTTGATTTCTACTGCTGGTAAATTAAGAAACTGAGATCTTAGCATATCATTTAGAATTATGGTGGTAACTTATCAGAAGAATTAAAAACAAAATGTTTGACGGTGCTTCCAATGAAGTGTGGGACTTCGGTAGGCGAGTGATATGGAGTTTTTATTTAATAACAGTACAGTACATGCTGTTTGAATTTTGAAACTGTGCACACATTTTAAAATGTTTTTGAAAATACATTTATAAAAAATTGGTGTTGATAGGTATAAAGAAAGCCCTAATTAAAGAGTAATTCTTCCCTGCTGGTGACATTTGCTAGCTTCGGTCTTCAGCTAATGATGCATCTACTTGTCCTTTGGGGGGTCGCTGCTCTGTGGCTAAGTTCTTGTTCTTTGTGTTGACACACTCCATCATTCTAAATCAACACGTGCACTTAACAGTGCTATTTCAGCCTTAATAAATATTGTATCAACATTCGCAGGAGATGGTATGAAAAGAGGTGGGAGCTCATGAGACACGGACTTTTCTTATCAGGGCCATTGTGTGTATATTTGTCAAAGAGATGCACACAAAAAGGAAACATTTTCACTGAGGTTTTGGAAAACCGGATGGAGAAACTTAGTGTCTTTATACATTTCCTCAGGAACGGAGAAAAGCCAAGGGCTTTCTAAACTGCTCAGGGCTCATCTCCTGGCCCCAAGTACGTTAATCTGTTTCTTCCATTTGGTTTGCAGCCCCTGCGTGTTGTCAGCTGCACGGTCACCCAGAGAACACAGTGTCTGGGCACTTTTCAGAGCCTTCCCACGGAAAGTAAAGCCCCCGCCATTCTACTCCAGCTGACACCAGGACTTGCCCCAGCCAGGGAATGGTAGCCTCCACCGGATGCCATCTCTCCCCGGCTCCAACCTGGGGCTCAGGACCCCTCTTCCCAACAGAGCTCTGCTTACCCCTGCTCTCTGCTTTCGTCAGTTCTCTGCCGAGGAAAGGGCTGCTAACACTTGGCCCGTTCCTGACTGCACTTCTCTTGCTTTGTTCGGTGGCTCCTGGCTCCTCTCCCCCGGGACTGACCCTTCCCATTTTCATTGTTGCCCACTTGCCTCTAAATCTCCCATCCCCCTTTGTGAAGATAAGAGACCGGTGACGCAAAAATGAGTAAAGTTCAGCCCTGCTTCCAAGCAGCTCACAGGGCGGTAAGGAAGGTGGCGCCTGATGGCGAGTCATGAGTGGCGAGTCTCAGGCTGGTAGAAACACAGGGCTGCAGGGACGTGCACGGCAGAGACCCCTAATCCAGATATGTGCCTTAAAAGCTAAATAGGAGTTCATCAGCCCAAAAAAAGGTGTTCTAGAAAGAGGGAAGAGAGGGCAAGGGGCAAGAAGTAGACGGAGCCTTTTAGGTACCTATGACTGGCACTCTAAAATTAGCATCTAAGGTGGGAGGCTGGATGGCAACGCTGCCGAACCAAGTTCATTTTGCCTGATGCACAGCAAGCCCAAATGCTGAGACACAGAGGTCTGCTGCAGAGGCCTTTCTGAGCAAAGGTAGCCGAACAAAGAAACAGAAGAACAAACCGCAAATCCACCCCCCCAGGGCAACGGGCTGGGGGTATTTATAGGATAACGAATAAAGAGGCAGGGCTGTCAGAGGCGTGGGGAGCATGGGAATGGGGAACGTGGGGAAAGGTGATTGGAAAAACGTGTGATAGTCAACGTTCTGCGCAGGTGTAACTAAGTTACAGGCCTCTGACGTCAAAAGGTCACTGAGCGGACACTCGCGCATGCCCGGTTGAAGCGACGGTGGTCCTATCCAATCTCCACCAGCTCAGCTTCAACTAGACACAGCTGATTTCAAGTTCCTGGAAAACAACTCTTATTGTTTAGGCTACATACTGCTTGGAGGATATGCCAGTCTTAAAATGACCTTGATTAGTGAAGGCAGGTGAAATAGATTTGACTAATTACCCACGTTTTCAGTAACAGGCGAGGCTGGAGATGTGGGCAGATTTCAGATCGAGAAAAGCCTTGAAAGACATGCTAAAGACTTGGGACTTTATCCTAGAACACTGGAGAACCACGGAAATTATTTAAGTAAGGAAGGGACAAAATCAGATTTATGATTTAGAAAAAGATCTGGCTGCAGTGTAGACAATGAATTTGAGGGAGACAGTCCTGGAGGCAAGAAGATTATTCAAGACACTTTGTAACGATCCAACAATGAAATGATGGGTGTGAAACCTTGAACCAGGGCAGTGAGACAGGGAAAGGGGCAGATCTGAGAGATAATGAGCAAGTGGGATTGTCACCAATTAGGTAAGGGAGAAAAAGGATCCAAGGATGACTCCCAGTTTCTGGATTGGGCGATGGAGTGGCCGTTCACTATGATGGAGAACACAGGGCTGAATTTGGAGGAAAATGAGGAGTTGAGTTTTAAGTTGGTTTTCTGAGTTTCAGATAGCTATGGAATATCTATATAATATGCAATTAGATATATTTATAAGAAGCCCAGGAGAAAGATTTGGGCTATAAATAAAATTTTGAGAGTTTTGAGAGTCCTCAAATAGCATATGGGTGAGATCAGTCAGGAAGACTCTTTAGAGAAGACAGAACACTAGGGGCTTTTTTTTTTTTTTTTTTGCTGTACGCAGGCCTTTCACTGTTGTGGCCTCTCCTGTTGCGGAGCACAGGCTTCGGACGCGCAGACTCAGCGGCCATGGCTCACGGGCCCAGCCGCTCTGCGGCATGTGGGATCTTCCTGGACCGGGGCACGAATCCGTGTCCCCTGCACCGGCAGGCGGACTCTCAACCACTGCGCCACCAGGGAAACCCAGGTACAACTTTTTCTTTTTTTTTTTTCGGTACGCGGGCCTCTCGCTGTTGTGGCCTCTCCCGTTACGGAGCACAGGCTCCGGACGCGCAGGCTCAGCGGCCATGGCTCACGGGCCCAGCCGCTCTGCGGCATGTGGGATCTTCCCGGACCGGGGCACGAACCCGTGTCCCTTGCATTGGCAGGTGGACTCTCAACCACTGCGCCACCAGGGAAGCCCGAGCCTCTTAATTTTCTATTTCTGATCTTCGAGAGTCCTATCTAGCTGTTTGGGGGAAGAGGGTAGAAACCAAGTCTTACTATGTCACAATATCTCAGTCTCTTGCTGTTGAAACAATCTTTTTAGGAAAGAGCTGAATCTTATAGATTTCCTCCCCTTTCCTTCTTCCTCCTCCAAGTGAGTGTCTGGCATTTTCATGGGAGGGGAGAGTGAAGGGGAAGAAGGCCTATAAGTGGGTGTCATAGGTTAGGTTCCCTGGGAGGCAGACCCCAAGATCCACACACAGGAGGTATTGGGAAGCGCTCTTGGGAGCAACCCCTGTGAGGGGGCAGGAGAGCAGGACGGAACAGAGGGAAATGCTGGCCTGCAGTCTCGGGGGTAAGTTCAACTCAGGAGGATTATATTAGGCAGTGCCTTTGGTCACAAATCCAATCCAACGTCTCCAATTCAGCTCTACCAATAAAACAGATTAAAAAATTTTTAATGTTTAATTATTGTCTTGTTTCTTAATTAGTTCTGCACTCGAAGGGGAAGACAAGAGAGTTATTTATTGGTCTCCTTAAAATCCAGCCGGAGTGCTGAAGGTGAAGGTAATAATGACAATAACATGATAATGATGATATTGAGGACCACGTAAAGCTCAAATGAGGTTACTCAAAAATAATCCTGTTAGATGTATTTGTAGCCACTGGTTCATACCAACACCAGCTACTTTCTTTGTGGTTTCAATTTTGCAGCTCTTAGTGTCCTTTAAAAATTCATTTTTGTGGGCACTTTGAGTACCCACAGCCAACAGTGAGATCTTACCTGCACTTCTGTGTACTTCTCGGTGGTCTGGGAAGTCCCAAATCATTGCTTGTCAGCTCCGTGGAGTTCCATGCACATGTCCTGGATGGAGTTCCCCAAGGGCGAAATGAAGACTTGGAGCTGTGAGCAAATTCTGAGCCATAACCTACAGCATCCCAGCTGCGAACACATCTGGCGGAGATGTTGGAGGGACATTTGAACTGTTTGTCTTCGCTTCCACCCACCTCTACTGCTTAGTGATCAGGACCTCCTGTTGGAAGAACCCAGGAGTAGGAGTCCCAGCTGTGAGCACGATAGTCTAAGCTCTGCCATTAACCCAAGGAAACGCTACACAAGTAAGAGCTTAGCCCTGGAGTCAGGCTGCCTCCTGCGTGACCTGCAGCAAGTTACCCAATCTCTCAACATGTGTTTTCATCTGTAATGTGGAGATAATTATAGTACCTGCCTCATACAGTAGTTGGTAGAACAAGATGAGCTAAACCGCACACGTGGTAAATATCCATCCATGTGAGCTGTTATTATCAGGTGACTATGAAACCCTTCGCACTTAATTATTCCATGGGAATAATAATACCTGCACTACTGGTTGCAGGAAAAGTGAGATGAATAAATAAAGGAATAGGAAAGTAGTTTTTAAATCCCAGTGTAAAGTGTCATTATTTATATTGAAATTAACACATGCTCTCCGATCATTTCTAACATAGGATGTGGATAAAGCCTGAACTGCTGTTGTAATGACCGTGACTTACTGTAACAGGCTAGAGCACAGAGAGTGTGGTGGAATGTGTGTGCTGGTCTGTTCAAGCTTCGATCTGGGGGAAGTAAGGTGCCCTCATCAAGGGTGTGCAGCCCTGGGTGGTCAGGGAACATCGTTTCTGAAGGGTCTCACTCCGGGGCAGCCACCGCTCACACTAGTGCTTCAGCCATCTACGTCTCAGTCAATGCCAGGCTCTGCTAATTAGCACACTGAATACCAGAAGTGGCATCTTAATGGTGAAAATAGTAGCCTATCAATTACCATGAGAAATGTGACCAATGGACTTTGGTGACGGTAAGATTAAAGGTGTTAAGATAGGTGGGTTGGAGAGAGAATACCTCCTGCACTCCCTTGTCTGCGCAGAATGTAAGAATCTCTGAAACCTTTTGCCAGAACCCTTCGGGAATGCAAGGGAGGTCTGATCCCTAAAGGACCCTGTGTTCCATCTTTGGTTTAGGAGGTTGCCTGTTGTCTGATGCTCATACGGAATCTGTATAAGGATAAGGTCAGGATGCGTTATCTCTAAAGTTTTAATGGGTTAAGAATAAGGTAATCTTTCTTTACAGGGGCATCCCTAAGCTTTTGTAACCGATGGCATGGATGACAGATCTGGTGATGATAAAATGTGCCTTGCATCCTGTCAGAGGTAAGCAGTTACAGTCTTGCTAAGCAGAGCAACTTTACTGCTGTTCTTTATGAAACCACAGTGGGATGCAGTAGGGAGAAGCATGCTTAATCCTTTCCATGGAAAGAGAAAGAAGCCAGCTGAGACATGGTCAATGAATGAAAGCAGTTTATTTGACATTAATTGCAGAATTTACAGCACTACCATTTAATGAGAGGAATAAAAACAGAAAGAATCCAGTGTGAGCAATGTTGCAGACAAAACATCCGGGTGGGAAATGAGCGAAATTGAAAATGCAATTAACATTCAAAGAAATCTTCCAAAGGACTGGGAGCTTAGCAAGGGGTGAGCAGCCCCCCGAGAATGGTGTGTGATCCTCTTCCTCGCCAGGATTTCAGGGCAGCCACTGAACATTTACCCTGTTGACCATCCCTGGAAAATCTTTCAGCACAGTCTGACTTAACATGTCTGAGGTGGGGCAAAATCTGAGTTATATGTTTGGAAATATAGCTTAGGGTAAAAAGAAAATAAGAATGTGAATTAACTAGTGTGTGGGGTTTTTCTTTTTCAAAACAGACGGGAGTACAAATTTTAGGGGTGTGTTTTCCTGATTTTAAGTAGGAGAGGTGATGTCAAAGGGATTGACTAAAAATAAAAGTTTGAAGTTTTCCCCTATGATTTTCTTGGAGATAATATCTGCAAAAGCAAGGAAATAGAACAAGAGGTATGCATGTGACTCTTTGGTCTCTTATCTTGGAATCTGGATAGAGACCTATGAAAGGTGCCTGGACTTCTACTAAAGGGCTGGGTTTCTGGAAAAGCTTACTGAGAAGCCCCATGGTTGCGCATGGGCTCCGACAGGGATGGTTAACCATGGTATAGCCATTTTCCCATGGCTTATTGAGTCTTTTCTTTCCCTTTTAAAACTTTAAATAGAGCTGGGGCAAATTCTTCTCACTTTCCATCTTCCTTCCCTAATTTTAGTCACTTTCAAAACCATAAAGCAACCAACAGGTTGGAAAGGATTCAAGCCCCATAGGCCAGCATGTGAAATTAAAAGGTGTTTTTAATACCCCAAATTAATACATCTGAGGTCATCAGGGTCTAAAGTGAGAAAATAGCCCAAACTGACTCAATCCTGAGAACAAAAACCAATGAAAGAAAAGATATTGGAACTTGTTCTCACTCACTTTTGGTGGGAAGATAGTTTCTCTAGTAAGAATTCACTGACCAAGAGAGAATCTACAGCACCTGTATCAATAAAATATTAATTTGGGTAGAAGTATTAGAATAGGAAGGATGCAAAAATTGGCCAGGCTCTTTCCCTGCAGTCCAGGAAAACACCTTCTTGGAGAAAAGCAAAGGATGAAGAAGAGAACTAATGGGAATGCTGGTCAATCCCGAATCATCTTTGCCCATAAAATTCTTTGGCATCTGAGACCAGGAGAGGAGAGACTGAATGGTTCTAGGATTGAGGGGGAAAAAATAAGAGTTGGTGATTGGAAATATGGATTAAAAGAGACACCAGCACCAAGATTATGTCCGTATCACCTCAGCCCTTGCCTGCCAAACTCAGACGTTCTTTATCATTTTGTCAGCGTGAAGGTCTTCTTGCTTCCGGAATTCCAACTTGCCAGGTGTCTTATAACCTTTCATGGTAAGAAGTTTGCTGGCCCCATTTAGACTTGTGTAACACAAAACGACATAGTAAAGAAAGGAAGTAATATTCTAGCTTCAAGGAAGTATCTGTTAATGGTATGACTAGGTAGTCATTGAAGAGTTAACCCTGCTTCCCAGGTAGCAGGTTTCCTGTCATAATTTGAAAATAACTTTCCTAGACAGTAACCAGACTCTGAAGCTAAATGCCAAATTGGGTCAAAGTAAGGGAGACGGGAAACCCCCAAGCTGTATAGCTTTTCGACTAGGATTTTCAAGCAGAGATAAAGGAGGCATTGGTGGGCCATGTTCTTGATTGGCTCAACAGCTATGGTTCAGCCTGTCCTCTAAGAAAGACCAGTAATGTGGGCAGTGTGCACGGCCCCCTGAGAGAGGAGCCAGGCACAGAGAGGCACTGGGGTCTCCTTTTCTCTTGTCTATTTTCCAGATCAAAGAACTAGGAAGAGCCAAAATATAAACTAGAAACAAAATGACAGAAAAACCCATTCACACCTTTCTTGGTTTTCCAAATACTTATTTGCCAAAGCTATAGATGGACTCACTAAACCAGGATGCAGAGGAAGAGTGATGAGGGAGATTCTGACTTAGAAGAGCCCCACTGCATTGTGGGCACGTGGAGCCTTTGCAGTAAAGTGATGGCGCAGGTCAAGCCAACCAGATGGACCGCCCACAACTTTGACTGGTGGAGCCCAGCTTGAGGATAGGTGAGTGCCTGGTGGGTGACAGACGATTCAGGATGGCTATGTTCTCTTCCTTGTCTTTCCTGTAAGAATCGGGGTCTGCCTTCATGCTGGCATGTGCTTAAGGCCAAGGTATCTCAGAGAAGTGCTGGGGTCAAGAAAGTGAGGTTAGAAAGTTTGGACCCAGCTCTCTTCAAAGCTGATAGTTACGGAGATCTCCTCCTAGAGCCAGACTCTACCTTCTAGCCCATGACCTTTCATTTCCCAGGCCAGGCCCATGTGTCCCCGTGAGAGCAGGAGTGAAATCCAGGCCAAGCTGAGGTAATTCCATAGTTCTGTGTCTCCAAGGAAAAGGACATCCACCGGCACAAAGCATTGAGTAAAAACCCTTTAATAACAAAATAACATTCACGACGTAGCTACTTCAGTTGTCTGGAAAACTCAGCTTACACTTGATTCAACATATCACTTTCCACAAAGTTTGAAAAAAAAAAGGACATAAAATGGCATAACAAAATATACCTCGAGTTTCATAGGACAAGTCTTCTTGGCAAACCTAGTGAGCCAGACCCATGCATCTCTCGTAATAAAAATTGTTGGGCACACTCACGTCTCAGACACTCCTCTGTTTACTTTGGATCGAAAATACATTTGAACTTCATAGATTCTACAACATCTGCATCGTGTGTAGGTTTGTGAGTGTGAACAGAACTTGACTGAAACAAACATCGATTTGGTTTATTGCAGAAGAACACGTAAAGCTTTCCGGAAGATTAAGCACTACTACAATCATTAACTGTCTTACAAAAGCCAACTTAAAATTCTTGTATCCATTCCCATCTTTGGCAGATTAATAAGGGGAGAAATAAAAAAGACTGTATCTTACAAAGCTTTCATTATCACAATCTACTTTATAAGGCCAAATAAAATATGTTTCTTTGTATTATTAAAGAAAGCGCATTCTCCATATATTCCCATTGACAGGTCATATGAACGCTCTACCGTTGATGATTTCCAATATTTTGCAGAGCAGGCTGCTGCCTTCCCACCACTTTCCTAAGCTGCCCTCCTACGGAGAATAAAGTGTGCTTGGCAATTGATTTGGCTTTATGTCAAGCACACTGATTTGGGGAATAGGTATGAAACCTGAGAATGGGTCTCAGAACCCAAATATAAGAAAGAATGAGTTTGCCCAATCCACTGCAAATGAAAGATACTTTTTTGAGATATAGGGGGGTCAGATAATTAGGGAGTTTAAACAAAGACGGTTTTCCTAAACGAGATTTCAAACCTTCTTATACCCCCTTTAGGATAGATGTAACATGGTTGGGCAGAAAAGAGTAAATTAGAATCATCTCTCACTCTAGGGAGGAAATATCATGATACGGCTGCACAGGTTATGTTTTGGGGAATGGCCATCTATTTTTGCCCCAAAGACTGAAACAGCTTGTGGAGCTGTCCAGGAGAATGGACAAAAAGCCAGAGAATAATTATTGATATTGATGCCATTTGAATTGACCTGACAGCAAAATACTCTAGTATTCTTCCAAGAAACCAAGCACAAAGATCCAGGAGAAGCTAGAGCTGGATGAATTCGCATCTCCATACACGTGGCCAGTTACGTCTGAGGTCATGAACATAAAGCCAAAATGACTCCTTTTCACGGAAACTTAAGATGCAGAGTTGTTTTGCAATGCTTGTTTCCAAACCCCTCTCGCATGGAAGTGAGACAGCTGGGTTCTGAGGATCTAACCGCAGAATGTGAGTCGGCGAACTCAAACTTGGAATGACCCTTCTTATAACGTTTGAACTCGATTTACTCTGACTCATTTTGAAATCCCAACAGAGGTCAAGGTATTTTCGAGGTGAGACATCTCCCAATAAAACCAATATTACCACTGTCTGAGGCTGAACTGTGTACATTTTCACAGTTTAATGTATACACAACTGTTCCACAACCGCTAACGAACAACTGGCGCCCATGCATAAATAAAGTCCATTGAACCAAAGGGGAAGATCTAGTTCAAAATGAAAAATGTTGCTATTAAGACCACAATGCATCACACTGCTAAATTTTTAGCCTCATGCATAAAATTATAGCACTGATTGGCAGTTGCTAATTATAATACTACACTGTTAACACAGGACAATTAATTGTTCAGACCAAGTAGCACAAATGTAGAAAATAATAATTTTCTTTTTCAACAGAGCAAATGAACACAGATTGTTTCTTCAGCAAAATATGAAACTGTAAACTTTGGGCTCATTCTGCAACTTTCCCCAATCCAGAATAAATAAAATCCAAAGGGGAAAAAAAAGAACATACATTTTTTTTTAAGCGCACCTTTTCGTCTATTACAAAAGCACAACCTAAAACGTATAAAGCTTTTTTTTCTTAAATCACAGTTACCAAAAGAAACAGTGAATAATTTATTACATACGCTATAATAACATTACTCTAAACACTATTATCTATGAGGTATATCTGAGAAAATTCGGTAAGGAATTGCGCGGTCTGCATTGCCAACATGCCCAGGTTCATATTAAAGCTTTGGAACCGTGAAGAACTAGAAAAGGGAGAAGGACAGGGAAGGCAGAGGAGGAGAGAGAGAGAAAAAACCTTTGGTATTAGTACAAATCTCGTTCTTTGCAGGGTTGCATTGCAAAGCACCACAGTACAATAAGCCCACCAATGTACTGTATGGAGGCCCAGTGGAAGCTGAGGTATTCACAGGAAGGATTAAAAAAAGCACAGAGAAGTCCAGACTGGCTAAATCGTTGCTTTGGTTCAAGCAAGGCACTCGTCCCGTGGTTACGTCACACTTTGCAAGTGAAGCATGAGGCTGAGGGGGGATTGCTGAGGAGAGGTCTGCCAATCAGGGATGTTTTCTGTGTTCAGGCTGCCACCGGTCTGCCTAGGTTCCCTCTTCTAGGGGCTCGGTGGTCGGAAGGCTGGGGAGGGCGGTGTTGACTTATAGAGGAGCACTTCGCTGCTCAATGAAAAGATCTTTGTTGTGTCTCCCAGGTATTTGGAGAATTCTACTTCCAATAGGAATTTGGGAAGAAAACCAAAGCAATTTGCTGTTTGGAAGGCAGGCCTTACATCTCTGCCTGGTATGGAGGGGTGATGGAGCTTTGAGCCTGTTTGGACAGGAGAGAACTCTCACATGTGTCAGTATGGTGCTTGCAAACTACAGGAAGGGGGTAAGTGAGGGTTTCTTAACATCTGTCAACCTAACCTCTGATTTCTTCCACTGGCTGCACTCTGGATGGATGCAGGGATCGGATGAGTTGACTGGTCTTCTCCCTTCTTAGCTTCTTTGTCTAAATTGTCTCTTAAAAAGCTAAAAGAGAACTACGTTATGTGAAATGCAAAATACTAGTACTCAATAAGGAACCATACAGGCTAGAGGCCGGTCTTTGCATATGTCTGAAACCCATTTGGTCAAAAGCTGAGAATGATTCATTGGCTAACATACAAATCACAGTGACGACTGAATCTTAGTAGTAACTTAATCATTTAATGGAATCGGAAGAAACTTAAACAAGACCAATTCATTTCATGAGTAAGAAGGGAAAAGAGAATCAATTTTAAGTAATCATGTCTTAAACTGGCATATTGATTTCTCTGAAATTTTGAGGTCATCTTTTGTTTCCAGTGAGTAATTTTTCAGCATCCAATGAGATAAGGCTTAAAGAAGTTCTCTCATAAATACAAAAAGTTGCCCTAGAAATGATGTATCAAGTCAAGGGGAAAGGGAAAAAGCTGAGCAGCTTAAATGTCACGTGTGCAAACAGTGATCAAATTCCCTTTCTCTGATAAATACTGACCTAAAAATATGCGTAATAATTCAACTCAACAGACCAAGAATGCACTTTCTCTTCTCCCTTAATTAGAAGTTTATATATACAACACTCTGGAATGGGGAGGTTGTACAGTGATCTCACTGGATCAGTGTGTGCTTCCAGGCTGTAAACCCCTCTATGAGCTCTAATAAATTAAGGCTGGCCATCTTTACAAGCAATTGATCATATGTGACTTTACGTTGAGATTCTAACTAGACAGATACTGAAATGCCTGTGACTATTTTTACAGAGTAAAAATGTTCAGTGACAAGCCCCAGGCCCCCTTCCTCTTTGCCAACGTGTGGCCCATCTCAGGCAGAGGCAGCACTGAGCAATGGGCACAGACTGGAGGAGAAGGCGGGAGGCTTGTCTGGGCTTTGCCTCTACATAGATACTTGTGTTGGATAACTATTTCACTCCCCCGGGCCTCCAGGGGCTGGACTAAAAGATTCCTAAGGTCCCTTCCAGCTCTACTATTCAGTGATTAGAATTTCTATGGTCCAATCATTGGAAATCTAAACTGCGATAGCTCCAAAGCAGGGAACAAAGCTGGGACTGAAGGCCACTTCCAACCAGTCTTCTTCACCAATTTGGAGTTTGAATTTCAGGAATCCAATTACAGCAGCATCTGAACTTGCATCCTGAACATGTGGAGGGGACAGCGAACAAATGAGAGAAACACAGAAAATATCCCTTTCCAAATTAGCAGCCACTGTCGCATACATAACTATTTCTTTGGGGTATCTGAGCTGTGGCTGTACATACCATATGTCAGAGAGAATAGTTAAAATTATAAAAGAGCACAAGCAAAATGCAGACCGCACAGAGAAAGAAATCTTTGGTATCTTTGGTGTCATCAACACGATTAAAATTACAAATGGAAAAAGTCAGTGAGGTAGCCTTCTTTGGTTCTCACTAGAAATAGAAAGTTTTTCCTTTTTTTTTTTTCTTTTTTCTGCTTTTTTTTTTTTTTCCTTTTTTGTTTTGTTGTTTTACACGCACACAGAGTTCATTCTTGGAAGCAGCTAGTTTAAGGGTTTCCCTCTTTTTGCTGTTCTGATTTTTTTTTAATTTATTTTTTCCAGTTTCTGTACAGAAGCCCCAAAATCCAGGCTGGTGAAGCAGGGTCTTGGCTTACGTTTTCTGAATGCACAGGTTCGGGTTGAATAGTCATTGCTTGTCCACAAACTTTGCTCTGTTGTTCTGACAGCAAACAAACTGCAGTGCTCTCTATTGTTTTAAATAAAAAATATAAACTATATCGTGCACCTTTTGCAGATGCTGAATAAGTTAAATAAATAAGTTACAATATGAAGGCTCTGAGGGCCCCAATAATTAAAAGGTGAAGTTCGCCTGGTACCAGGTGGGGCTGTGAACTTAAATTAAATAATTTAATCACTGTTACTTAAACTATTTTCAAAGTTAATTCAAGAAGGAAAAATACCTCGATATTTTTTTTGTAACCTGTATTTCTTCCCTGTCTGTAACAGAACTTCTCTGCTTTATAAAGCAAAACTTCAAGGGAATTCTAAAAGGGATTGTGCATCTCTGACGCACAATTGGTCTAGGTTTTCATAAATAAGCACAAAGAGTAAAACCAAAGTAAAGAAAGATGATTAAATAATTACGAAAATCCTATACACTTGTGTGCTAAAAACTAATTTAAATAAATTAATTACATTAATGGTACTTAGCTGGTTGGTCATAACCCAAAGAAATGAAGGGAAAAAAAAAAGGTTTCTTTTGACTGTCTTCATTTTTCGATGGACAAAATGTATAGCTTCTTTCCATAGTCTAAATGAAAATAAAGCAGGAAATTCTAACGTCTACACTTTCTCACTTTCAAAAAGACCATTTAAGTGTGACAAGCATGAAAAAAAAAATCACCACGTTCCCTGCTCTAGCTAGTGCAGCACCCCCAAGACCATGTCACCATTTTCTCCACCCTGGAAACCAGAACTCACTTTCTCCTTATTAGTTCATGCTTTACTTTGCTATTTTTTCCTTCTTTTTCTTTTTTTTTCTCTTTTTTTTTGGTGTGTGTCCTTTTTCAGGTCTTTGGATTTAGCTTTAGTTATGAGAGATCCAGAATAAAGCTATTCAACCGAAGTTATCAAGCACATGTGTCATTCTTACACAGATGATTAAATAATATCCAAGTTTTCTTGAAAGTTGAGTTTATCTTGGATGTGCCCAAATGAAGGTGATTCCAAGTGTACAGAATGAAGATGCTGGGATACTTTTTTTTTTTTCCTGCACTTTAGTTTTCAATGTTACAATAAATAATAAAAAACAATGTACATTGTAGAAGTACCACATACATGTCAAATGATCATTTAAAATGTATTTATTGTAACAGATGACTATTTATGTACATATGAAGGTGTCTGTGCACACGTGTCTGTGCAGTCTGAACACTCAGAGGCAATGTGTGTCGCTGTGAAGATGTCTATGAGAATACATGTTGAAAGGTGCATCTAAATCTGTATACACCCAAGCTGACAGACTGTATAAGGTTTAGGCAAACTTATCTACCAAGGTTTACGCTGTGAGAAATGCCTCTGCTAAAGATGGAAGAGAGTGGGAGACTTCCATGGAATGAACAGACCTGTAGCAATGTGTCTTTTTTTTTCCTATACACATTTTCTCCACTAAAAGGGAATTAGCTGGTTAATCCCAGGCAACCAAACTCAAAACTGGTAAGGAAAGCTTACGCTCAAGCTTCAACTTGCCTCAGACTGTCAGAACCTTTTTGGTATCTGAGAACAATGAATACTTCCGGTCCCCATGGGATTCATGGAATACCCCATCAGCTTCAACTGTAAGTTCTGTGTCTACCTATGTGAAGCCCTATGTTATTTTAATATATATATGTATATGTATATATACACACACACACACACACACACACACACACACACACATATATAATTTTATAACCCATTCTGAGACTTTCTAAAACAAACAAACCCTCCCTTCCCCCTACCCTTGGAAAGAAACAAATCAAAGGTAGAAAATAGGCACTGGGACATCCATATTTAAAGCCAATGTCATTAACTTAGGAGATTTATACAGCAAACTTGGGTGCACCTTCTGCCTTTAGTAAGGATTTTGTGGCCTTATCTGAAAACTAGAATCTCCTGTTGTTTTAGAGGTGACTTGGTCTTAACTAAACGTACAAAAGTATTAAGTTCTCCAGTCTTACAGGTAAACATCCGAACGTTACAGGCATAACAGCTCTATCCCTTTTCTGTCTACCGTCTTTCACTCTCTCTTCCTGGTTAGGCTAACAAGTCTGAATCACAAGGCATCAGCAGCAACAGCAACAAAAAATCAGCTCTGATCTGTTAGGATTCGGGACAGTTATCATCACAGTACCTGTGTCTGGGCTTTGGGGTCAACCTTGACCACACGTATCACCTCTTTTTCTCTACTTTTCATATACTCCATTATTCTTCAACAACACTGGAACCCAGCCTGTTCTTCTTCTATGTTTAAAAATTCCTACTATACAACCTCCTGAAAAACAGAGTTCACCACAAAGGTATACTGTCATGACATTTCGGTAACGGTAATCAAAAAGACGCTTCTATAATTCTACCAGCATTTTTAGAAGTGGGAAAGTGTTCCCCCTGCACCCAGTAATGATATTTAAAAAAAATATGTTCAACTTTAATTTACTGGCATGACTAGGTGGGCACCCAGCACAGATAAAGTAAAATGGGTGATCATCTAAAAGGTATTTATGACAACACTGTGAAGCAGTTATACTCCAATAAAGATGTAAAAAAATAAATAAATAAAAAATAAAAGGTACTTATATTTGGCTTTGAAATACATTGTTTGATTTACAAAAATGTATGTATGTGTATCAGATTTATTCCTAATTTTGATTTAATTTTAGCTAGTAATAAAAATTAGCTTGAATTTCCAAAGCCCATAATTGCCAAGAGCCTGCAGGAAAAGAGACACTGCAGAGGTGATGCCTTGATTTCTTCAAAGTGTCATGTTGGTACCTTCATGCCTCATTCCCGCCTGTACTGTTAAGTGGTACAACCTACACACTACTTTACATTTTAGAAAAGCCTTTAAATATTGTGGACGAGTTTTTATTGTTGTTGCTGTTTTCTTTTTAAAAAGAAATATATTGGTTCTTTTTTTTAATAAAAATTTCTTGGAATGAAAGAATTGTATCCCCAGGACCAAAATCACATTGAAAACAAAAGTAAGCAAGCCTATTTCCCTAAAGAAATAAAGAATTTTCCACTCAATAGCCTTTGGATTTCTGTTGCTTCGAGAATGTGAATTTTGGTTCAGAGCTGTCCCTTCACACTGCCCCTTTCATTGCTGGTGGCTGAGGCATGCCTGGAATTTTTCTTGGATTGAGGAAATGGATCCTCAATCCAACAGGTTAAACGGTGAAGTCCAAAGAGTTATTTTTTTCTGAAATTATTGACTTAAAATAAGGTTTAAAAATGTTTGAGGAAACTTACTGGGTCAAATTCCATTACCTTCCAGTTTGCAGGGTTTTTTTTTTTTTCTTTCAGCTTTTTAACAAATTGAAATTCTGTAGGGCTTAATTTTTCAATACACAGATATATAGATACACACATGTATTTATATATGTACGTAAATCATTTTTTAGAAGCAAGCACTTCTCTCTGGTATGGCATTATCTGGTACGAGACATTTATCAAAAGTCCCTAGCGGGAAGTTCTTGCCTTTTTTTACATTATGACATCTTCCTCTGGTCACCAGGAGCGCTGAGGGTGTATGTGACTACACCTGGTTTGATCAGGGTTGAAATCTCAGGCCACAAAGGCAGCCTTTTTCAGTTTAGACATCTTCATAGGATGCCAGAGACCCAAATGCTGACATGAGCATGCCGAAGGATCACTAACCAAAGCAAGCAGGCTCGGTTCCTCAGTCCAATCTCTAGAAGAACAAGCATTTCCATTGGCCATGAGTCACAAGGATTCATTTAGAGATACCCAAGGTGAAATTCATTTTGATCCACCCATAGGAGAGTTCCCCTGCTGAAATATGCTCTTTTCTTGGTCATTTGACAAAGGAGACATGGAGAATGGGCAAGAGACAAAGTGACACAGGGCAAAGTCAAGGAACATCCCCAGGTAGGATGAATTATAGAAGCCATGGAAAGTCGCCTTCTTTAGTGGCTACATGGCTGCTGCCCCTGCAAAGGGAGACCCACACAGTGGGAGGAAGGAGGTGGCATAATAGACAATGGGGTTCCCAAGGGCAGGACTCTGGGGTTCTCCCCAAACCCTGCCTCGTGTTTTCTCTCTAGGACTGAGACACCCGCACCCCCCAACACCGCTGCCTCACCCCAGTGCCGGCCGTGGCTGCACACAGGCTTGTCTAAACTAATTGGTCATTACCACCCTGAGGAAACCTGATCAACCCATTGCAGCAGGAGTTGGACTTCCCCTGTGAGAAGTCCCTTTGGTGGATTTACTTACTGAGGGGCATCTGGAACACCCTGATGGGACAGGGCAGTTCCTGGAGAACAGACCTCTGGGCTGGCCTCATCTCTGTAACTGGTGGGAATGGACCACTGATCTTTCCCAGCAGTTAGAGAAGATGAACACTCCCTGGCCGCGGCCCAGAACTGGTGGATGGACCTCACTCGCCACCCTGATCATGGTTGAGACATAGACTAGAGAAGACTCAAAATACAAACAAAACTCATTCGTCCCATGATCCACTTAGCAACAGGTTAACTGTTGAAATGCTTACACTTGACTTTCAACCTTTCCCAGGAATTTTCACAGAAATCTGAATACTCTAAATCATCCACAGCAGCAAATATACTCTGGGATGGCATGAGAAATGAGCAAAGTTCTGAACTGAATACTTAAGAAATGAAGCACTTGACAAAAACAAGATGTGAATTTGAACAGCAATAACTTTGGGTTATCACCAGTGTCAAGTTGAATCTATATATGTATTCATATATTATATATATCTCTTTCTTTAGAAATGCAACCTTTACAGCTGATTTTTAAAAAGCTAATAGAAAAGTAGAAACTGACAATTATTTTTACACACTTTCCCCCACCCCCAATGAAGCCCTGTTAGGATGTAGCAATCACGTGAAGACGAGGCTTGTCAATTCCTCTATAAATTCTTTGGTTCTGTGGCTTGGGAGAGGATGTGTCACCGAGACCCCTACCCTTGACCCTCACTCCCCTTCCCTCCCCTGATGATGAGACTCTGAACATAGAAGGAACCAAGACTAAGGATTAAGCGTAACATTCAAGTGACAATATTATTCCCCACGCTCCGCCGAGCAGAGAGGAGAACTGTTCAGTATCCCAACATCTTAAACTTGGACTCCATGGAACCCTTTGAGAGATTCCATGTCGGGTAGAAAAAGCCATAAAACAAAATGATAGGGAAACAATAAAATCAAACAAATGACCCTTTCCTTTCGTGGCTCAGAAACAAAATTGATTACCTTTACACAGATCAATGGCGCTATTAGTATTTAAGCCAGGCAAGAGGAGATAATGAACGGAAACAAAGGTGTGAGAAATCCTCATCTTTGGTATTGTAGCTGTTGAGGTTTCTGTTGCTCTGTTCCGTGTTCTTTTGAAAAACTGCATAGGCACAAATTAAAGACAATCTTCAACTTTTAGATTACCGCATGAGTTGTCAAATGAAGCAGCAACCACGGAGGCTTTTCCTTCTTTCTCTTCCTGTCTCAACCCTTTCTTTAAAATCTGCTTCCAAAAAATGTCCCAAGACGTCTGTTTGAACACAGTGTGTCTCGCTGTTTTTCTGTTTCTGGTTTTTGTTTTTTCTTTTTCTTTTCTGGCGAGCTTCCTTCTCGTTGGTGGTGATGTTCGGTGATTTACGTTTTTATTTATTTATTCATTTTAATGGGACAGTTTTGTTTGTTGCAGAAGTAGGTGCAGAAAAAGTTTCTTTGGTTTCGATTAAGTAATTCATAAAAAAAGTCAGTCTCAAGTGTCTGTAAAGAATCATTGCAGTGTTTGGCTTGCTTTGAACACCCCCCGTGGTGCCCACCTGGGGCCATTCACTGGTAAATATGCACATGGTGACCTTTGCAATCTCCCAGGGTTCTGTGGGCGCTCTTCCATTTGCCGTGGGAAGGTGACAGCCAGGAACCAGAAAGCCACTCGCTGGGTGGCTTGGCTAACATCCTTGGTGTAGCCGGTCCACTCAGCCCGACGATGAACCAAATGCAAGAGCTGAATGCCATTCGGAGTTGCAGAGGTTTTCTGACTTCTAAGAAGTAATCACAGTATTTTTCAGGCTAGAAAATGGCAAGTAATAAATGTCTTTGGTTTGCAGTATTCTGCTTCTTTGGTGTGCTGTGTTTTCTCCAGATTTATTCAGCTGTTTTGCTAGATGATTCAACAATGGAAGAGATTCAGGACTAGATGACGGTTATGAGTAACACGTACGGTGGTTTGAATTATTTATTTTTTCCTTGCTATGAAACACTGAAAACGTCCCTACCGATGGGATGGACAAGGGAACAACCCAAATCTGAAGGAGCGAGAATGTATCATGTGGTCATAATGCACAATAGGAGGAACCAGGTGACAGATAACCAAGAAGGATACATTTATGATCTAAAAAAATCTAGATCTTTTAAAATGCTGCATTTGCTCCGTGTACTGTAACAGTTAAATTGGCCTCCTGAGTGTGCGTCTGCATTATGTACAAACAGAATTTGTAGCAAACTGCAAAATGTGCTTGAAGCCATATTCCCAATGATTCCCTCATGACTTCCTAACTGGTGTCTTGAAAATCGAGATGCGGTGAATCCAGAACCTTCCTGACTTCTCTGTTTATCTTCGTTGTGCTTGATACTTTGAGCTCAAGTGAACTGATCTGGTTTTTTTTTTTGATGGATCCAAGACCACGTGAGATTTCCAGGAGGTAAGGAAAAGAAAATTGTAAACTGGATCAACTTAAAGCTTTCTAAACCATTCAATGAAAAAGATGCCTGAGTTGGAAAAACAGGTCCTCGGATTCTTTTTTTTAACTTCCATATTTAAAACTTGTGCTCAGTAATTGTCATTCTGATGTTTTTTTTTATGTTATGGCTGTGAACGTTGGTGAACTATGGTATGATGAGGCTAAGCACTTGGAAAGCAAATGAGGTCATTCTTGTTGCTAGATTCTTCTCTTATTGTAGCATCTTGGGAACCCGAACTCAGAGTCCTTACACAGGCCAAAGTCCCACTATTACTCATGGGAACTTCGACTGCAAGAGGTTGACAGGACTCAGAGTGGGACCGTTGACATTCTAAGCAATCCTGAGCTTGACTGACACCACACTGAAACTGACTTGCTGCAGAAAGGCCCCATTTGGGTTTCTGAGGTGCTCAGCACACTCGCTCAGAGGACAATGTCCGGTTCAAAGAGATTAGTTTTCAGCTTGCACTTGGACTCCATAGCCACTAAAAACCAACGAACAAAAAGAACACCTGGCCTATGATTACAGCTAGAATAGAATTTTCTTTTCAAGAGAATTGTGCTTTCAAATCACCAGTGAAGGGCCCCAGCTAAGAATCCAGCGTCTTTTTCCTTTGCATTTTCTTCTGGTATCTTTTGTCCTCATTTGGAGGTGACTTGTGCCCAACTGAGAGCCCTTCCATCACGCTTTGGTACAGGTGCCGGAGGCGGACGAGGGGCCCCCTGTGCTCAGATCGTCCTGCCACTTCTCCAGGCTGCGGCGCCGGGCATTCATGAAGAAGTTGCTGACGGTCGTAAGCTCCAGGCCCAGCTGCTGGGAAATGGTGATCTGCATCTCCTTGGATGGGCGTTTGTTCTCCTTGAAGATGGCGAAGAGCGTTCGGCGTTGGAGGTCGGTGAACACCAGGCGGGATTTCTTCTGGGAATTGTTCCTGTCTTTGTTTGGTTCTTGCTCTTTGCGTTTGCACGCTTGAAGGGGAAGAGAAGAAGGAGAGAGTCAGTGCGAGCCTGAGAACGTGATCCATTGAGAACATTGACAAAGTCAATGGGGATGGAAAGTCAAAGGGGATGTAAACCGTTAAACTTTATTGTGCAAATTGCCCAGCTGTCAATAACCAGCCTTCCCAGTTCATCTATGGGTGATGGAAAGCATCGGTTAGTGGGGGAAGGGAGAAAGGAGAAAAGAGCAGGGCTGTTTACACGGTCTGGTTTTGAACCAAATGCTTTCTCTTTCACTCCCTACCCACCACTGCCACCCCCTTAAAACTCTTTACCTGTGCAATCAGGTGCTCTGAAGGGATCAGTGACTTCCCCAGGGGGAAGCCTGGTTACTACGTTCCTCTTTCACGGTCACCCTCTGGAATTGTTTACAGATGAGCCACAGTGACTTTCCGGAGTCAACGCTTAAAAGTGCGTAATTTCTCAGAATCAAAGCTTCCACCCTCGTGACTCAAAGAATTGTTAACAGAATGAAATTAGAAGTGACAGAGTGATGGTATCATCCCGACCCCAAATCCCCTTCTTCTAGACTTTTGAAAAATAAAAAAAATAAAATCAAACAGGGAGGGAAAGACTGTGAAAAAATTGGTTTAACCAGTTTTAATTTGGCCGGTTGGAAGTAAAGCCAGTACAAGAAGACCAGGGCTGAGGTTGGCAAAAGAACCCAAATTTACAGTGGATTATTTTAGGGCCCGAGATGTGTCAATTAGTAGATGCAGTCTCTGATTCAGCAGATGGGCATCCACATCTGGGGTGCCACGTGCAGCCAGGACATTAATTTATGTGTCACTACCTCTGCCTCACCCTGCAAGTTTCTAGAAGGCAGGGATCAGGTCTGTGTGATATTTCCGACTGGCTCTTTCTGGAGCCACGGACATAAATGAATGCTTGGGATGCTGATGACAAGTGGTGTCTTGACTCTTTCAGGAATTTGCACACTTCACAGACAGATTGGGTCTCAGAAAAGTAACTTTTTTTTTTTTTTTTTTTTTTTGCGGTACGCGGGCCTCTCACTGTTGTGGCCTCTGCCGTTGCGGAGCACAGGCTCCGGACGCGCAGGCCCAGCGGCCATGGCTCACGGGCCCAGCCGCTCCGCGGCATGTGGGATCTTTCTGGACCCGGGCACGAACCCGTGTCCCCTGCATCGGCAGGCGGACTCCCAACCACTGCGCCACCAGGGAAGCCCAGAAAAGTAACTTTTAAGGGCTAAATAATATTGTGCATACAAATCACAAATTTAAACATGGGAACATGTGTTAAAATCACTGGACAGAAACCACAGCTCATCCAGGGGTTTTGTGCCGCCTCAACAGAGCTAATCCAGGAAAGGCGAGGAGGGAGCAGAGGGCCGGCTTTGAGCATCCTTCCCTGGATCAAATCCTACTGGACATTCTGGCTCCAGGTTGAGAATTTCTTTGTACTCAACTGACGTTCCCCTAAGGCTAGCAGTCGTCTGGAGTGCTGTCTGGAAGCCTTTCCATACTTCTCAAAGCCCTGATTTGTGAGTTTCGCTTCTGAGCTTTGGGTCAGGCCATTTTCTACTCTTTGCATTCTGCAGGGAGCATTTGGTATAGTGGGGCCGCTGGCTGCAGTTTGAGCATCAGGGGAACATCCTTCAAACGGATGGGTCTTCGGATTTAACCTAAGGACCAACACTCATAGCAAAGATATTCTGGAAGCTGAACGTCCCCCTACCCAACTGGCCATCCTCCCTGGTGGATGCTATCCGCCATGAAGGATCACTCCTGAAATAAGTGAAGAGCCATGATAAAAAGGGCAGGAACAGGAGAACCCTCAAAAAGGAACACTGTTGGGCTACGTCAGCTTTGCGGAACCCTCTCTTCCTGACTTTTCCTTCTCTCATTTCTAAAAGTAAACATATTACCTTTGTAAATTAAACACAACACACACATACACACCTATAAAAACAGTATGTTTCCATCCCAAACCCCATTCTCTTGGGAGGTTTGGACGTTTTCAGATAAGGGGCATTTCCCCCGAAATGGGAACTCAGAGAGAAAGGGCTGAAACGTCTTACAGTCACCCTTCTCCCACAGGAATTTCCCGGTAATGATTTCTTCTTTGATTATCCCTGGGAGGATCTTACACTTCTGTTGGATGTTTGGATAGTTACCATAACCTCATCTGTAGACTTCCTCTCTCTAGTGCAATCCTCTACAACAGTGCTTCTAAAGTTCAAGGTGCACAGGGATCATTGGGAAGCTTGCTCAAATGCAGATTCTGAGGCAGTCAACCCAGGCGGGGCCCGAGAACCTGCATTTCTAACGAGCTCCCAGGTCATGCTGCTGCTGCTAGCCCCTATGCCTCGGTTTGACTAGCGAGCATTTACCTGATTTCTAAAATCTCAGAGGAGCACCCTGATGGAATGGAATGTTCTGGAACCAGATGCCTGGATTCTCTCACCTGCGCTCCTTCACCTACAAGACTTGGGACCTCGGTAGATGACTTAACCTTTCAGTGTCCGTCTTCGTCACCTGCATAATGGAAATAAGGTGCTCACCTCTGTAGAGGCTTCCGTGAGGCAAAGTGTGTGAATGCTCCCTCCCCACCTTCCCTCTGGCTGCATAACCCCAGTAATCCTGAGGAAGATAAACAGCAGAATTATTCTCATTTTAAAATGAAATAAATGGAGACCTGAGGGTGTAAGCGATTGACCTGAGGTCACATTCCAAGTTGGCTGCAGACCCAGGGCAAGAATCCAGCCCTTGGGTCTGTCCATCTTTCTCCCCTACAGAAATGGCATCCCACGCCATTGGCACCTTAGAGGGACTCTATCTGCACGGCAGCCTCGGAGGTTCTACCCCCCCCCCGAGATTCTGAATTTTACCTGGAGGGGCAGTGTTCTGGAATCTGGGGAGATATTGAATATAGTTCCCTGTGCTGTACAGTAGGTCCTTGTTCTTTATTTTATATACAGTAGTGTGCATATGTTAATCCCAAACTCCTAATTTCTTTCTCCCTCCCCATCCCCTGCTATCCCCTTTGGTAACCATAAGTTTGTTTTCTACGTCTGTGAGTCCATTTTTTGTTTGTAAATAAGTTTATCTGTATCACTTTTTAGATTCCACATACAAGTGATATCATATATTTGTCTTTCTCTGTCTGACTTACTTCACTTAATATAATAATCTCTAGGTCCATCCATGTTGCTGCAGATGGCATTATTTCATTCTTTTTATGGCTGAGTAGTATTCCATTGTGTGTGTGTGTGTGTGTGTGTGTGTGTGTGTGTGTGCGTACCACATCTTTTTTATCCATTAATCTGTCAATGGATATTTATGTTGCTTCCACGTCTTGGCTATGGTAAATAGTGCTGCTATGAACATTGGGGTGCATATATCTTTTCAAATTAAGAGTTTTCTCTGGATATATGCCCAGGAGTGGGGTTTCAGGGTCATATGGTAGCTCTATTTTTAGTTTAGTTTTTTTTTTAAGTTTTTGGCACGGGGGATCCTAGGTCCCCGACCAGGGATCAAACCCATACCCCCTGCATTGGAAGTGTGGAGTCTTAACCACTGGACTGCCAGGAAGTCCTATTTTTAGTTTTCTCAGGAACCTCCATACTGTTCTCCATAGTGGCTCCACCAACTTACATTCCCGGCAACAGTGTAGGAGGGTTCCCTTTTCTCCACACCCTCTCCAGCATTTATTATTTGTAGACTTTTTAATGATGGTCCTTCTGACTGGTGTGGTGGTGTATTTGCACTTTAATAGGGAGTTTAGACAGTATTGATTCAGGTCCACGTTGGCCTGTCAGGTTATATTTGAAGATATATCTACATATGATTTAAGAAACAAATGTTAAAAGTTTAACGTTCAGCAACCTGCAGAGAGAGAACAGATCATCAGATCCTGTGTATGCCTTCCCAACAGCTCTCCAAAGACAACAGACTCAACACCAACAAACGCAAAGCTGCAGCCTGTGGTCTGCCAACGTACGGCAAGTCCAAAAGCCCAAAATAATGAGGCTGCAGGTACATAACCTGCCCCAAGTCCTCAGAGCTGACAGTTGCCACCTCACGATTCTTACAAAAGCAGTTGGTCAGGAGCTGAAGGAAAATACAAACAAGAGGGCAAACACCTGCTTTGAAAGTCTAAGAAAAAGTAGACAGATTGAATGATGTCTGGAAGCTGGCAGGAAGGTGGGAACCTCAGAATTTCTCAGACAAGGTGTGGAGCTAGCTTTGCCCAGAGGCACAGTCAGAGTGTAAATGGTTTTGGTGTTAGAACATTACACGCTACAAATGCCCATTTCAAAACAGCTAGGGAAATGTCAAGTAGCTCCCTACGGCCCAGGAATGTGTGTTAGAAACCCAACAGATGGTGTTCATCAGTGGTGTGGATGGAGTGAGTTCCTGCCACTCACGATAAACTCTGCTCCAGGAGGGTGAGAGGTTAGCCCAGACTCCCGCAGGCACTGGGATCTGCTTCTCCTCCCTCTTCTAGGAAGGAAGCAGGGAGGGCACACCATGGGGTGATGTGTATGTTGCCTGACGGGAAGAGAGAGAAATCCCTCATTCTCCATCTTCCTTCCTCTTCTGGGGAAGTGGTCCCTGTGTGGGTCATGGAGGTTTGAGGGCTCATTTCTATTTCTATCAAAGACAGGGAGAAATTATTTGTTTTTGCCCACAATGAGGCTACCTACTGGGGCTACAGTGCCTTTTCCCTCCTTTTGGGGGCAGGAACGATATCAGCTCAGATGGAGAAGGCTGCCTGTCCCCCGTGGACCAGGACCTGGGACTCGCAGATATATACAGACAGAGGTATCTGTGATTAGTAACAGAGGTGACAGCTACTGCCTAAGTAGGGTCCTGGGTAGACAAATTTTTCAAACCACTGGGTTCCCAGGGTGAAATAATAAGAAGGGAAGCCCTGGTTCAAGGCACAAGCCCTCCCCGAGACCGTGAGATGCCAATTCACCTTTTCCCAGGTGGCCACCCTCAGAGGGTCAGAGACGAAGGTGCATCTCCAAGCATGCGTCACTTCCCTGGAGCTGATCTTCCTAAACCAGGAGAGAAAGAAGAACTTCTCTCTCCCACTGGCCCTTTGTCTCTGCCCCGCACACGGTCAGGCTGCTCCAGGCATTCTCAGGAGCCCAGCTGTCCGCAGGCGCCCAGGGGAACTGGCCACAGCGCTGTCCAGTGCCCGCACAGGGGCAGCACGAAGGCGCGCCCCGTCAGGCACGTGGCAAGGCTGTAAAGCCAGAAGTCATTCCCATCAGGAGGCGGCTCACAGGCAGGTGAGGCAGGGTGAGGGGCGGTACCAGAGACTCAAGAAATAATATTAAGGAGGCCACGGAAAGCAGTGCGTCACCCCGGGGAGGGCCCTGGCGCCGACCCCAGAGGGCAGTGACTGTGTCGTTTCTCTGATGGAAAAGCCTCATTTTCACCCACCCCTAATTTTCCTTCTTGGGACAAAGGTCTTTGGTATTTGCCTGCTAGGGGCGGAGAGCTGTGGGAAGCTAGGGCCCGAGCCTCGGGGAGGGAAGGGAGGCAGGCTAAGAGGGAGAAGCAAAGCTGGGGAGGGCCGCCACCTCTGCGCCGCCCGCCTGGTTTTCGCTGTGGTCTCCTCTGGGAGGGCCCGTGCCTAGACGCGGGCGGGCGGAGCGACCTCGGCTGTAAGTGTCTGCAGGGTAAGGGGGGTGGTAAGGAGCTAGTTCTACGAGGCAGATCCAGGCCGGGGGTCATCGGAACCGCGCTTCGCTTTAACACCTGGTCCCACAGCCGCAGGGGCTTCAGCTCTTCAAGGCCCCTGCGCGTCTCCCTCCGCCCGTAACTCCATCCTCACGCCTGAGTCACAGAACGTCGGCGCTCCTGTCGGGTCTGGGGCTGTCGGTTTCACGTGGGGAGCTAGAGGTCAGCGAGGTGAGCCTGAGAGGCAGGCAAGGTCTGGACCCCCATGAGCACTTTCTCTCTTTATTTTTATTTTATTTTTAAATTTTTGGCCGTACCCCGTGGCATGCGGGATCTTAGTTCCCTGACCAGGGATCGAACCCATGCCCCCTGCATTGGCGCGTCTTAACCACTGGACCGCCGGGGAAGTCCCAGCACTTTCCGCAGGCTCTTTGACGGGAACGTGGGGCAGAGCTGTGGATTCCCATTCTGCACGTGGTGAAGGTTCAGTGACTTGTTTAGGGTGACACAACTAGCGTCAGGGCTGAGACGTTGGCCTGGAAACCCCTTCCCAGCCCCCACCTCGGTCCTGAGGGGCCGAGGAAGTAAGAGGCACCCAACACCGGCCCGAATCCTCGGTCCTCCCTGCTCTGGAGCTGAAACTACCCACGCTACTGGGATTTTGCCCCAAGAATTCAGGTCCCTGTTGAACAACTTCTGCTGTATTGGGCTGAAACGCTCCCATTTGTTTTTGGAGAATCCGGCCCCATCTCATGATTTGCTACAGAGTTACGAGTACCGGAAGGGCCCCTCGGGCTCCTTCAACAAGCTGACAGGAAAGGAAAATGTCTCATGGAAATGAACTAGAGACTTGAAACAAAAGCCTTTATAGTTTTATTTTTCTTGAGGCAACTGATGGGGGGAGAAGACTAAAATGGACGAGGGCAGGGCAGTTTCCATCCAACCTAAGTTCAAATTCGGCTCGGCCATTCACTAGCCGTGTGACCTGGGTATGATTACCGGGCCTCCCTCTCCCTTGGGGTGACTGGGCCAGAAATGATTGACGGGTCCATTCCATCCTTCGGATGGATTTGCCCTCCACGGTCCTCTCCCTCTGCCTGGTACCGCACAAATGCCGTCTTCCTCAGTGACATCTCCTGGAGGGGTCAGAAGAATGAAGGACATCGTTGGCTGTTAATCTGCGAGCTGTTAGACACAATCCACTCTGCCTCTCAAGTCCCATGTTGGGCAGGGGCCTCTTTGGGGGATACTTGCCCCACCTGCCTTAGTGAGAAATGGAATCGGGGCTTTTCTTTCCTTCTGGACTTGAAGCTTCTGTGTCTTTAACCTCCAGGACCGCCTCGCAGGGGTCATGAATGACCTGCTGGTGAAGGTGGTCTGAGTAGGTGCCGAGCGTGAGTCAGCAGCGGGGCAGTCGTGGTACAAGGTGGTGTCGAGGTCTGGAATCGTCGGCCCCCTTTGGCTTGTCCTCTCATCTCTGATCTTGCCGATTTGTTTGCTCTCCGCTGGTTGTCTCCTTCTCATGAGCTTTCTGGCCTGTCCCAGTCCTCCAGGAATCCAGCAGCCCTTCCCTCTTCTGCCCCCGTGCTCCCCTTCCTGCCCCCTCCTGCCCCCCAGCTCCATGCTTCTCCTCCCTCACAGCCCAGCATCACCTCCCGTGTCGACCGGTTAGCCCTGGTGTCCTGTGGAAATGGACCTTTCCTTCCAACCCTCCTCCCTGGAAACCACAAACACACAGGCCGAAGAGAGGTCCTTGCAGAGGCCCTGGGGAGGTGAGGGGCCGAGCCCCCGCAGAGGAGGGGAACTCTGGCTCCACGAACATGATACCATGTCCAGAGATGCTCGAGGATGGGCAACGGAAAGCCACCCTCCAAGAGGTACCTGGAAGAAGCGCCAAAGTCTCAGGTGTAGGCCTAGAAGAATCTTTCTCAGTGTGGTTTCTGTCCCCAGGCTGGCTGCCGCGCCCCCAGGCTGGCGGCCCCGCCCCCAGGCTCCCCCCCTGTGCTGGCTGATGCTGAAAGCCTCCTGCTTCAGCCTAATCCAGCCAGTGGAAGGCTTAACCCCTGCCAGACTGACTGCACCCCTTCCCCTTTGGAAGAGGGCCGTTTAAATCCCCCTCCGCAGTCATTCTGTGCAACGTCCTCAGTACAAATGAGACACGGCTCTGAGCGCAGGCTTGGAGATGGGGGAGCTGAGGCTTCCAGGAAGCAGGTGCCCCCAAGGAAGCAAGGCAGCCCCACAGTGGGAAGGGAGGCTAATTGCAAAACTGGCCCCAATCCTTCTCGTCCCACCATCCCCATCTCCTGCAATGTCACTCTGCAGCTCCCCTCCAGCACGGGATGGAGTTCGTCTGTCTTTCCCGGATCTGGGCTGGTCTGGTGATTTGCTTTGGCCAACTGAATGTGGCAGAAGGAACAGCCCAGGCCTCGAGAAGCCGAGGGCTTTGTTCACGCTCTTGGAGCTCTGGCCGCCACATGACAAGCCCAGGCCAGCCTGGGTCAGCCCATCCCAGCTGCCCCAGCAGCTGACTGCAGTGAGCCCAGCTGAGACCCCTCAAGCGTGGCCTGGACCAGCATAACTGCCCAGCTGACCCGTAGACTCCTGGGCAAAAATAAACGTTCATGGCTTTATGCCACCGGTTTTGTGGTTCTGTGTTACGTGGCATTCCTGTGGTGATATACAGCTGACAAAGAAGCAAAGAACAGCTGTTGCCTTCCTGTCCAGGCAGGGAGTCACATGTAGGGTAAGAAGTCTCAGCTTGAAGTCACGACCTGGTTTCAAATCCCACGTTGCCCACTTATCAGCTACATGACCTTGAGCCTCAGTTTCCTCATCTATAAAGTGGGGATACTAATTGCAAACCCCTCTTACATCAAGGGGCTAGCGGTAATGTTGGTGTGCACAGTAGGTGCTCAGTAAATGTAAATATCCTTCCTTCCATCATAGAGAAAGAAGAAAGAGGAAGGGGGGTGAGGAAGTGAGGTTAAGAATTCATAGTCTGAAATGATTTGCCAAGACTTACTCAACGGTAGATGAAGTGTCCAGAGGGCTTATAGCAAACAAAAGGTTAAAGATTTTTGTTTTCTTTGTGAAGCAGTCTCAGAGCCAATTCCCAGCCTCGTAGAAAAGGTAAGACTGTGATGTGTTTTTACATACGTGTCAGAGATCCTAATAGGTTTTGGACCCCTGGTGTTTCCTAACATCACTAATTTATGTCCAAATACATTCTACATATGATGGGTATTGTTAGCCCCTAATAAATAATGCAGACGTGCTCTACTCTCCTTGCATTCAGTGAATACTTTCCCTGAATTGTTCAATGTGATCCTGCCAGGGCACCGGGTGGGGTGGGGAAGGAAGTCATCGGGGTGTGCCTTTTTCAGCGTGGTCACTTAACCTCCGAGTATATGGGTTTGAAAACGATGCCGAAGGAGAATCGTTTCCAGCTTTCAGCTGGAAAGCCTGAAGCTGCCGTCTTCCAAGGGCTGTGCAGAGCGGGAGAGTGACCTTCTCCAGCAACAAGGGCACACCCACAGGGGCTGGAGTCGGGTTGGAAAGATCAACTGAGGCAACCAACTGGGTTATGCTGGAAAAATCAATTACAAAAGTAAGGTCGTATTTGTACCTCCAGCCTTGTTCGGAGAATTCTGTGGGGTTTTGAGGTAAGAAGAGGGAAATCAACTCCTTTTACTTCCCTTTGTTACTGTCAGGATGGGAAGGAGTGATGGCGTCCAGGAAGGCTCCCTTCCTCTGGAACTAATTTGCATATTCAAGAGCTTTTAAAATAATAACAGCATCCCTTGCATTCAAATAGGGAAGCAAGAATAGAAGAGTTACATACTCTGATAGTACATATTTAATGTTCAGGAAGCCATCAGTGCTGAACAATGCCATCAATGCAGGCTCCTCGGGCCAGCAGAGGGAGAGGTGCTAGCACACTGCTACAGGGACCTGGAGAGGAGGGGTGTGACACACAGGACTTGGGGCTCAGGCTCTGAGCATTGGCCACTAAGGCCAGAAGATGGCGCACCAATCACTCACCGGGGAGGCGGGAGGGCTTGATGAAGGGGGAGGGGCTGCAGAGGACAAGATCTTTTCATCATCATTTGATTATCTTGTGCTCTTTAAAACTTGGAAACTGTAAGTAGTTTGCAGTTAGATGCTTTACAGTTTTCCCTGCTTCTCTTTGATTCCTGACCTTATTACTGAGCGCCACCTTGGTCCAGATGGTCACAGAGCCGGTAGGGTGAACTTGGCCCCTGAGAGCTAAACTCCAACTTCCCTCTTGTTTCTCCAAACATCCCTGGCCTGAGTCAAACGGGAAACTTAATGGCTTTGTCTCCAGGTTGGAGCTGGCTTTTCTCACAGACCAGATGCCCATCCGCTCAGGCAGCAGAGCCAGTGACATCCAGACCAGCGTCCATTTGGGTGGCCAAGAGCAGAGACAGGGAAGTTGCCTGCGCAAATGGATTTGGAGTCATTCCCGGTCCCTGGGGTTTTAGCCCTCCTTTCACTCCCTTCTAACTGGCCTTCCGTGGCGAGAAAAACCTCTAAACCATTTAGCAAATTATCCTGGACAGACAAGGCAACAGGATCCGGGCTGAACAACCCATGTGCCAGTGAGGTAGCTGCTGCCCGGCCTATTAGAGCAAATGTCACGGGGGGGGATGCCAGAGCAGGAGGGAGAGAGGAGGGAGAAAAAACAAGAGAGCAGGGGACCACGCATGCGTGAGCACACACCCCTCATTCTGGAGCCTCTGGAAGGGGTCGCATCCAAAGTGCAGAAAAGTCAGGAACCCCAGGAAGCCTGGCATTGCCCGGAACGCTTGAGCCCCACCTGAAGCTTCACTTCTGACCTGGGGCACGTCTCTGCCCATCTGGGTATCCCTGTGGTGTCCTCTTCCTCCCATTTGGAAATCACGGGTGGTAAGTGCTAACTCTCTCCGCTCCCTCAAAACCCTGCTGCCCATGACTTCACTTGGGTTGGGTTATAAACACGTTGGTTGTGACAAACCAGCACCTCCCAGGTCTATTTATTGTCGCATGAGAGGCAGCCATCCGGTCACCATTCGCAGTTCCCTTGCCTCAAAGACATCCTCTGAAGAAAACAAGTTTAATTTCCTATCCCTATTTTCCCTTCAATACAAAGTCACTGAAGGGGACTCAGCAAATGGGGTCCTTTGATGCCTGAAACTTGCTTATATAGAGGCCCAGTGTGGCCCCAGAGGGCGGATCTCCAGAAGAGGGTCGCCAGTCCTCTGCACCCGACTTGCCCACTCCTCCTACTGTCCCTCCCAGCAGGTTCTGCCTGTAGCTGGGGCTCGCTCACCCAGCGTGGATGTGCATTCTCCTCCTCGGCTTCCCTTTCAGCAGAAACTCTGGGAGTAAAAGGGGAGCCCCAAGGAACAGGTTTCTAACAGCAGATGTTCCAGGACAGCTGGTAAAACCACCGAGTCCTAGAAGGGCAGGACGTTAGAGACCATTTGGTCCTATCCTTTATTTTAGATATAAGGAGTCTGGGGCTCTTAGGGGCGTCATGATTTGCCCAACGCTGACCACAAGGAGTCAGTGACTGAGCCCTGAGAACCCAGATTCCCTTATTACTAGTTCAGTGGTGTTTTTATTTCCCCCTTGGCTATTAGAATAAATCTTTAGGGAGCACTCAGCCTTTGAAATCACGATTCCTGGTCATCTATTCTGCCTACGAAGAAGCCTGGCAAAGACAGACCTTTAGATCTGCTGCATATCTCTACTCGGCAAGCTATCCAGGAGGTTGTGAGTTGCTAAAACAAATATTTAATGCTGGATAGAACATCTCACTAAAAGCGGTTAGGAGAACCCAGTACAGCCTCTCCTAACTTCCCACTAAAATGATCTCAAAGACCTGGAATAAAAGGTAAAACTCACCAAACTGAACACTAGGACTGCCGTCAACCTGCACGGGGGCATTTCTGAGGAATTCTCACCTAAACACAAGGCCAATGGAATTGGATTGAAAAAATAACACCTGAGTCCTCCAGCTGTTCAGAAATTCAAATTAAGCAGCCATCACTCAACTTGATAGGTGATGCCTTTTGAAATAGCCAGAGTGCTGTCCACTCCCTTCTACCTACTAATTGAGAACCGCAACTCTCAATCAACAGTTGGGCAAAAAAATGGACGGTGGGGTGGGTAGAAGAGGGACTCCAGTGGTAGATCGAACCCTGGGAGGTATAGTTTCCAAAGAGTGCTCCAGGTGAGTGTTAAGGACAAGAGGAAGGTTTGGCACTTGGTATCTTGGGGACTCATGCACATACACCATTTGACCAGCTTGTCAGCAGCTGAGGAATGGACGCAGGAGATCCATGTCAGTCCAGCAGGGCCAAATTACAAGAAAACTGGTTAGACTGTAGGAGCTGGGTTGGGTATATCAATTGACAATTTAGTGTAGGTCTACAAGGGTGAGTGCACCAACATCCAGAAAGGAGGCTGTGAGGACAACACATACCCTTCCTATTAATTATATCAGGCCTGACTGGGTTTTTCTCATTTGAGTATGAATACATAGGACAAAAGGAAAGAGATGGAAAATACTGGAAAACAGAAAAACAGACCACCATCTGAAATCAGAGAAAATTCATCTGAAAATATCTTATAGACACTTAAAGAACATTTTAGAGAGTCATTTGGTATCTCAAGATAATGCAAAAAGAGATGGCTTCTATGAAACAGGAACAGAAAATGATTAAGAAGAAAACAAGAGAGAACTCTATAAATAATAGTAGGTAATAAAGAAAACACAGGATAAGAGATGGGAAAGACAAAAAAAATTCTTGCAGGAAAATGAGAAATACATAGCATTGGAGGAAATTAAGAGCAAAACTGATACCATAGTTGTAATGTTAGAATTTATGCAGTTCAGGTGGTCTTTCCTGCAGGGAAGCACTCTTAGTTATATAATGACTCAAAAAGTATATCTGTGTACTCTTTATGAAAAGCAAACTGAAGACATACTCCAGCTTCCTTGGAACATAGCAAAATTAAAAGCTCAAGAATGTGATACTGTCCTAAAAAAGGACTGGTCAACAGCTCTGTGTGGCTATGAATACTCCTGAACATATCCCAAACATCCAAAGGGGTATCATTACATTAACAATCAGCACGTTTTTGGAAAGGCTACACCAATGAATCTTCAGGAAGGTAGAAGGTTTGGTGCCTCCTTTTGCAACAGGATTTCAATGGTATTTAAAAAGAAATCATTCCATTATTAATGATTTTCATCATTATGTAAACAGCATAGTTTGAAAAAAGGAAATTCTACTGTAAAATTATCTCCCCCTTGCAGAATCTAATACCGGATTCATAAGTGCAGTTAAAGATGATTAAATATATGTCAAATTATGAAAAACAAAACAACTAAAAAAAAAAAACCTAGAAGGAACATTTCAATGTGTTAAGTTTCAGGTGAGGCCTGAAAGCACCAGTATCATTCAGTATTATGCTGTAAAAGTAGCCAATGCAATAAAATAAGAAAAAACAATAAGAAGTGGGAATTTTAAAAGGAATGAAACTAATTGATAAAATGACAAAATTTACATAAACTGAGTGCTCATGATTTGATGGGCATTTTTGAAGTTGTACTAACTCATTCAATTTTTAAAATCAACCTATGAGGTGGTTTACAATTAATTATCCTGAGTCACAGAGGATTAAGCAAATTACTTAAGATTACATAGAAAGTAATAGAGTTGGGTTTCAAACTCAGGTAGTCAGATTCTAAACTCCTTGTACCTAACAGCTACCCTATCTTGCTTCTCTAGGCAGAAACAGAACCCTCATAAAAATAAGTTAATATGATATTTTAACCTAGAAAACCCAAAAGCTTCAATACTCAAATTATTAGAACTAATAAGAAAGCTCAATAAGGTGGTCAGTTTTAAGATGAACATACGAACATCAATATTGATTAACATCCATAGAAAATCCAAGATTATACACAGATAAGAATATGAGAATTTAGCAAGGTTCCTAGACTCCAGATCCATAGACAAAAATCAACTGTATTTCTATATAACACAACAAACAGAAAACGAAGACAATACCATTTATAATAGGATTAAAATATCAAGTACATAGAAATAAATCTAACAATAGGTATGTAAAACTTTGACAAAGAGAACTATAAACTTTGTTAGAGAAATTAAAAAGTACTAAATAAATGGATTGGAAGACTCAATATTGTAAAAAGTTTAATTCTCTCCATGTTGATCTATAGATCCAACCAAATCTTTAATAAAAATCTCAGCAGATTTCTCTCCTTCCCTTTCTTTCTTCTTTCTTTCCTTTCAGTTTTTGGGATTTGACAAGCTGATTCTAAAATCTATGTGAGGACTTCCCTGGTGGCACAGTGGTTAAGAATCTGCCTGCCAATGCAGAGGACACAGGTTCGAGCCCTGGTCCGGGAAGACTCCACATGCCACAGAGCAACTAAGCCCGTGCGCCACAACTACTGAGCCTGTGCTCTAGAGCCTGCAAGCCACAACTACTGAGCCCATGTGCCACAACTACTGAAGCCTGTGAGTTAAGAGCCCGTGCTCCACAACAAGAGAAGCCACCGCAGTGAGAAGCCCACGCACCGCAATGAAGAGTAGCCCCCGCTCGCCACAACTAGAGAAAGCCCTCGCACAGCAACAGAGACCCAAAGCAGCCAAAAGTAAATTAAAAACAAAAAAATACAATCAATGTGAGGATGCGAAAAATCAAAGAACGTTCAAGCTATTCTTTTTGGGGTTTTGTTTGTTTGTTTTGGCCACGCCGCATGGCTTGTGGGATCCTAGTTCCCCAACCAGGGATGGAACCTGGGTTTCCTGCAGTGGAAGTGCAGAGTCCTGACCCCTGGACCGCCAGGGAATTCCCTAGTCAAGCTATTCTTTTTTTTTTTTTTTTTTTTTTTGCGGTACGTGGGCCTCTCACTGTTGTGGCCTCTCCTGTTGTGGAGCACAGGCTCCGGATGCGCAGGCTCAGCAGCCATGGCTTACGGGCCCAGCCGCTCTGCGGCATGTGGGATATTCCCGGATCGGGGCACAAACCCGCGTCCCCTGCATCGGTAGGCAGACTCTCAACCACTGTGCCACCAGGGAAGCCCTAGTCAAGCTATTCTTGATGAAGAAGAGCAGATGGAAGGACTTGCTGTCTTAACTATCAAGACCTCTAATCAGACTCTAATTGTGTAGTATTGGGACAAGGATATACATACAACTAGACCAGTGTAACAGAAGAGAAAGCCTACAAACAGATCCACACACCTATAGATATGGGATTTAATGAGAAGATTCGCACGTCAGAACACGAGGAAAGGTATTCTTTCTAATAACGGAGCTAGGGGAATTAGATAGGCATTGGGGCAGGGCTTAATTCTTGGCCCCCTACTTCATGTCATACATAAAAAATAAGTTCTGTATGGATAACAGACCTTAGTGTAAATGGCAAAACAAAAGCTTTTAGAAAATAATATACGGTAATATCTTCATAATCTCAAGAAAGGTTTTTTAAACAAGACTAAAAAAAGTACTAACTCAGGGGCTTCCCTGGTGGCGCAGTGGTTGAGAGTCCGCCTGCTGATGCAGGGGACGCGGGTTCGTGTCCCGGTCCGGGAGGATCCCACGTGCCGCGGAGCGGCTGGGCCCGTGAGCCATGACCGCTGAGCCTGCGCGTCCGGAGCCTGTGCTCCGCAACGGGAGAGGCCACAGCAGTGACAGGCCCGCACACCACCAAAAAAAAAAAAAAGAAAAAAACTAACTCAAAGGAAAAAGACTGAAATATTAGTGCACATTACAATTAAGAATTTCTGTATATCAAAGGACACAAATAAGAGAGTGGAGCGAGGGAGAGAGAGAGAGAGCACAGCCATGGATATCTGCAGCACATATGTTTGATAAAGGGCCTGAACTCAGAATATATAAAATCTTTTGGAAATCAACAAGAAGTCAAGACATCCCAACAGGAAAACAGGCAAAGACTTGAACAGGCACTTTACAGGAGAAGAAATCCAAATTTCCAACAATTACATAAAAAGACCCTCAAAGTTACTAGTAATCCAGGAATTATAAACTTAAAACAACAACATTATACATCCACCTAAATGGCTTAAATGTAAAAATCTCTCAATACCAACTGCTGGCAAAGATATGGGAACTCTCCCAGGCTGCCAGTGGGAGGGTAAATTCGCCTAACAGGTTAGAAGACGGTTTGGCAGTATCTGATATAGTTGAATATATGCAGGCGCTATGACCCAGAAATTCTGCTCCTAGATAGACTGCGTCGCTGCAGATGCTACCATAGGCTGGCACACTCCCTGGGCTTTTTGATAGCTGCCATCCCAATGGATGTGGGGACAAATAAACATTTTAAGAAGAGAACTGGCCAGCAGAGGTCTGAGAGAGAACCAGACTTCCAGAGTCTAGCCCGTGCCTAGCCACACGTCTGCTAAAACCGAAGAAAATTTGTTTTCCCTATTCCTTCCCGAGTACAAGTTCTCAGGGCAGATTTCTCTGAGCACTGTCCTGTCCTTACCTCACGGTCCAGAAGAGGCTAAAGCGATGCTCACCTCCCACCGGGAACTCGGCCCCCTCTGCTGCCCTGGACCCCCTCCAGAGGACCAGTCCTGAGTGCAGGCTCCCCTCTCTCCCTGCATCCAAAGGGCGGGGGCGAGGGTGCAGCTGTAACCAGACCCCATCAGAGCCGCTGAAGATGTGCCTGTGGATCAGAACTAATGGCATTAGGCGATCACTCAGGGAATAGAGCTGCAATTACTCCTTGGACGCCTTCTCCAAGATGACCACATGCAGAACACCAAGAGGGGAAAGAGTAACGAATCACCAAGTGAATTAACCGCTAGCCGCTCTAATTAGTTTTATCATTTTTCATGAAAACACTAATGAATATGAAATAATGTGGCCATGAAACCACTAAGACAATTAACGCTTCAGAGTAATTTGGGGTCAGAAAAGGATTCTAGAGACTGTTTAAATAGTCTCAACAATCGTGTGTTGAGAATTCAGAGGAAGCCCACGGCTTCAAAATCTTCTATTAGCAGGTAAGTTGCTACTTCAGGAAAAGCAACAGCGAGGTGTCTGTGGGTTTTCTTTCCTCCCTCCCTTCTTTCCTTCCTCCCTTCTTTCCTTCCTTCCTTTGCATATTAAGCCTCCTGGTTTTGGGAATAAAGATGATAGCATGAACCAAAACAGGAACCTTCAGGGAGTGAGATGAGAACCAAATGAACGCACAGTGAGTGGTGGATCTGGGGAACAGGAGAAAGAGGCAGGGTCCAGCCATACTGAAACCAGAAAAGAGGGAACAGTACTCAGCACTTTTTGCCTCATCGTTACCTGGACGTGGGAGAAAACAGCTTTCTGAAATGACTCCCAAACCGGCAATCATGATGCAGATATAAGATAAGCTGAGCCTTGCTGGCGGAGCTGTAATTTTTCTATGTACAACTGTACAATTCTAGCAAATGTAGAGTTTGTGCTCACCACATACCACACTCTCCAAATGGACCTTACCCCAGCATAAGTCAGTAAGCATGCAGTCAGAACCTACTGTGAGCACAGCAGACTTCCGTGTTCTAAGCACGAGCTTAGCGAAATGCCTGTAATTGTTAAGAGTCTTAAAAGGACATGGGGGTGGGGGGGAGAGGGAGTGGTGGCAGGAGTGAATAACACTGCTGCATGTTTGACCAGTTTGCAAGGAGAGCATCCAAAGACCAATGTTGTGTCTGGCAATCTCTCTCGTCACAAATGCCACTGGTGAAAGTGACAAAAATTATGCTGAAGGATAGACCTGTCCACGTGAAATAGGGGATTATCCTGGGTATGAAGGAAATAAGATGTAAAAGTGCCAGGTGCAGCGCTAAACACTATGGTATCTCATTTAACCCGCACACCAACTATCTAGTCAGCACCAACATGATCCCCATTCTACAGAGGAAGCAACTGAGGCTCTCTGAGGTTAATGACTTGCATGAGGTCACATAGCTAGTAAGTGGTGTAGCTGGGACCTAAACTGGATCTGTCTAACCCCGAAGCTCACGCTCTTGATGACAATGCCAAGCAATACTCTTTTTTTAAAAAAAGTATTTTATTTATTTGGTTGTGCCGGGTCTTAGTTGCAGCAGGCGGGCTCCTTAGTTGCAGCATGTTAATTTAGTTGTGGCATGCATGTGGGATCTAGTTCCCCGACCAGGGATTGAACCCGGGCCCCCTGCATTGGGAGCTTGGAGTCTTAACCACTGCACCACCAGGGAAGCCCCAAGCAATACTCTTGATATATAAAAAATACGGAAGAGTTGGTGACTCAGGCCAAGTCTCCTGCTTATGTACAGAGAAATTACAAAGGTAATATTAATCAATTAATAGTAATAATAATGATTCAACTAAATTAGCAAGTATTCACAATTGACCAGTTGTTCTGAGCATCTATATGCATTAGCTTATTTAAGGCTCACAATAACCTTATGATATACCCACTATTATCTGAGGCACAGAGATTGCTATAGACTGAATATTTGTCACGCCCAAATTCATATGTTGAAATTCTAACTTCCAGAGATGATGACAGTAGTAGGTGGGGCCTTTGGGAGGTGCTTAAGTCATGAGGGTAGAAAACCCTTCTGAATATGATTAGTGCCCTTATAAAAGAGGTTCCAAAGAGCTCCCTAACCCCTTCCACCATGTGAAGATACAATGAGAAGTCTGCAGCCTTGAAGAGGGCCTTCACCCAACCAGGCTGGCACCCTGATCTAGCTCTTCCAGCCTCCAGACCATGAGCAATAAATTTCTGTTGTTAGTAAGTTGTCTGTGGTATTTTGGTACAGTAGACTAAGACAGATATAAACAAGATAAACCTTGAAGACTTTGAAGATTCTACTCAATTCTGAAATGTTTAAAGGCTAATTAACAATGCAACAAAAAGTACATCTTTGGAACTTTTTTTTTTTTTTTTTAGTATTAAAGCAGTGCTTATGGAATGCCAACTCTCCAATTACAGCTCTGTTACCGCAGGGTCCTTTGCCACAGAACTGAATGGGATGGCTAGTCAGGATAAAAGATGAGCAGGGTCTGTTTTTCTTGTCTTCGGTGGCAGGTGGGTGGAACTGAGAAATAAGGCCTTTCTCCTGGGTTTTGCTTCCAAAGATACAAAACATCAGGAATCACACCTCTTCCACTGGGGATGACTCCTCAGACCGACAACCTTATTTGCTTTCAAACTCAATCTGGAATTCTACCCACCTCCGCTATGCAAATAAGACTTCTGTATGCCCTAAAGGGGGCAAGTGGCCTTGAGCTGGACTCTGAACTTGCAAACAGGAATTCCGGGACTCCAGCTAATCCATGAAAGAAGTTACAGGTTTCGTTCACAATGCTCAGAATTCGAATAAATCAGCCTGCCAAACCACAGGCACAAAAACACAAGGACGTTTTGGAATTACAGGGTGAACAAGTTCAGTAACCAGGGACAGCTTGTTATGAATAACAGGAGACTACACTTGCCTACAAGGGTGTCATTTCTTCACATCCATGGGAAGTATAAGCACTGGGCATTGATTCATAGGGTGCCATTTCATATGCATGCAGAACAAATCCAGCTAAACCAAGTTATCTGCCCAATGGAACTCGAAAATATTTCTCAATTGAATTTTAAACAGACCTCGATGTGAAGGAAATTTAATTAGGTAAGTAATATAGAACACAATGAAATGTCCATCAAAATTGCTTCCAAAGGTTTAAAATGTTTCCCTTTTCAGACAATGTAGTTAGAGCTGCTAAGATATCTATGTTAGTACAGTGTCTTGAAAAGTGGGCTTGGGAAATCAATATGATCACCTCTCTGAATTAAGTATGCGCAAATGAGAGCAACTGAGGTCCACGTAAATCAGCTCAAGTAGCCCTCTGTGTACCAGACCATTAGGGGACAGGCAGAGAGGAAGGAGGATGCAAATAAACACATTATCTGAGGCATACTCACTAATGGAAGGCATCTCTTAACACCCACATTAAGAATCAAGACAAAACCCGTCCAGTATTTTTAACACTGTTTATGATTTAAAAAAATAAAAGCATGCCAGAAATAGAAACTAAGGTTAAAAAAACAAAAAACCCACAACAACCCTCAACAAACCTTAGACATTGTTAGAGTCACAAATGAGTAAATCTCTTGATCTTTTTGATATCACCTCCAAATTGCTTCTGTATTCACTGGTAAAATGAATAAAGTGCTGGCATCGTTTGGATGTTGTCTGCACAGAATAATGGAGATCTGGATTGGATGGCTTAACTTCTATAGGCAACAGATTTTTTTTTTTTTTTTTTTTTTTTTTTTTTTTTTTTTTGCGGTACGCGGGCCTCTCACTGTTGTGGCCTCTCGCGTTGCGGAGCGCAAGCTCCGGACGCGCAGGCTCAGCGGCCATGGCTCACGGGCCCGGCCGCTCCGCGACATGTGGGATCTTCCCGGACCAGGGCACGAACCCGCGTCCCCTGCGTTGGCAGGCGGACTCTCAACCACTGCGCCACCAGGGAAGCCCAGATTTAGACTTTTGTTCCTCAGATGGTTGGTGGTTATTTCAGTGGAAAAAAAACCAAAAAAGTTTAAAATGAAGTCTTATTTTAAAATACATGTAGAGGTACATGTGGTCAGCTGGTGGGGCTAGAAGGGACCTCCTGTTAGGACACCAGAGCTGTGTGACCCTGGGGATCACCTGCACTTACTGAGTGCCAACTATGGCCAGCACTAGAGGGAAGATGAAGGAGAGCAAAGCCGGGCTCTCTGCCTGCTACCATCTAGGGGGAAGGTCAGGCATGGCCACAGATCAGCCTAGTACGAAGAAACATGGCTTCTAACAAGCTGGGCATAGTTTGTTACTTGTATAAAGTATAAAGTAATAAAGGGTTTTGAAATACTTCCACACTTATTTCCTATTTGTTGCCAAATCTGCTGTCCTTATCCTATCCCAACCATAGGAATGACTTCCTGCAAGAATGGAAGTGAGCTAAAATATGTGGTAAGAGGTAGATGGCAAAAAATACCAAACCCCTCAAACTCCAATTCACCCTTTCCTGTACGAGGCTCCTTGCCATGGAATCTGGTAGTGCCCCCCTACTCTGTCTCTAGGCTCAGCCATGTGACTTGCTTTCACCAATGGAATGTTATTGCTTGTGCTTTCCCCTTTGTCATTGTCGTGAGGACATACCCAGGCTACTCCAGTGGTCCCAGGATAGGAAACATGGAACAAAGCCACCCACAGATGCATGATCAAGCCAGCCAGACCACAAAGGGAAACCCAGCTGGGATCAGCCTAGATCAGCTGAATCCTGCAGATATCTGAGAAAAAAATGTTTATTGTTTTTGTAAATTAATTTTTATTGGAGTATAGTTGATTTACAATGTTGTGGTAGTTTCTGCTGTACAGCAAAGTGAATCAGTTATACATATACAAATAGCCACTCTTTTTTAGATTCTTTTCCCATACAGGTCATTAAACAATATTGAGTAGAGTTCCCTGTGCTATACAGTAGGTTCTTGTTAGTTACCTATTTTATATATAGTGGTGTGTATATGTCAATCCCAATGTCCCAATTTATTCTTCCTCCCCAAATATCACTTGATATCGCTTATATAAGGAATCTTAAAAAATGGTACAAATGAACTTATTTACAAAACAGAGTCACAGATGTAGAAAACAAACTTATGGTTACCAAGGGGGAAGGCGGGTAGGGAAAATGCTTATTGTTAAACACCATGAGTTTTGGGGTGGTTTGCTACTTAGTATTATTATGGCAATAGGTGACTGATACATAGCACATAATAGATGTTCAATAAAATCTGTATCTTATATCCTTTCTCTCCTCCTCCCCAACATCCAAGGCCGTCTTATCCCTCAGATCATCACTCTAGGCAAGGAATTCTGTGGAAAAGTCCTGACGACAGCTGATCAGCCCGTTACCTAACAATGATCTTATACAGATCATCTCTCATACTTACATCGTTCTCCGAGATGGACATACTATTCCCATTTTATAAAGGAGGAAACTGAGACCCCGAGAGGTTAAATCAGAGCTAGTAAATGGAAGAGTTATAATTAATATCCAAGCCTGTCTGACTCCAAAGCCAAAGATCGTTTGTTCTGCTGTGCTACTCTGCTGCTACTTCTATAAGATCAGCTCTGAAAGAGGCAGGGAGAAAGGAATGCTTGGTGCCTCCAATCCCTTCCCAATAGCCTAGGATAGAAGGATCTGGGTCCTACAGACACTATTCCCAGGACCTGTCATACACTCCCTCTCTTCTTAGCTTGGGGCTCCTTCCCCATCTCAGATAGGGATGCTCATACCCTAGGGACTTCTGGAGCTCTAAGGAGGCAGAATACTTGGGCTCCTGAGTTGGTGTGGCTTCCAGTAGAAAAGCCCACCTATCTCTACTGTAGATTTTCCTCCCTCTCCCCTCCAATCCAATCCCTACCTACCCCCAACTCTGCCCTTTTAACTGACTTTCCAGAATCTGTCTAGGGAAGCCCAAGTCCGAGGCTCTAGGTGGAGAAGTGGTCAGGGAGGGTGAACTCAGCAGTTCTCCTCCAGGTCCCACCTAATTCCTTTGGACGATGGCAGAGGATGGAAGATGAGGCACCAGGAAGAAGGGAAAACAGGAGTGTGTGGTCTTTCTGGACATGGCATGTCCAGGCCATGGTACCCTAGCCAGAGAAGAGGGCGGCCTCTGAATAAGGGCTCAAGGCTCTTCAGAGAGGCCTCAGAGCTGACTCTTGCTCTGCCCACCCCTGCCTGTCTCTGCCTCTGTGTCAGTGGAAACTTGTTTTGGCTACACAAGGCGCACAGATGACAGTCACTGAAGCCAACTGCTTACCAAGCATACCTAATTATCATGCAGCGCAGCAAAGCACTCAGTTAAAGGCATTTTAAAAAAAAGGTCTGGAATGTCTTAATTTAAACATTCTGTTCATATATGCCTGGTCTTCATAGTTTGTTACTCATGTAATATGAATGTCAAAACGTAACTGTAAAAAAAAAATCTCCAGGCAACGTATAATTTCCATCTAAGAGGTACAGCAAATTATCTTAGTTTCAGTTTCTCACTAAAGTTGAGATAATGGTAAAACCTCTTTTCACTCAATCGTGTATGGATATTATGAAGATAAGTGAGATTTATTCACTCAAATCTTAAAATTCCAATAAAATCAAAGGTGAAAAACGCTAGTTAATTTTTGTCCATGTGTAATTACTTAGATCAGTACTATGTAGGCAGAACTGTGTATATCCCTGAAAACCTTTGAACTACTGGGTTTCAAAGACCTCAAATAACTTTACGTACTCATTTGCCAAAATAAAAGGAAATGAGAAAGAAAAAGGGTAAACTTACAAAAATGTTGACCTCTGGCTTTTTTCTTTACAGGTAAATTTAAGTCAATAAAAATCTAGGAATTTGTACCGTATCAAGTTACTGCCATTTAAATACAAATTTGGTTTACTGATAATTAAAATGACTTAAAAGAGGAAAATAGTCCCTCTGATTTGCTGACGTGTTTGCAGCCTCAAATATTCTAAAATGGTAACATTTTCAGCTGTGTGTGGAAGCAGAACCACCTTTGTTATTTACCAAGCCATCATGAGCACTGTTTTCCCCATATTAAGCTTAGGTGTCATTTCAGGTTAACTCAGGAATCTATTTTTGACTGTGTAAGCAAGTATTTCTGTCAACGATCAAAATATTTACAAAAAAGAATACTCCCATTTGAAGAGTAGAGGCTAAAGATGTAAAAAAAAAAAAAAAACAAAAGAAAAAGAGTAGAGTCTAGAAAAGAATGCCAGCTATAAGTAGACATACAAAACCTAACTCCCGGGCTTCCCTGGTGGCGCAGTGGTTGAGAGTCTGCCTGCCGATGCAGGGGACGCGGGTTCGTGCCCCGGTCCGGGAGGATCCCGCATGCCGCGGAGCGGCTGTGCCTGTGAGCCATGGCCGCTGGGCCTGCGTGTCCGGAGCCTGTGCTCCGCGGCGGGAGAGGCCACAGCAGTGAGGGGCCCGTGTACCGCAAAACAAAACAAAACAAAAAAACCCTAACACCCACACCTCCCCAACCCAGTGACTGAAATTAGGGGAGTCCATAAAAATGGCAGGAATGCATCAAATGACTCAGTTGAAAAAAAATGCCTATTCTGTGCTCAGCCATGGACCAGCAGCTGTGGGAGGCACAAGGATATGGCATCTGCCCTCCAGAGCCACAGGGAAGGGATACAGGAGAGATCTAGAGAGGGGTGTAAGACCCCAGCTAAGAAGCTGCTATGCAGTTTGGAACAGATGACTGCAACCAGAGTTGAGCAAAGGGAGAAAAAAGAATGGGCTAGAGTTTGCTGGGAATGTTCAGAGATGGAGGACCTAAGGTGGTGGCCGGGGACGATCTGGAGAGGGACAGATGAGATAAGGCATTTCGGGCAGCAGGAAGAGAGCGTGCAGGGACATCGATGTGGCGAAGAGGGCAATGTATGAGCAGGACAGCAAGAACTACCTGTTCGAGCAGGTTACCTTGGCAGACTAGAGTCAACGGGTAACACCCTAGTCTAGTGTTTAGTGATCGTTTCACATCCCGCACCTCACTGGAGATACTAGTCTGAAACTTTGGATGGGAGATTTAACCCCACTTCAAGATTCCCTTTAAAACTCATACATACATGTAGTATCTTAGCTTAGGAGGCAAACGACATCAGTGAGAACTCGATATCATGAAATATGAAATACTATCTCCAAATGATGCGCCAACACTGATGATTCTTTTTCGAATGCCATCCACTAACTTAGGGCAGTAAAATGGGCAGAAACAACGTCATATAAAGGTATTCATTAATTTATTCATGGATATTTACTGGCTGCCTATCACATGCTCTATCCAATCTTTGGTCTCACAGAACCTACAATCTGGGGCGGGGGAAGGACACTGACAAGTAAGCAGGTGATACCTATCTGTGTTCTATGTGAAATGGGATAGGTAGTCCAGGGAGACCCCAATTTAGGAGACCAGAGAAAACTTCCTAGACCTTTAAGCCAAGACTTCTCTTAAAGACAAGGAACTTTAAGCCACGATTTTGAGGTGAGGTTAGCTGAGTGAGGGGAAAAGTGGTCTAGGCTAAAGGAATGGCCTGGTGTGTTTGAGGAGCTAGGAGGACAGCATGTCTTGCGCGCAGAGTAAATGGGTGGAGTGACAGGAGATGAGGCTGGAGGTGAGCAGGGGTTAGTCTATCCTGCTCAGGGATCTGTACCTTCACCAATGGTCAAAGGGAGCTAACAAAGAGTTTTAAACAACAGTGTACTGTGGTCAGATTTGGGTTCCAGAAAAATCATGGAAATGGATGGGACAAGGCAAGACTGGAGGTAGGGAGACCAGTCAGGAGGCTGTTGAAATTGGTGATGCCTCCAACGAGGGCAGCAGTGGAGGGGCTAGAGACAGATGTTTGGGAGGTATAGTCCACACGGCTAGTATGGCTGACCTGGGGGAAAAGGAAAGCGTTTGAGTTGACTTCTTGGTTTTTGGCTTGAGATTCTGTGTACAAGATGCTATTACTGAGAGAGAGAGAGAATAAAAGAAGAGACTCATATTTGGTGGTGGCGGTGATGGGGGCTGGGGGTTAAGAAGAATGAGTTCACTTTGAGATGGACTGAGTTTGAGGACACCCAGGCAAAGATGTCCAGATGCAGAAGGAAACAGGGACCTGGAACTCAGGAGAGATATCAGAGCTGGAGAGAGACCTGGAAGTCCTCAGCGTAGCAGGATGACAAGCAAACAGATGCAATCTTCCAGGGTGAGTATGATGAGTGAATAAATAGAATAGCCTAGGCCTGAACGCTGAGCTAAATGGAGGGAGCCCAGAAAGAAGACAGAGAGGCAATAGCCAGGATTCCAAAAAGGAAAATTAGAGAGTACGGTATTTCAGAAAGCGTGCTCAGGAGTGTGTCACACGCCGTGGAGGGGCCAAGCTAAGGTGAGAACTGAGAAGCATCCATTGGATTTAGCTACAAAGACCTCAACAGTGACATTGGTAAGAGCAGATTTAGCAAACAGGAGTGGCCAGAATGAGACAGCAAAGGCCTGGGACTGAAAGGGGAGGTGAAAAACGGAGACTGAGTTATAGCAACTCTTTCTAGAAGTGAAGGGAGGGAAGAGCTAAAGTTGGAACAGGTGTTGGGGGAGCATTAAAAAAATATAGGAGTGTCTGGAGCACAAAAATTCAGATGGGAAAATGCTAAGAAGAGGTTATAAACACAGGAAGGGATTGGGTTCTGAGAAGGTAGGAGAGGCAGGGGCCCACAATGAGGTCAAGGAATTGGTTTTCAACAGGAAGAGTGTCTCTTCCTTTTCAGAACAATAATAAAAAGAAAAGGATGAGAGGGGTTAACCATCAAGAGTGACTAAGGAATTCACTCTCATGCCTTGAACATGAACTGATACAAACTCTGGTATACGTTAGGAGGCATCTGAATACAAGACTTAAAAACAAAAAAAACCTTTAGATTTGGAAATCTGTCACTCTGTTTCAGAAACACAAAAAGCTCTTTGAATCCACACTTTTTTTTTTTTTTTTTAGTATTTGGAGTCAAAGAAGACTATTGGGGAGGTACTGTTTACACTGCAGTCTTCTCAAAATATCTTTTAAAAACCACATTGAGTTCACTAGAAAGGAAATGCATTTAGTATAAGGCCTTGCAGAGTACACAGCCTTATTTTAATGAGATGCAGTGATGCATATAAAATAGACTTGAAAAAAAAGGCTTTGCTTACTGTCAAATCCATGTTTTACCGGAAAAGGTTTTGATAGTGTAACCCAACAACTACTAGGAAATGCACGCCTGCAAATTCAAAGATCATAGGACTTGAAGAGACTGCTTTAATCAGAGTTTATCAAATAGATTTAAAACCAGTTCTTAGATCTAATTCAAATATGTTCCTGCTCATTTATAGAGCAAGAGTCTAGGTATTTAGACACAGAAAATGATTTTTTCCAACATTGAGAGTGAATGCTCTACCAGATTTGTTTTGTTTGGGGCTGGATTTTCTTCCTTTCATCCAAGAGCCACTTGGAATTTAAAGATGAATTGTCACAGGGAAGAAAATCTCATCTATCATGCCCTTGACTTTCTGTTTAAACGGGATACACTTGTCTGTTCCTATGCTCCACCTCCCCGAGAACCACTTTAACAATAAATTAGGCTTGAACGAAAGTTTCTTGATATAAAGCAAAAGGTTTACATTTTAATTAGCTTTGGGAAGTCAAGGGCCATTTTACTAGAAACCTAAAGAGATGCGAGTTGTGCTTAATCACAGACCAAAAGGACCCACCTGCCTCCTTTCTCTGTAATAAAAACACAAATAAAGCAGAGCTACTGAATGAAAACAGCCAGAGTCAGGGGTCAGTGCCTAATGTCAGCTCTCACCGTGGCCAGGGCCATGTGACTCCGTTGTGTGGCCTCGTGGAAGTGACACAACCCTTGGCCCACAGAAGCGGTGGAGAGGTTCCTCTTAAAGACAGCCCCATCAAGGAAAACTAAAGAAATCAAACCCACTTTCTAGATTTATTGGAGGTAGCCTGGCAACACTACTGCTGATATAATGTGAGAATCTTGCTTCATCTAATGAAAACCATGTTTGCAAAACTCACGTGGAGGCAAGGGTGGGGGGGGAGGGGAAATCCGTTTTTGTATATTTGTGTGAAGGGCAGCCAGACCATAAACCTTGAAAGGAAACACTCAATCTGAAATACCGTGCTGAGAGTAGCAGTCAGCGCCTGCAGAAGCCAGGAACATGGAGAAAAACATTTCAATCCCTCCGCCCCCGACAGAGGTAATGTTCTTCCTCTTGGAAAGGAAAGGGTCCTTTAGCATCTTTTGTCCTCTCACCGCCATCGCCTCCTCTCCCTTTATTATCGCTGACCTCCCACAGAGAAACGAAGCCACGGGCCGAGGGAGGAAAATCTGAGGCCCTGTTCTGTCTGGGGCTCCGAGATCTAGAGAGCTGGAGCTACTGATCGGGGTCCTGCCCGGATTTAACCCGGTAGAGGACCCACCTCCCTTCTCTGGGGTGAGATGCCAACTTGCTCAGAACCCGGACTGGGCGCGCTGGCTGCCAGGGCCCTCCGTGGCGCTGTTCGTGGTGCTGAAGCCTGCATCGAGGCGTGGAGGCAGCAACCCACGCACAGGCGACCAGCTGTCAGGGGCTCCGGACCCAGATCCACGTGAGGCAAGTCTGGAAACAGCTGCCGCCCACAGAGCTACAGCCAGCGCCACAGTTTGGCTCCAAGTGTAGCTCACTGGTTTACTTCTTTGGAACTACAAAATGGCTGGTTCACTTTTTCTCTTCCCAGGGGGTTTCACAGAGCCCACCTCTGGCTCACCAATCTGGCATATCCCTTTCCTGATGTCCTCCCTGCCCATAGTAATTCTCTCACCCCCTCTCCTTCGTACAATACTTTGCCTTTGCAGAGCACCTTACAGTTGGTACCACCCTCACTGGCACCATCAACTGAGCCGTTTCTCTTACATACATAACCACTCCTCTTCTCTCCCACAGATATTTTTTGCCTTCTCTGCCCCTCATCTCTCAAGCAGGAGACTATTACCTCTGTGCAGGGTGGGCGAAACACCTTTACCCACCACAGCAAAACCGCTGATTTCTCCCTGGCAACGAATTCGGAGAGGCAGAGGTTAGAGTTCCAAAGGACCAGAAGAAAGTCCCCTAAGAAATTTCTAGGAAAATACGGGTAGTGGTCAGTAGGGTGGGGAATGGAGACACTAGGAACAAAGTGAAGAAAAGAGCCTGGGCCTTCGAGGTGCAAGGCTTGTTGCAGTTAGAAGACTCCTGGCAGGTGGCACTCTAGCTCAAGGTGCTTTGGGTAGAAGCCTTGACTGTGCTCCTGGTTCCACCTCAAACTTCCTTTCTGCTAAACAACCCCCTAGCCAGGTTTGGAGGTCTGTCTTCCTCTTGATCCAAGCACTCTGCTAAAAAGCACCGTTCGCACAATTCTATTTACTATAATACACAATGATGAAGGGAACATAAATAAGAAAGAGAGGGTCAGTGGGAGGATTTTTTTCTCATGTGTGATTGACGGTGCTCAGATCAAAACTGTGTAATCATCAATAACATGATTCAGCAACTGGGAAATGCAAACAAGTTGTGCAAGGGCTTGCTTTGGTCAAAGCCCTGGAGGGGCCCATGGGGCTGGGCCAAGCTTGAAGAGGGCAGTGCCAACAGGATGCCCTCCCTCCCACCAGGGCAGAGCTGGCTGTGCCTACAGCCTGACTGGCGTGACCTTTGCCTTTTGCAACACACATGCGGTTGGGCCGGCGTTAATGGCACTTTGCAGGGAGCTCCAATTGAGTAAACAAAAAATGCCTTGCCCTGTTCTAATGGAGCACATTATTCTGAGGCCTAAGCCTTCATCCAGGCCCCTGCAGCTGCTCTGCAGGTCAGTGCTACCAATAAAGCAATTAGCCAATGAGAAAACTCTTCTTCCCTGAGGGGGACTCGAGGCTTTGTTGCAGTTGCCGTGCTTTGCTTTGGGTTTTTAATCAAGCAATCCAGGTTGATCTGAGCCTCTTACATCAGACTCCAGGATGAAGACACTGAAATTGTGTGTTTGCTGAGTGTGATATTTTAAGGAACTGGTCCCTTGTTCAACACAGACTGGAAAGCTCGCTGCTTCCTGTTCAATTAACCTGAACCATAGCTGAACTCTGCCCTTTGAACTCACTCTGCAGATAAATACATTAGCTCACCTAAGGAATCATTAATATTTTTCAATCACATAAAACAAACATGAATGTCTGAACACAACCCAAGAGATAGCCAATTAGGAATAGCACATGGAACATGTTGAAAAAAAAAATCACAAATGGATGTTATTTACAGAACCAAAAGGGTCAAGGAAGAAATAAAACGGATCATGCCAACAGTTCTGGAAACAAAGGCGACTTTCATTTTCATTTCTGCAAACACAAAGGGTACTGAGCAATATTTAGCAATTCCTGTTCCATCTACACTGCTCAATAAGAAAAAGTTGTACCCTACTCCTGGTCTGGTTTCTACCTACTTCCATCAGGACACACAACTCCAAGCCCTTCTCTTTGAAAGTGACTTCAGTGTTCATGCTCATATACAGAGTCCAAAATATTGCATTTCTGGGGACAATTTTATTCCCAAATTGCTACAAATGAACCAAAATAATTTTTGTGGAAGTATCACTGCCTTTAAGTGAACCACTGTAAATGAACCAAGCTAGTGGCTTGATTGAAATAATTTTACAGTAGCTGATGTTCCTGTGATGTTGTTACTCTAGCATCTAAACAGATTTTGTTTTGGGGGGAGGGAAAGAGAGAGAAGAGGAGAGAAAAGAGGAGATCGCTAAATGCATCTATTTTGTCCTTATCCCTGCATGTCATCTTAGAAGAATGAGAAAAACATTCCCCAACCAAGTCATTACACATTTCAGTCTGATTCAGTTTCACTTCCCACAATTCTGCCTCTTGACTCCTCCCCTCCTTCCCCCTTTTCATTTTTGTTTGGTTTGGAGTGTGGGCTTAATGCCCAGCTATCCTAGATGAGAACACTTAAAGGAATATCGCAAGCGCAAAGGGTAAATCTATTGAATGAGGGTCTTTAACTATGTGGTTTCCTTAAAGGGAAAGGTTAGATCAATAGGATCAATAGGAAAGGTTTCCCTGGCCCTGCATAAAAGGGTAAGGGCTTCTCTTTTCACTGGTTTAACTTTACTCTCTGACAAATGCAAATCAATGGATCTGTGTTTACAACAGATTCCCTAACAGACCCAACCTGGGTAAAGCCCAGAGCCTCGCCCTGGGGGTGGGGAGTCCAAGCTTGCTCTAGGGGGATGCTCTAGGGCAGAGCTTAAGGCTCAAGGCCCTGGGGGTGGAGTGGGCTTGCTGCCCACTGGGATCCTGCTGCTGCCGCCTGTGGTCTCTCCAAAGAGGACAGAAAAAAATGGAGCAATGGAGCTCCAGACTCTTCCAAAGATGCCTCAACCCATCATAAACATAAAGCCCAAATTCCTAGGATCTGGTGAGCCAGTCAACCTTGTTTCCTACCAGTATAGATCTGGGAGGTTGACTACACAGAGGAAGCTGGAGTGGGATACCTACAATTGGAGCGGCCCATGCATTTCAGCTCTAGAATTCTCCTTCTGTCCTTTCTTAGGTGGTAACTGGCTCTCTTAGCTATTACAAGGCAAACCACTGAAACTGTGGGTTCTTTCCCCCTTAATTTACCTTTCCCTTTAAAAACGTGATGCTTTCCAGAGATTACATGACTTCAAGTCAATACCAGTTACAGAGAAATTATTTTTCTTCCTGCAGGAGAAAGTATATGTATATTTGATTACATGAGCCAAAGTCCAATGCTGATTAAATTACATTGGAGGTGTGCTTCCAACCCAAACAAAGTCTGCTTTCTACAGAAGAGTAATGGATCTTCAAATGGCGAGAGAGGCGCCAAGGTGGAACGCAGAGCCTCCCTTCCCTCTGGGACAATTTGTGTTGGACAGTTTTTCACAACAATGTCCACAATGTCCACTTCTCCCCCAGTGAGACTAGCTCTGCGTGCACAGCCCGCAGCCTGCTTCCATGCCTTGCCATGCCTCAGACGGGCTGAGCTACCCAGGCTACCGCCCTGCCCCTGCAAAAACCTGTGTATACTTCTCAGGGTCTTCACCTGGAGTGAAACTTGGAAATCAAAAGTCAAGCTTTTCCCAAAGGCACTGAAGTGCATTAGGGGGACAGACTGGGTGATGAAAGGGGGTGCTGATGGGCCCCCAGCCCACCTTGAGCAGGCTCTATACCTGACAGTATAAATGTCCCTGTTGGGTTCCCTCATACTGGTCTCTCCCCACCAAGAAAAGTATCCCCTCAGAGGAAGCAATTGTCCCCAGGTCAGGAAAAACAAGGATCTCTGAGAGGGTTGGGGACAAGGATAATCCAGAATCTGTAGATGAAGTTTAAGGCCCAGGGTTCCTCAATATTCACCCTTTTCCCCAGGGCCCTTTATCCAGACAATTATTTCTATTTATTCCCTCCTCATTTTCCTTCCTTTGGCAAGAGCCCAGAAACTAAATCCCTCTGCTTCTCCTCTGAGGTTTTCATTCCTCCAGAGATACCCCCGACAGGATACCACTTTCCCTCAAGACAGTTTCTACCCACACCAGCCACCAGCAATAGTGTGGTGGCGTCCAGTACCTTCTTCCTGAGAACTCTTCAACCCCCTTCGTCTGATCTTCCTTTAGAAACAGGTTCTAGAGCCCAGAAAACCAAGAGGCGACCCTGAAGTGAAATTCTGGATTGAAGAAAGCTGGAGAGGCAGCCTCTTTCCCCCTCAGGGTTCAGGCCTGGAGCTCTAGAAGGTAAACCCTGCCCAGGGTCCCCTGTTACCTCTGGGCAGACACGTGTCTCTGGAGAGAAGTGGGGCCGCTTTCAGAGACACAGAGAATCTGGGCGGCTCCGTTTCCCCTCTGCCCCACCCCCACCATTCACCAGGAATCCAGCCCTGTTTTAGGATTCTAAGATGGGGTTGGAGGAGACTCTAAGATTCCACCCTCCAAAACCCCACCTGCCCCTCCCAGAACCTAAGAGCCCTTCACCGGGAGCTGGAGGGGAGGGGCCCGCTGTCTTCCTCACCAAAAGGAAACCTCGCCACCCTTTTTGGTTTCTGTATCTGATCACCGGACCTAGTTCAATGTAGGTTTTCAGAAGAGGGGTAGGGCTCATTCGGACTAGGAATCAAGGAGCTGTATCAGAGCTCTCTTCTCTAAGGAAACCCACTGGAAGGAAGACGACCCCTATCTCTGGGGAGGACAGAAAGAAATGACTGCTTCCCCTTTGCCACATGGCAAAGCAGAATAACGCAAGATTTGGGGGTTTTTCTCTCTCCTTTCCTTCCTCCTTTTTCTCATTTCGTTGTTGGAGAAGGAAGGAAAACACTCCTTTTCGTCCAGGTTGAAACCTTCTCTTGAAGGAAAAGCTTAGTATTTCTAAAACTGGAGAATTTATAATTTCAAAAAACCCGAACAATTTAGTTCTTATCTCACCCCCACTACCGTCCCAGCTCTTTCTTTTCTTCATCCACCTTAGTGTTCCTTCTGGAAGAATAAGCCATTTGGCGAAAGGAGCCATTGGCAGGATGTGGAGGTCTTCCTGCCAGAGGGAAGGGACAGCTCTGAAGTTCTTTCTTTTCCCGTCAAGGCAGGTGTCTCAGAGAAAACCTCTCTACTAGGGCCAGGTCTGAGTCCCGCGTCTCAGAGGGGAAGATCTCTCCAGCTGCTGGGAAGGGGAGCTGGGGCGGGGCAGTTCCCCAGGCTGGTGTTTCTTACCAGCCGGGGCAAGAAACAAGATTCTTCTCTGGTTGTGACCCAATTAGCCCAGAGCAGACCATTCTGAGGGGTGAAGCCCAGGCCATTGTCACTGGGGCCTCGTTTAACTGTCCAACTAATGCACCAGCGTAGAAAGTCTGCGAATGGGAACATTTAATGAGAATGTTCTTTCTTAACGAAAACAAGGATGGAGCGATCCGCGGAACAGGAATCTGCGAGGTTAGCAGGCAGCTTTAAAGACGTCGTTTCTATACGTCTGTGTCTCTAGCTCTGCTTTGCAAGGAAGTTCATCTGTACCATTTTTTCTCGGTTCCCACATATATGCGTTAATATTTGATATTTGTTTTTCTCTTTAGAGACGTCGTTTCTAAAGTTCGGCTTGGACGTTCCCGCATATGGAGAGGAGACCAACTTTCCCGGATGGTTTCCGTGGAGGAAAGAAGTTGCTCCCGGCCCTGCTGGACCAGATGCGGGCCGCGCGGGGCAGAGGCGAAGGCACGCTAAGCACGAGAGGACTCGGGCGCCGAACCACCCACAGAGCCCGCAGCAGCGAGCGCAGAAAGCGGCGTTGCGCGCGCGGGGACCGGGGGAGAGGGCAGGCAGCCTGGCGACAGCAGGAAACCTCGAGTAGGAAGCGGCGGGCTGGAGCCGCGCGGGGTGAAGCAGCGGCCAGACCCGAGAACCCGCCTGCAGCTGCGGAAGCAGCGCGGCGGGAGCGCCGGGGAGCCAGGCCGCTGGCGAGCGCTCTGCTGGGAAGAGGGCGCCGTCGGGCTTACTGGAAACGCGCCGGATCAAGTTCCAGATCAATGAAATCTGGGTCTACACGTTAACATTATTGTTGCCAGCATTAATGCTCTTTTAATCTTCTAAACATTATCAGCATCGATCTCCCTCCATATACACATTTGTTTGAGAAAGTGACATAACCACATGCTGGAAAGCCTGGAATAAAAATTAATGCGCAGCCTCTCGCATCGAGGGCGCCCGTGGACTCAGGCTACTTCTCGCCCGCGCGTTCACTAACCTCCCTCGCGTCCCGCCGGCTCGGCCCAGCTCCCGCCCACCCTAATGTGAGTTGGGAAGGTGTTCTCGAGGCACCGGGGACTTGACCAAGCAAGGATGGTAGTGAGCTTTTCAATTATTAATCCGACCAGCCAGCAAGAGAAAACATCTTGTGTTCCGTACCGACGTGGTACATCCGGCCTCTCCGGCTCGGATCCCGAACTAAACCTTCGGGAGAGACCGGCTGAGCCCGGCCGAGAGGCTGACCAGAGGGAGGGGTGGGAGTCGGGGTGCGGGTCTCTGCGGATGAGGTCCCCGCCCCCGTCCCTAGGCTTAGGGTGGCCTGAGGACGTCCCCTGGCGCCAAAAGGAGCCGCGCACGCACGTGGTGCCCCTGGCAGGCGCCGCAGCGTTGTGCCCTGGCCACGCTCCGCTGCCGCGGGCGTCAGGTGGCCCAGGCGACATCCCGTTGGGTTGGTTAAGGGCCCTCCGCTGCCTCAACAAGAGGTGGCTCCGGACTGGTCGCTGGGAGCTGCTGCCTGGGGAGGGCCGGGCGTCTGTTCGCCGCGGGGACGCGAGGCAGGCTCGGGGCGGGCCGCCCCGGGAGCCCGGCTCACAGAAGGCGGAAACCTGGGCAGGGTGTGTCGTCGGAGGGTCTCTGCTCTGTCTTCCAGTTGTTGGAGGAAACCACTCCCGCCACTGGGGCCTCGGTCGTCCTCCGCGAGGCGCCCATCCACTTTCTTGCCTGGGTTCTCTCGGTCCCTCCTGGTTCGTGTGTGCTTAGTTCAGAGGCCTCTTGAGGATTTGTGCTTGAACACGCTGGAGTTTGTCCTCGCCGCCTCTTGCCGGGTTAATAAAAACTGCTCTGCCGGAGCCATATCCGGGGACCACGGAAGAGACCGAAGCCCGCATGGTTGCAAACAGTTTCGGCCCTCGCCACCTTTTATGAACGAAGTCGTGCACTTGGAGCCCATTTCTCTGAAATCTACTGTTGAGGCAATCTGAGCTCCCCCATCTTCTCCCTTCCCTTTTGCAATGCTATCCCGGGCTGTGGATACACCGAGGCGGTCGGCGCTTCTGTTGTGATGGGGGTGTACTTCACCTAAGGGTGAGGTTGCCGACACTGGCCCAAATCAGGCATCTTAACTCTGCGGTTCCTCAAACCCCTATCTGCTTACCTCTGGCAAGACCCAAAATGAGAAAGAGAAAGCGAAATTAAAAGAGAGAGAGAGAGAGAAAGAGCTGGTCTCGATGAGATGGGGGGCTGGTCGGTCTCGGCGAGGTTCGGGCCTGGGAGTCAGGCAGAGCCGCCCTGTACAATCACTGGGATTGTTTAACCCCCAGAGCTCAACGGTGTGGGCCCTCGGCAGCGTCCTGGCGAGATTCCGATCCATACTCCTGGAGGAGAAGGGCTCAGCTTTTCTTCTCCATTTGCTCCTGTCCCCTAGCGCTCCAAGTACATAATACCAGTCCCAGCTTCTGCATCAGTGTCTGAAGAGACTGATCTACTGACCCCAAACTGAAAAGCTTCCTATGTAATAATAACCACTCAACACACTTGTAGTTGCTGATCGAATGGCCAGATAAAAAGGCTAAAGCTTTTGTCCCTTTTCAACTCTGGGTAATAAAACAGACACACATTTGAATGCCTGAGCAAAGCGGGGTCCCTCGCAGGAAATTCCCAGTCGCTGAAGGAGGCTTTCAGACTCCCACTGAGGGGGCTTTCTTGCTCCTGCTCTGAAAATCCCCGATGCTGCCTGAGGCCAGCCCCTGAGGAGTGGCCCCGGGACTCTCCCGTGGTGGGTGGTGGGACTGGGGTCCCCCAGGGATGCCACACTCTCCCCCATCCCAGCAATGCTGTTGCAAAAATGCTTGAGACCGGCTAGCCAGGAAAGCATTACTTTCCAAATCACTTTCAGACATACATTGGCAGAGGGCACGTGTTTTAAAAATCTCTGTCTTTTTCGGGACAGGCGTGAGGGGGCGGCAGCGCTCTGAGATCAGCCTGACTAGAATAGCTGTCATCCTGCCTTTACCTTACCCTGGTCCCCCCTCCCCAAGACCGGCTGCCAAGTTTCTTCCGGCTGCCTGTGCCCAAGAAGCCAGCCCTTGCTGAAGCTCACCCGTGAGGGACTAGAGGCCTTTTCAGGGGCCTAAGATAAAGGGGTACCACACTGTTTGGAATTGTCAGTAAGCTTCCAGTTTTTCACGGATAATCTCTATTCACTGCTTAATCTTTGAGAGGAACCAAGAGCAATCAGAGAAAATTGTAGGAGAGGATGAAGAGTAAAAAGCTAAATGAGGAGAAAGATAAAGTAGGTTTCTAAATCCATGCAGAACTATTTGGAGTCCACCGATGTGGGGAAGCCCTTGGCGGCGGGTCTAGTTTCTTTACCTTTTCAGATCAACACTGCTGGGAGATTACTGGCTGGAGATCCGAATCCTCCAACAGCGGGCAAAGGCGGAGGCTGTCAGAGTGGAAACGCCCCCTCCCCAAGCCTGGGCGAACACGTTGCCTGTCACACCCCCCAGCCCTGTCCGGCGTAAGTAGAGTGCACCGTACAAGCCAGACTCAGCGGTGCGAGGATAGCCCCGGGGAGCCGGAGAGGAAGCCTGAGCTCACAGCTCCGGAAGCGCGTTGTGTGCGGCTCGGAACCGCGCGCTACCCACTACCCGTACCTATGTAAATCACTGCCACCACGAATTGTCCGCCAGATAATCCGACGATCGGGAGAGACAGCTTCAATCCAAAAGACGCTGCCCATCTCGGCCTGCGTCCGGGTACCGTGCGCCCTCCCCAGTGGGGCGCCTGGACACTTTGCCCCTCTTGGCCCGTGGCAGGGTCCTGGGGGCAGCGCAATTGCCACGCGCACCGCGCTGGGTCTGTGCGCACTAAAGCGCGCAACTGTGTGCCAGTCGCAGCCACGGCTGCGCCTTTCTCTCTGGTTCCCGCCGCCCACGCAGGAGGTTTCTGCGCTCCTAGAACAATAGAGGGCTGTACCTCGCGGCTCTGCCGCTAGAGGAGGCACAAAGAGCCAAGCCGGCTACAGAACAATGTAACCAATGCGTCGACCCGTCCTCTCCCGTCGCCGACCTACGCGCACAATCAGCGTCCGCTTAATGCAAAGGCGGGGCCTGTAGCCCGCGGCCAAGATGCGTTAACTAACCTGCATCTTAATTTTTTCTGCACCTCTTCCCGCGAGCTCCCAGTCTCTCCCGGAGGCCCCAAACCTCGGCAAATCCTGGCAGACGCTGGGAGCCGGGCAAGGGCGGCCGGCGAGTGAAGCAGGACGCTCTCTACTCTTAGTTGCTCCTCTCCCGTTCTCCCAGAGAGGTGGATGTGGCAGTCCCAACCTTCGTCCTTGTACCTTCCCCTCACTGTGGGCAGTGACAAGGGACCTGGCCCCAGCCTGCTCTTTCGATCATAAAGTCCCCGTGCCAATGTCAAGGCTGGAAACGGGCTCGGGAAGCGCTGTTGTACCCTGGTCACCCGTTCTCCGCGTGGGCAAGGCTGTGACTCTTGTCAGTGACCAAACAAGTTTGCCTCCCGCTCCCCCACCCCAGCCCACCAACTGCCTCCATACAGGGAGACCAGGCAGCTTGGAAAACTGAAACGTATTGCCTAAACAAGCTTGGAAATGTATTGTCTAAGCAAGAGTTCAAGTGCACAGGGTTTCCAATAAAGGCAATCCCCCTTTCCTGTGAGTCCTGGAAAGACAGGGCTCCTAGCGGACACGGTGCACCCCCATCGCGACTCCCACAACTGGGTAAGGTCGGAAGGAGAGGGCAGAGTTGGCACGTTGACCAAAGCGCGAATAAAATGCGGGTGGGGGTCGGTCAGGAAGCCCAGGAGACAAGGAGGGAGGAAGGAAGAGAAGAGAAAGGGAGAACAGAAAGAAGAGAGGAGAAAGAGGAAACAGAAGAAGAAATAAAGTAGAGAAGAAATAGGAAGTGTGGAAAGGAGGCGAGAACCAGAGATGTGGCTAAGCGCCCTCACCCGGGGCCACAGGCACCCCGGAGCCCTCTCCCAGCACCCTGGCTCCAGGAGACCCTCTGGGCTTACCTGCCAGGCGTAAGGCAGACATGCGCTGGAACTCGGGCTCCTGCAGCCACTTCCACATCCTGCGGAAGGTCTCCCTGCCAGATTTGAGTTTACTCCACGGTTTGGGGTTCCGGAGCAGGTCGGAGAGAGTCCCCTGAGACCGGCACAACACCCTCTGCGCGAAGATCGCCTGTGGGATGCTGTAGCGCTTCAGCTCGGCGGTGATGCGCTGGGCCACCTCTTTGGTGTTGATCTCCTCCAGCTGGCCTGATGTGGCCACCTGCGATCCCGAAGAGGACGAGGGTGGCCTCTCACGGCTAGGCGCCAGCACCGGCCCATGGGACTGAGCGTGGCCCGGGTGGTGTAGGCCGTTGAGGTGAGACATCATGGCCGCGGGCGGGGTGCCCAGACCGCGGGACAGGTGTTGCTCACCGCGGGTCAGCATGGCAGTGTGGTGCGCGTCGAAGTTGGGGCTGAGCATTTTGTCGTGGCCCGGGGGCCCGTAGCTGGGCAGGCTCTGCTGCGCGTTGTGGAGGCCGCCCAGCCCGTTGCCCAGCGGCGTGGCGGCCAGCGGGGACAGGCTCTGGCTCATGCCGGGCATCTCCTTGTAGGGGCTGTAGAGGTTGTTCATGGTCGGGAGCCCTCGCTCGTCGCGCATGAGGGTGAAGCTGCCGCTGACGTTGCCCGACAGGCGCTGGTGGTGGTGGTGGTGGTGGTGGTGGTGGTGGTGAGGGTGCGGGTGCGGGTGGTGGAACTTGTCCGACACAGTGGAGATGGGCGGCAGCGGCTGGAGAGGCGTCAGCGTGGTGTAGGTGTTGCTCATGCCCATGCCGGGCGGGGACGAGTCGCAGGACATGCTCATGGCATGATGGAGCGGGATGGAGAGCTCGGGCCGGTAGTCGCCGCCGTCCAGGATCGAGGCCATGCTAGTGACCATGGCCGAGCGCGACGCCGCTGCTGCCGCCGCTGCCGCCGTGCCCAGCTCCTGGTGCGCCGTTGGCGGCGGCGGCGGCGGCGGCGGGCCCCGCAGCGAGCCAGCGGCGCCGCGGCCCGCGTGGTGAGGGCTGGTGCTGGCCAGCAGCTCCTGCTCATGGCCCGGGCCCCCGCCGCCGCCCCCGCCGCCCCCGCCGCCGCCCCCACCGCTGCCGCCGCCGGCCGGCCCGTGCAAAGTGCCCAGACTTTCCATTGTCAGCTCCGGGTTCATGGCGCAGCCTTCTAGGTCTTTGGTGAGGCATCGATAGGCGGTGTAGGCAGCCTTCATTCAGTCCATCGGGGCCCGGGGGCGGCGGGGGCGGCGGGGGTGGCCGGCGGGCTGGCAAGGCGCGCGTGGCGGAGCTCTGCCGCGGGAGCAAGGGAGGGCGCGGGAGTGCGTGAGCGTGTGGAGGGGAGCGTGCGTGCGGGTGTGCGCCCCGGGCTGCGGGCGGGCGGGCGGGCGGGCGCGCCCGGGGTGGGGGTGGGGTGGGGTGGGGGCGGACGGGGCGTGTGTGCGGGAGACGGGAGGGGGCGGGGAAGGAGGGAGGGATCACCGAGTCCCGCCGCTCGGGGCGGCGCGCTGCCTAGCCATGTCCGAGCCCGCTCCGGTGCCGACGTCTTCTGTTTGGGTGAGCGGGAGCTGTCCAGAAGGGCTCTGCCGCTCGCCGGGGCAGCCAACCTACCTTCCCGGACCCGGGGCGGGGCAGTGCCCGATGGGCGCCGCGAGCAGCCACTGCGTGGCCGCGACTGCCCCGGGAGGCGGGCCTCCTGCGCACAGCTGCCAATGGCTGAGGAGCGGGCGGGGCCGCGCGTTTCACGTTTGGCTGACGGCTCTGTGCTTTTTTTTTTTTTTTTTTTCCTCCTTCGCCACTGGAATCAAACGTCAAGGAGAGGAAGAGAGGGAGGGGAAGAGAGGGTAGTGGGGAGAGAGGCGAGAGAGCGAGTGAGGGAGAGAAATTACGTTAAAGATGCCGCTCTGTGTCTCTCCGGAGCTGCTGCGACCTGGGCTAAAGGGCTTTGCTTCAGTTCCCCTTGCTTCACCCCAAAGCTTTTATCGAGGCAAGCCAGGAGGGAAAACTCCTGCTACGTGCTGATGTAAAAACAATCCCACGTCTCCTAACAAGCCACTTCCCAAGCGTCCCTAGCTGGGAGCCAGTAGTTTAGCCTTTAAAAATGCGGGCGCTAATGTATTCTAATGTAGGGTAAATTCCCGAGACTGGGGAGTGCGGAATCTACGGGGCGAAGGAACTCAAGCGCCCTCGCTGCCTGCTAGCTGCGGCCGGCGGACGCAAGCCCACCCGCGGCGCGGGCCGCAGTAATGCCTGCAAAGTTAACACAATAACATCATTTAATTACCCGGCGAGCCATAAATCTCTCAGTTATGAGCCTTCAGAAGGGCCCCTGCTAGATTGCAAAACAAAACTAGAACACCAGGAGCTACGGTTTCAAGGTGACCAAATGCTTGCAGCGCGAGCGAGTTGGAAAGGAGTGGTGGGAGGGGGCGGGGGCTGGAGGGGGGTAGTGTACAGCAGGGTTGTTGCCGATGCCTTAGTTAGCAAACTTCTCCTGGGGGTAGGGAGTATGTAAACGTCCGGGACGTTACTCGCGGATCTTCCCCCTAACACACACACACACACACACACACACACACACACACACACACACACACGTCTCTCGAATCCCACACACACACACACACACACACACACACACACACACACACACACACACACACACACACACACACGTCTCTCGAATCCCGGGAGAGGAACGCCCTGGGTTACGGCTGTGGATAGATGACATGGAGCCCATATCTGTATATTCAAACCTTGTTTCTGAAAAGACCAGAGCCCTGGTGAGTTCTAGAACGCTCGCAAGCCGCAGCTTTGAAAAGTGTACCTTCATCTACCCAGGATTGCCGTTGTTTAGTAACCCCTGGTCGGCGACTGGGAGTGGAGCGGGGTTGTAGAGAGAAGGTGGAGATTTCTGCGGCCCGGATTGGGGTGGAGGGGGTAGTTGAAGGCAGAGAGCCACTCGGCATTGAAAATCTTACAAGAAACAGATTCTTCCGAAGCAGGTTGCGTTCTGTTTGCCTGCGAAGATTCAAGCTAGCTGAGGTTGCGCAGATGTTGCCTTTGTTTAAAGAGACAGTAATTAAGGACAGGGTGGACGTAAGTTGGAGAAGCGTGACCTATTTTCTTTTGATCAGCTGTCAAAAGAAGAGCAGGGGGTCTCCTTAAGACAGCCCCCTCCAACAACTTCCAGCTGTTAGAGAAAACTTGATAAGAAAACAAGGACACAGTCTGGAATACTGTATGTGCCTCCCTGGCGCTAGAGAAAGGTTTTATTCATTTGGAAAACAGTTCTTAGTCTTGGTGACCTTTTACGGCTGCCCTCCTCTCTCTTCTAGCTACAGAGCAAAAAAATCCACCCCCTCCCACATCATGCTGTCACATGAACGTACAGTGACACTATTTCTAGATCAACTTTATTGAATTCTGGCCAATACCTTGCCAATTATTCTTTCAAATAGCCTCTTCTTGTGATATCAAAGCCTGAGTAAGAAAGTGGATGATCCCCTGCTTTGCTAGACATACTTTTCTAGATGCTCACATCTTTTAATGTCACAGTACTAGACAGGTAAAATCACTCAGTTTTCTGTTTCTCTGACTTTCCTCTCTTCCTCACCTCTCCTACCATCTCTCTTCACCCTCCCCACCTTGTATATGGCAGCTGGACATTTGGGATAATTTGAAAGTTAATGTTTGAAATACACACCGAGTTGAACAAAAGTTCACAAGAGTGCAATCCCGTTGGTCCAGGAGTGCTCAGACACTGAAATAAGGCAGGAGAGGAGCAAGACAGGGGAAAAATCTGTTTGATGTGCCCCAGTGCCGAAGGCAGCCTCCTCTGCCCTGGCTTCAGGCTCAAGCAGTGGCCAGTGACCCCAGGCTGGGACATCTGGTAGGCACTGCCTCCGTTCAGAAACCTAGGCATATAAATTGCCATTTAAATAAAATTTCAAAATTATAAACTCATTTCCCAGGCTACCAGGATAAATCTGCTCCTGGGTATTCCACCTCGGTGTGCCTGGGAGCAGTCACGTGCTGGGGAGTTGAAAGGTGAGTTGCATATTCTCACTGCCTCGCTCCTTCCTCCCTCCCTCCTCCCCTCCCCTTCCCTCGATCAATATTGGCGATCTCAGGGAAATCATGAAATCGCATTGGCTTCTTTGTGTATAATTTCATTGGGCTAGATTAAAGCAGACTTTTCACGTTGTTTTTCTGATAGCGGTTTGAGGTTTTATATTTCAACCCAAAACCCACTGAAAAGAAAAATTAATGTGCTTGTTTACTCAGCATCCTAATTTTTACTGAATTAAGTTTGCATGTTTTCTCCCTTTCTTTTTAAACCGGAAAAATAGTATCTACTTGAAGATAATTTTAAGAATATCAGTACTAATACAATTTTCAAATATGTTTTGAAATATCTTTGATTTTTTTCTCTATAGTTCTTCGAGAAAATAAAAAGGAAGAGTTGCTTTCTAACCACCCCTTGTTAAGCACACATGCTGTAACCTTCGGAAGTTCTACGACTCAAATTTTTTTCTTTTAATTTGAAGTTACACTCCTGTTCCCCCTGACCGTATAGAAATGTGGCAGCAGAAGTGCTACTTCACGACTGTTAGAATCTGGACAAACAGTTGCACCAGCCATTATATCAGGAGCAGGATATCCATTACTTAGAATACCCCATTTGCAGGGCCGATTTTCTTCAAGACCAAACACTTAAATGATTCAAAAGAAGCCTGTAAATAAAATGCAGCTTTGACAACAAATATAAGCTATTGTACTGTAAAAGAAAAAAAAATTGAAGTTGAGCAAGTGCAGAAAAAGACTGGAAAATTTTACTGGACTTTTCATATGTTTTTTCACATTAAAAAAATTTTAAGGGTCTGAGAGGGAGAGAGACATGAACATTCAATTAAAACAGAGACCCTATAAATTATTCACGAAAAAAATAAACACACCACAAGTAAACCCAATCTGGATAAGGGGTCCAACAGCTCTGTTTTTACTAAACAACTGTAACCACAGCCCAAACCCTGGGTAGAACGGGGGCTGCTTATTTCCACCCAAATGTTCAAAATCCTGAAGAAGGTTTTGTGTTGGGCAGAACGGATTTGCGCTACAACTAGGTTTATCAGAGCAATACAAAGAAACATAATGGTGGGCTGACTTGGACTATTTTATTTTTGTCCTTCCCCAAACCATCTGGCGTGTGAGTGTAGGGGTATTGATCAGGATCTGTGAGCTGCAGACCCCATGCCAATCCATAGCGTTTCTGGCAATCAGCGTCGCCCATGAATTGCAGCTGTCTGTGCAGCTCCTGAACAGAAATCTTCGAAAAAGTCCCCCACTTATCAAACACATCATCCGTTCAGGGGTAAGTCAATGTCATTTCTTTGTCATTCCATGAGCAGGGATTATGCAGGAGAAAGTTTTTGTTGTCTGTTGTATCTGCTGCTGTGCCTTTTTTTTTTTTTTTTTTAAAGGAAGGAGAGCAATTTTCTAGCCATTGAATGGTAATGGTTTTCCAGAAAGGCCTCAAGCGTTTGTAGGAATCTGACGACAAATACTGTTTTAATATTGTGGGGGAATTTTAAGAGGAGGGGGACATTCTTATGTTGCTATACACAAACAATAATAGTGATAATAGAGGGTTCCTTTTAATGACAGAGGATTTTCTCCCCTTTTCTCGAAGCCCCTGGTGATGAAGATGCCGCAAGTCTGTGATTACACTTGCAGATGGACGGTGAGTGCTAGTGGCGGAAAAGGCGTCTTCGGAATTGTGGCTCTGTTTGATATCTCCATTAGCTGCAGTTTTCTTCTGCCTGAAAGCTCGGGCTGGTTGAGCATAGGGAGAAGAAAACCAAAACCGATGCCTAGCCCCACTAACTCCCTTTGGCCTCTGAGCTCAGAAATTCACTGATACTTCTGAGTTTCCAGGTGAATCTAGGAAAGTCTGAAACAAAGTTTTCTAGGTGTTGAGGCCGAACCGGTCCTTTTTCGTCTGCTGCTGGCTCTGCGTGGATGTTGTTAATATCGAAAAGGCCAAGTTAGAAGAGCTGGCGGGGGACTGCCCTGAACTTTTGGGTGGACAGACAGACATTTTGCGCCAGGGTCGGGGGAGAGTTGGCGTTTGTTAGTGTTCTTCCGACCCTCAGCTAGCCTCTTAGGAAAAGAAAAACGAAGCTCCCGGAGCCCTCCCTGCCGGGGGAGCGTTCTCTCGGAGCCCTAAGCCCTGGTGCCTGGATTCGAAGGTGGGGAGTAGGGTCGCGGGGCGAACCCAGCGGGGTGTCGGAGCCTGGGCTTAACCCACCTAGCCTCAGTAGTCCAGGCGCGGGGAGTGGGCGAGCTTGGGGGAGGGGAGGGGCGGAGGAGACCCCACCCCAAGAAGCTTTGGCACCTGCTCTGGCGCAGCGGGTCTGGACAGTCAGCGGCAGCCCGAATCCAGACCTCCGCAGAGCGAAGCTTCTAGCGCGTCCGCCTGCCTAGTTTTAAAGAAGGCTTGGGACTAGGTCGGCCGACCTTGATCGCCTCCCTCCACTCCCTCAGAGAGGGGACTGCTGGAGTTTTGTGTCCTCAAGGACACACACACACACACACACACACACACACACGTTTCTGTCCTCCTTCCTCCCTGCCCTCTCTGGGTTCCCCGGCCCCCTCTCAGGAGGAGTTTGCCCGGGCTGTGTGCCCGGGCCTCTGAACTGGACCCGAGATGACTGTCGCCAGGGCTGGGTGGCGGGACTGCAGTCCCTGCCAGGGGATTTCCTTCGAATTCAGTGCTCACGACAGACTCTCCTCTGGGGGCCCCCCTTCCGGTTCTGTTTTAGAGGCTGCTACCACTCGGGAAGCTGGTGGGAGAAATAATTTGACTCTTGGAGGAAATTTAAAAAGTGAAGGGGAATTTGAGGATTCAAAGCTCCGAAGATCAGAAGGCTGATTTATTTATTTATTTAGTGGGAGGAGGGTGGGCGCGGGGAGCCGGAAGCCTGACTCTCACAACTACGTAGGCTTTTTTTTCCCCCTGAAAGAACGTTGAGCTTTAAGAAAGCAACTTGTTAATCTGAAAACCACGACGAATTTTCTCCTCACAGGCCTTCAGTTCCTGTCCCATGATTTCTCTACCCCCACAGCCCCGAAGTCTTGGTTTTAAACCGTGTGGAGCTGCGGTCGCATTTTCTTTTTACAGTGGGTTTCCAAAAGTACCATCCAAGTATACTTAAAGTTTTCCTCTCCTCCAGTTGTCACCCCACAAAAGAATAACTGGCTTGAGGTCCTTTTGTTCAGGTCAACTTGTGCGTGAAATCTTTTTGTTCTCCTTTCAAAGGAAGGCAAAAGTTGCAGTTGATTTTAAAAAGGACGAATTTAACTCTCTGAAAGTGGAGCTGTTTTCAAGTTGCTCTGAGACGCTAAGCACGGGCGTCGCTTTTATTTATTACCTTCTTAAAACGATCATTTATTTGCTCTGGACATAACAATTTTTGATTGAGGATTCAATATTGTTTAGACATTAATACAGATACCTAGCACTTCCCCTCTCTATGAAAATGGGGGGTTTAAAATTTTTTTCGTATAATTTCAATCGTCTAGCTACAGTTGATTTTTTCTTTAAAGTACAGAGTATTAAAAAAAGAGTTGATCAGATTTTAAACTTGAAAATATTATTTCCGATTTCAAAGATAATATTTCTGTTGGAAAACTAAAACCCAACCCAGTGGTATAAAATATTTATGCGAATCAGACCATTTCTTTTTTTTAAAAAATCGCATGATATATATATATATATATTAGATTCCTGGGATATCAGCTTCCAAGGATATTAAATAACCAAGGAGTTCGAGCTGATTTTTCAAGGTGATACAATCAAAAGTATAACAGAAAACACACTCGGATTATTTTAGGAGCATTTAATCTTTGGAAAATCGCTTCGATGCCACTTTTGAGAAATTCTGAATTGTTTCGCTTCCAAATGTGTAAAGAAAAAGCAACTCTGGCCAACCGTAGGGTTCAGGGGCGGCCGTGGTCGTTCGAGGAGCGGGCCACGGTCCCCGCGGGCCACTTCATCCAGCGCCGCGCCGGGCCTGGCCGGGCACAGGTGGTTTGGCTGCTTCTAAAGATGCCGGGCTCCGAGGGCGTCCTGCCGCCGGGGTTGGGAGAGCGATGCCCGCGGCGCTCCTGACTCCGGGGAGACCTGTTGGCCTCGAGGAAGCGGTGTTTGCACCGACCGGCCGGCTCGGCGCGGAGACCGGCGTCGAGGCCGTGGGCGCGGGAGGCTGCGAGCGGCTCCCCTGTCGCACCGTGCCCTCCAGCTGCCCGGGTCCTGCCCTCCCGGCCCCGCGGAGCTCGGAGGCCCCGGGGCCCGCGCCGAGCCGCTTCTCCGGGAGGGGCTGCGCGGCCCCGCGGCTCAGGAGGCGGAGGGAGCCGGCCAGGATTGATGTCTAAATCAATGCCGTTTCTAGGCGCTTCTCTCTACTTCTCTTCGTCTTTCTCAAAGGCAGATCGCCTCCCAAGGGTGGATTTCTTCTCCCCTCGCGAAGTCGGGGAGAGGAGAGCGTCCGCACTTAACAGAAACCTCAGCGCCACGCGAGGTCCCTGAGAGGTGGGGGGGATCTAGCAATAAGCACCCACATGGAGGGAAACTGCGGGCCTGGGAGCCGCTCGTCCCTCCTCATCCTCCTTTTTTCCTCAGGCTGCTCCCCCCTCCCGCATTGATTCCTACACCTGAGCTCCTGCTTCCTTCGCCCACCCTGAATGGCGCCCCGGCTCGGGCCGCTCTCCCAGCGGTGGCACGTGGCGAGGCCTGCCCCCGACCGCCCTTCTATATCCTAACTGGACCCCCAATTTGACGGGATCCGGAAGGGGAGACCCCTAGTCTCCGACACCAAACCCGGCCCTGCTCAGGCCGGCCTGGCTACTTCCGATTTAATGATTCACTGGTGAATTAGACAGCTGCAATTGTGAAAAATCAGCGGCCACTATTGATTCCCGGAACGAGTAGGGGGTGGGGAGGCCGCGGGGCGCAGAGCGAGGGCGGGGAGTCGGCTCCGGCCCTCGGGTGCCCTCGACCGGGGTCCTCGCCGGGCCCCCCGGCCCCCCGCCGAGCACGCGGCTTCGTAGGGCCTCCAAGCCTCGGGCTCCTCTCCTCGCGCGAAGCCCGCCGGGGCCCGCCTGTGTGTGCGCGGGGCCGACAGGCCTGGTCCACCCCCCCTCAGGCCTGCGCTGGCCTCCTGCGGAGGAGAAGGAGGAGAACTGAAGACAAAGGGCAGGACCAGGGGAGGGACGCTCCCTCAGGGCTCGCGGGGGACGGCCTTGGGGGCGGCGGGCGCCTCAGGCTCGGCGCGGGTCTCAGACTCGGCGCGGCTCCCGGGCCGGCCCCGCGTCCTGCAGGCGGAAGGGCGCACCGGCGGCGCTTCCGGTCCCCGCACGCCCGGCTGGGGGGCCTCGTGCGGCAGCCGCCGCCGCCCGGCTCCAGGATGCCCCGGAACACCGGCTCCCCGCAGAGGCCGCCCTCCTCGTGGGCAGGGCGGGCCACGTTCGGCGGATAGTGGAGACTTCGCGCCGCCGCCGCCAGAGCAACAAGTCCAGGCGGGCTCGAGGCGGCGGCACCCCGAGGGCAGGCAGTGGATGCCATTTCCCTCTCCTTTGTACCAAACTGGTGAGAGATGTGTGTCCTGAGGAGGAGTGTCTGTGTGTCCTCAGAACCAGGAGTTGACACAACTGTGTGGAGAATACATGCTAAAGAAGCCGTTCTGGTTCTAACTGACTCAAAAAGGTAGAAAGATTTGGTGTATATACATAGCGTACGAGAATCACCCCCTCTCCCCGCCTCGCCCTTGTATCTATATCAGAAAAGCACTGGCAGCCAGAGAGTAGTCCTTTGACGTATACATTTTATGTCCGCTTCGTTGGGCGTCTTAAAACCATGTGGTTTTCCATTACAATTTGAAATTATTTTCTTATACGACATTTTATAAGAATCAAATTATACAAGAAATATGTAGGCTATGTAGAGCAAAAGTATTACAGGTGTAAAACTCCTCATTCCCGATGTCTCACTTTTCTATTTCCTTCTAAAACGGCCCTTAAATATTTTACTGTCTTCCTTTGTTGGAGGAATGTGTGCTTCAGACTTTCTCCTGGAAAGAGTTGAGCACTGGCTCCCTGGAGATCAGATATAGAGTCAAAAAGGGCCCTCTCACTGCATTGCCTGCTTCATAATCCATGGGCTGAGTATAGGTCACTGAACACAAAATGGCCTTTCCTCTCTTGCTTACTGAGATGGTTTAATGGATTTTGTAATGGTTTTCCAACTATCAGACTGGGGAAACCTGGTTTGTGGGCATTGTTTTCACATCAACCAAATGCAGTGCATTTGTCAAATTCTTTACCTTATCAATATAAATCGGTGACAAGATAATGGAATTTTCTGGGATAATTTTGAAATATCATGTTTTGAAACACCAGGTTTCAAACATGCTTTGTAATTTTAAATGTGGAAAATCCTTAAAATTTTCCATTAAGTTGATCCTGGGCTTGGTGAAAGTTCTGGAAATCCTTTCAATAATATTCTATATATATCTGCTACAAAACTATGATGTTTGATCTGGTTGCAGTTTTTAGTAGGTCTCTCCCTTCCCACTTTTTTTTTTTTTTAAGTAGGAGACTTTGTCGGGGAGGGAGTGAATTAGGGTGAATTTCAACCTCCAGTAAAATAGAGGTGGGGTGAGTGGAAATATTTTTAGGAATTCACAAACCAACTAAGGTTACCTAGATTCATATGATTAAGGCAAGGATTTTGTGTTTTGGGAGGACAGAGTTTTTGCCTTTTGCCTCTGCAGTTTTTGCCTTTGCTGTTCCCAGTGACGAACTATGTTCATCCCCAGTGAACTTGGCTAATATCAGCTCATATCTGAAGCTTCAGTTGCCATTTTTATACTTCTTTTTTGAAGCTATTTGCATATCTGATTTTCTTTGGAATTGTTTTTACTTTCTTTTTTTCTCATACTTTAGTTTTTCTCCCTGTTATTCTAAACTTCTCTTTTTAGAGTTATTACTTAATTAAATTACTCATTACTTAAGTGATACCACTCATAGTGGTAACTAATGCTATGAGATATCATGGCATACTTGGGGGAATGATGACTAACCCTAGTTTAGTTAAATTTTTTTTTTTTACTTGACTCTTTCATCAAGAAGAACTTGCCTTTGTCAAATATTGTAATTTAGATATTGGGACATAAATGGGGATAACTTTGTAATGATTAGCTTCATATTCCAAAAGCTTTAAGGCTTCTCCTTTTCAAAAATGAATTTTCTTTTAGTTCTAATTCCAAGTGACGTAATTCAGTGAGTGGGTTCTGGGTTTTTTGGTTCCTATCTGTAACTAATTTACAGACCAAGAAAGACAGAAGGAACGGAAAACAGAATGAGAGAACAGAAACTGTCATGATTTAAAGTGATTCATGAGACCAGAATTGCTTCAGAGTTATGTCATTTTTTTGGAAAGTGTTACAAATTTTTGATTAAGGGATTTCTTCTGAAGGGAATTTTAAGTTTTATGTGGAAAAATTGCTTGTTTAAGTCCTGTTTTTTCAAAGGGGAACCATAGCAATATTTACTATATCATCAAAGTGTCCTGGCTGGAGAGATGTGGGAAGTTTCAAGGGTCATGTTTAACATCAGGTTTGTTACACAATATAAGCAAACAGTAGCAACCCTGGATATTTTGTATTCTTGATATTCTGAAAAAAAATTGGGTGTCAATCAAATGAACATATAAGGTCACTTACCTTGTAAATGAACCTTCTGGATGTACCCATTTTAAAAGTGAATAATCCCTTGGCAACCAATTATTTATAATTATATATACATATATATGCTTAAAATATAGATTTCTGTAAGTTGGGGTTGCTTACAGTAGTGAGTAGTTAGGGTGGGGTGGGTGGGGTGAAGCAGGCAGTGGAAGAAGTTACATCTATAGGAGTTTATCCATAACGGGGTAAAATTTATCCCCATGGTTTATTCTCCCCTTTATGACCCTTCAAATCCTACCAACCTTTAATACTGTGTTTGTAAACTTTCTGGGTGATATCCACAGTAGGAAATGGATTTTACATTGCAACCCTAGTACATATATATGCACATTTCAGGGAGCAGAGACATCTTTTAAAGTGCCCTTTTGTAGCCAAACTTGTATTTGAAATTAATTACTAAATTTTAGAACCTTGTCTGATTGTTCTGAGAGGTGTCATTTTCTTCTCTGTATACCATGTGCTTTTCTTGCTGCTCATTCAGTACATATCATCTAAAGCTTGGTATTGTTACTTGTGTATGAAGTTCATTGGCTGTTTTAGATAGTGAGCACTTGAGGATGCCTTCCTGGAGGTAAGTCTCTAGTGGTATGCTACAGGGCCCTTGACCCTATCTTGTTCAATATTTTTTTTGAAGTCTTTACTGAAGGTTAGAAGGTCTACTCATCAAATTTTTAGGTGACATAGAGCTAGCAGTCATAGCTAATATACTGAAAGAGAAAATCAAGATTCAAAATGAAACATGAATGTTGGAAAGAAAACCAACATGATTTAATCGAACAAAGACCAGTATGAAAGCCCTTTATTGAGGCTGAAAATATAAATCAAAGGAGGTTCCTGGATTGTCACAACAATGCATGTGCAAAAATGGAGGTATTAGTGTACTCTAAATGCAAAATGATACAAAAGTATTATGTTGCATAAAAAGCTAATGTAATTTTAGGCTAAACTACTAGAAATGTGGCATATAGCTTACAAGGAAGGTAACAGGTTCCCTGTATTCTGGGCTGGAGGCTTATCTAGCTCTAGCTACCTCATTTTAATATAGCTATTGATAAGCTAAAGATTACCGTGGGCTCTCAGGGTGTGAGGGAAGAGGAAACCATGCTTTATGTGGAAGAGTTAGAGCACATGTTTAAGCTGGGGAAGAGGCAAATGGTGTGGTACATGATTGCCACTTCAAATATTTGCCTAGCTGTCATGTGGCAGAGGGGGTAGAGTATTTTTTCCTGATCCTCGGGGCAGAGTTAGGACCAAAGGGTAAAAGTGACAGGGGAGTTGACTTTGATTCTAATAATTAAGGTTGTCCAAGAGTACAGCAAGTTACCACATGAAAAGTGCGTTCTTCATCCACAGGAGTATTCTGCACAGGCTGAGCGAACATCTGGCTAGGATGCGATTAATAGGGATCAGCTGAATTAGGCAGCAGGTTGAAATAAGTGATCTTTCTGGTTGAATTCCAGAATTTTCTGAATTAATTATTTAAAAATATTGTGCAAGTGATTTTATATAGATGATTTTAAGAGATAAATTAATGTTAATACGCTTGTAGGAACTTTAAATGTACATGGTAGAGCATTTTCTGTCTCAAAGTGCTGTAAAACCAATCCCTTATTTATGAAAAACACAACTTCATTATTTCTTGTCTGCATTTTTAAAATCCAAAAAAAGCTCAGAAAATCAAAAGTTTTTCTAATCTCATGTTGAAATAGCCTTAACTGAACTGATGTGAGACTATTTCAGTCTTTATCCCACTTAGAATGAACATTTGTACATACCTCTGCAGAAATATTATTGTGGTTAATTACAAGGTGCTTTCCCAGACCCTGTTGGGGGTATGTAGTATGTGATTTTTTGCTGCTAACACGTTTCAAATATCTGAAAAATTCTCAATTCTAAACCATCTATCTCCAAAGGATTTGGTTAAAGGATCGTTATTATTATCCATACTTACCTTATAATTAGATAGTTCTTTTTTTTTCAGAGTAACTTGAATCCATTGGCCAGAAATCTAGACGATAAGCTACATTACGAACCTGTGCTAGAATGATTCTCAAGAACTATTACTGAGTCCCTAAACCTTGTCACAGAAGGAATTTGCTTTATAAGCCAAATTTATACTAGATAATGAAACGATAAGTTGCTCTGCTGTTTCCATATTTATTTTATGAAGAGGTTAGTGGCAAAAATGATCAATGTCAAAGGTCTTCTCCCAAGCATATCTGATATTCCTTAAGGCTGGCTCTGGGTGACAATATCACACTTTTCTGGCCTAGGTGGAGGATTTAGTAGGATCACTTAATTAATGGCTTTTATTTTACCAATCATTTCTGTAACTATTACTCATTCTGTAGACATTTATGGAACACCTACTCCAGGCTGGCCCTCAACTAGGCAACAGACAAGATGAATGAGATGAAAATAGTATCCTTAATATGCCCACATACTAATTTGATCCTCAAAACAACCTGTAAGGTAAGCAAGGCAGACATTATTGTTCCCATTAAAGATGAAAAAATGGAGTCTCAGGGAAATTAAGTGACTTTCTTAGGGTCACACATCCAGTAAGTGGTAGAACAGGACTTGAATCCAAGGCCTTAGTTCAGAATCTACTTATTTTTCCATCATATTAACATATATTAAGGACCTGTTGTTCACGATACAAATTGTATCTTCTCCTCACCCAAAATTTATCATCAACTTTACTTTTACTTGGCTGCTCAGAATTTGTAGCCACTTTTTATGTTTGGAGAAGGCATTGTGAAATGAGTTTTTACGGGAGATTGGCTTCCAACTTCTTACTATGAAAGCCCAAATGCCCAAACTCTCCCTTTTCCATCCCCTGGCAGTTGGGACTCAGGAACATCAACCAAGCTCAGTCAATAAGATATGCCTCCCTCAAGGTTGAACAGCAAAGAACAAAGGAGTGGGAACAGCCTAGAATTCATGCTGGTGAAGCTGGTGTACTCTGCGTCCAGCAATGTCAGCTGGTTCTTTGGCTATGATTCCTTATGCCTAAACTTCATTGATTTCAGACCATTTGCTGGACTTGGTTCTCATCCCTTTTGGGCTATTCTGTGAGCCATCTGATTTCCTTTCACTAAATTTGTTGCAAAAGTCAGCCTGAGTCAGTTTCTGTTGTTTTCAAGCAGGAACTTCAGAGAACCATTTTATAGACTAGGTAGTGAGAATTGGTCAGATTGTGGACATATTTTGAAGAGAGACCTGACAGCATTGGATATGGAATGTGAGAGAAAGAAGTCAAGGATGCCTTCAAAATTTTTGTTCTGAATAATGAAAGAATAAAGCTACCATCAGTTCCAGTTCTCTATTACCGCAAATCGCCCCCCAAATAGTGGACTAAAACAGCAACCATTTTTATTATCTCTCCGTTGACTTGGGCCTCTTACAGCATAATGGCTGAGTTTTGAGAGGGAGCAGTCCCTGAGGATGGACATTCCAAGAGAACCTGGACATTCCAAGAGACCTAGTCTCAGAACTCACATTGTGTCACTTACCCCCATATTCTATGGCTAGAATTATTCACAGGCTCATCCAGATTCAAAGACGAGGGGACTCTGGAACAACAAAGAATGTGGACCCATGTTTTGAAACATTTATTAGGGAACTCTAAGGAAGGTGGGGAAGACTGGGAGAGGAAAAAGTTGAGGGGGGATATCATGTGTTTGGACTTGTTAAGTGTAGATGTCTCTTAGGCAATCAAGAAGAGATAGTGGGTAGGCAATTGGGTTATGAGTCAGGTGTTCAGGTGAGAAGTTGAGGCTAAAGATATAAATTAAAAAAATATTCTTGTACTTTTTTCTATAGTTTTGATTATTTTATTGGACACACCGTGCGGCATGTGGGATCTTAGCTCCCTGACCAGGGATCGAACCTATGCCTTCTGCAGTGGAAGCATGGAGTCTTAACCACTGGACCGTCAGGGAAGTCCCTAAAGATATAAATTTAAGAGTTGTATGTGTGTACCTGGTGTGTAAAGCCATGGGACTGGTTGAGATAGATCAGCTAGAGATGTAGCCTTATAATATGTTTTGAAGTCAGGGAGTGTGATACCTCCAGCTTTGTCATTCTTGCTCAAAATTGCTTTGGACATTTGGGGTCTTTTGTGGTTCTAAATAAACTTTAGGATTGTTTTTTCTATTTTGGTAAAAAATGCCATTGAGATTTTGATAGAAACTGTGCTGAATCCTCAGATCACTTTGGAAAATGTGGACATTTTGACAATGTTAATTCTTCCAGTGCATGAACCTGAGATGTCCTTCCATTTGTTTGTGTCCTTTAAATTTTCTTTTGTCATTGTTTTGTAGTTTTCAGCCTACAAGTCTTTCACTTCTTTTGTTAAGCTTATTCCTAAGTTTCTTCTTATTTTTGATGCTATTGTAAGTGGAATTATTTTAATTTGCTTTTCAGGTAGGTTGTTGTTAGTGTTTAGAAACACAATTGACTTTTGTATGTTGATTTTGCATCTTGTGGCTTTACTGAATTTGGTTGTTAGTGCCACAGTTTTTGTAGAGCCTTTAGAGTTTTCTACATATGAAGATCATGTCATCTTCAAATAGAGGTAATTCTACTTCTTCCTTTCTGATTTGAATGGCTTTTATTTCTTTTTCTTGCCTAATTTTTCTGGCTAGGACTTCCAGTGCTATGTTGAACAGGAGAGGTAAGGGTGGGCATCCTTGCCTTGTTCTGGATCTTAGAAGGAAAGCTTTTGGCTTTTCATTGTTGAGCATAATGTTTGCTGTGGGCTTTTCATAAATGGCTTTTATTGTATTGAAGTAAATTCCTTCTATACCTAATTTGTTGAGAGTTTTTAATCATGAAAAGATATGAATATTGTGAAATGCTTTTTATGCATCCATTGTGATGATCATGTGATTTTAATCCTTCATCCTGTTAATGTGGTGTATCGTGTTAATTGATTTATATGTGTTGAACCATCCTTGTATCACAGGGATAAATTCTACTTAGTCATGGTGTATGATTTTTAAAATATGCTGTTGTATTTGGTTTGCTGGTATTTTTTTTAGGATTTTTGCATCTATGTTCAGCAGGATATTGACCTGTAGTTTTTTTCTTGTGGTATCTTTGTCTGCTTTGGTTTCAGACTGACCTCATAGAATTAGTTTGAAAGTGTTTCTTCTTCTAATTTTTAGAAGAGTTTAAGAAGGATTGGTATTCTTTTTAAATGTTTGGTAAAATCCACACATGAAGCCGTCTGGTCCTGGGCTTTTATATGTTGGAAGTTTTAAAATTACCCCTTCAGTCTTTTTATTTGGTATGTGCAGAGTTTCTGTTTCTTCTTGATTCAGTCTTGGTAGGTTATGTGTGTCTAAAAAATTCCTCTACCTTGTCCAATTTGTTGACATATGCTTGTTTATAATAGTCTCTTATGATCCTCTTTATTTCTGTGAGATTAGTTGTAATGTCTCCTCTTTCATTTCTGATTTTTATTGAGTCCTCTCTCTTTTTTTCCCTTGTCTAGCTAAGGGTTTGTTGATTTTGTTTCACTTTTCAAAAACCAACTTCTAGTTTCATCAATTTAAAAAATGTTTTTCTATTCTCCATTTCATTTATTTATGCTCTAATATTTATTAGTTCCCTCTTGCTGCTAATTTTGGGCTTAGTTTCTTCTCTTTTTCTAGTTCCTTGGAGTATAAATTTAGGTGGTTTATTTGAGATCTTTCTTTTTTTTTCAATGTAGGTATTCATTGCTATAAAATTCCCTTTCTGTACTGTTTTCTTTGGCATCTCATTAATTTTGTTATATTGTATTGTTGTATTTTTATTTTCATTTGCTTTGAGATATTTTCTAATTTTCTTTTGATTTCTTCTTAGACCCAATAGTTTTTTTTAGAGTGTGTTGTTTAATTTCCATGTATTTGTTAATTTTTCCATTTTTAAATTATTGATATCTAGTTTCATTCCATTGTGATTGGAAAAGATACATAGAATTATCTCAGTATTCTTAAATTTGTTAAGGTTTGTTTTGTGACCTAGCATGTGATCTGTTCTGGACAATCTGTTTCTGTGGGAGAATGAGGGCTGGAGGTGTCCTATTCTGCCATCTTGCTGCCCTCCATTTTAAAAAAGTCCTAGTCACCTTCTTAACCCCTGGAAACCACTAATCTAGTCTCTATTTCTCTAATTTTGTCATCTCAAGAATGTTATGTAAGTGGAATCATATGGTAGGCAACCTTTTGAGAATTGGCTGTTCACTCAGCTTAATTCTCTGGAGATCCATCTAGGTTGTTGTGTATATTAATAATTTACTCCTTTTTATTGCTGTATAGTATTCCATGGTATGGTTGTACCACAGTTTATTTAACTATGCAGCTGTTGAAGGATTTTTTTTCCAGTTTTTGGTTATTTTATGAATAAAACTGTCATGAACATTAATGCACAGGTTTTGTGTGAACATATGTCTTCATTTTTCTGGAATAGATGTCCAACAGTGCAGTTGCTGGGTTGTCTGGTAGTTGCATGTTTCCTTTTTTTTTTTTTTAAGAAACTGCAAACTTTTTCCCATAGTGTCTGTACCATTTTGATTTCGCACTAGCAATGTGTGAGTGATTGAATTTCTTTACATCTTCACCAGCTTAAGTATTGTCAATATTTGTGTAGTAATGTTTCATTACAGTTTTAGTTTGTGTTTCCTTAGTGGCTAGTGATGTAGAAGATCTTTTCATGTGTCATTTGCCATCTGTATATACACTTCAATGAAATGTCTGTTCATATGTTTTGCCCATTTTTAAATTGGATTGTTTGTCTTTTACTGTTGAGTTTTGAGAGTTCTTTTTCTATTCCAGATAGTAGTCCTTTGTCAGATAGGTAGTTTGCAGATAGTTTCTCCCAGTCTGGACCTTACCTTTTCCCTCTCTTAAGTAGGACCTTTCACAGAGCAAATATTAATTTTGGTGAAGTCCAATTTGTAAATTTTTCTTTTTGTGGACCATGCTTTTGATTTCAAGGCTAAGAATGCTTTGAATCTAGATCTATTGTCTCACATACTTATTTTTTCTAAAGTTTTATAGTTTTACATTTAACATTTAAATCCAAGATCCATTTTGTGTTAATTTTTGTAAAAGGGTGAGGTTTAGAACAAAGTTATTTATTTATTTATTTGCCTGTGTATATCCAGTCACTTCAGCTTCATTCATTGAAAATGCTATTTTTCCTCCATTGAATTATGTTTGTACCTTTGTCAAAAATCAGTTGGGCATAAACATGTGGGTCTACTTCTGAGTTCTCTATTCTATTCCATTGAGTTGTGTGTCTGTCTTTCCACTAATATCACATAGTTTGGTTACTGTAACTATATAATAAGTCTGGAAATCAGACTAATTCCTTCTCCTTTTTTTTTTAACACATATTTTTTCTTTTAAACAATATTTTAGTTCTTTATACATTTTAGGATAATTTTATCTATATCTACAAAAAATCTTGATTGGATTTTGATAAGAATTGTGTTAAACTTGAATATACATTTGGGAATAATTGACATCTTTACTGTGTTGTGTCTTCTAGTCCATGAACATGGTATGTCACTCAATTCATTTATGTCTTCTTTCATTTATTTTATCCTGATGTGTAGTTTTCAGCATACAAATCCTATACACATTTTGTTATGCTTTCCCTAAGAGTTTCATTTTGATTTTAAATATTTTATTAAAAATATTGGTATCCATGTGTTCATTGCTATATATAGAAATACAGTTAATTTTTATGTTTATCTTGCCACTTGCAACCTTGCTGAACTCACTTATTAGTTTTTTTTTTTTTTGGTGAGGTTCTTGGGATTCTTCTATGTAGACATTCATTGTCATCTGCAAATAGGAACAGTTTTATGTCTTCCTTTATTATCTGTATAAATTTTATTTCTCTTCTTGCCTTATGGCACTGCCTAGAAAACTTCTAGTATTGTGTTGAATAAGAGTGGTGAGAGTAGATATCCTTGCCTTGTTCCTGACCTTAATGGGGGACACATTCAGTCTTTCACCATTTAGTATAATGTTAGTCATAGATGCTCTTTATAAAGTTGAGGAAGTTTCCTATCTTCCTAATTTTATGAGTTTTATCATGAATGGGTATTGAATTTTGTCAAATAATTTCTATGCTTTGATTGATATATATGATCATATAATTTTTCTTCTCTTTTTAATGTGGTGGGTTATATTGATTGATTTTCTAATACTGGACTTACTGTGAGTCCCTGGAATAAACATCATTTAGTCATTGTGGTGATTAGTTGTATGTGTCAACTTGACTGGGCTAAGGGATGTCCAGACAGCTGATAAAACACTATTTCTGGGTGTGTCTGTAAGAGTGTTTCTGGAAGATATTAGCATTTGAATTGATGAACTGAATAAAGTAGATAGTTCTCCCCAATGTCAGTAGGTATCATCCAATCCACTGAGGGCCCATATAGAACAAAAAAGCAGAGGAATAGCAAATGTGCTGTCTCTCTGTGTTTGAGCTGAGATATCCATCTTCTCCTGCTTTCAGACGTTGGTGCTTCTGGTTCTTGGGCTTTCACGCTCATATTGGGACTTACACCATCAGTCTCCCCATTGTAATTCTCAGGCCTTTGAATTCAGACTGAATTACAGCTTTCCTGTTTCTCCAGCTTACAGATAGTAGATTGTGGGACATTTCAACCACCATAACCACGTGAGCCAGTTCCTATAAAAGATCTCCATATATATATCTTATTGGTTCTTTTACTCTGGAGAACTCTTACTAGTACAGTCATGTGTATAATTCTTTGCATAGACTGTTGAATTTTATTTACTAATATTTTGCTAGGGAATTTTGCATCTATATTCATGAGGGGTATTGGTTCATAGTTCTTTCTTCATATTGTCTTTGTCTGGTTTTGGTATCAGGATAATACTTGCCTCATAAAATGAATTGGGAAGCTTTCCCTCATTCTGGAAGAGATTGTGTAGACTTGTGTTAATTGTGGTAGAATTCTGTAATTAATCCATCTGGACCTGGGGAGTTCTCTTTTGGGAGTTTTTAAATTGCAAATTCAATCTCCTTAATAGTTATAACACTGCTCTATCTATTTCATGTTGGGTGTTAGGTTGTGCTTTTTGGGGAATTGGTACATTTCATTTAGGTTGTCAAATTTATATATGTAGAATTTTTCGTAGTATTCACTTATTATCCTTTTGATATCTGCAGGGTCCCTTATTTTATTCATGATATCAGTAATTTGTGTCTTCTCTCTCTCTCCCTCTCTCTTCAGTCTGTTAGGCACTTGTCAATTTTACTGATCTTTTTTTTAAAAATTAATTAATTTTATTTTATTTTTGGCTGCATCAGGTTTTCGTTACTGTGTGCAGGCTTTCTCTAGTTGCGGCGAGCAGGGGCTACTCTTCATTGTGGTGCACGGGCTTCTCATTGTGGTGGCTTCTCTTGTTGTGGAGCATGGGCTCTAGTTGCACAGGCTCAGTAGTTGTGGCTCATGGACTATAGAGTGCAGGCTCAGTAGTCGGGGCACACAGGCTTAGTTGCTCTGTGGCATGTGGGATCTTCCCGGACCAGGGATCGAACTCATGTCCCCTGCATTGGCAGGCAGATTCTTAACCACTGTGCCACCAGGGAAGTCCCTATTGATCTGTTGTTGAAGAACTAGCTTTTGTTTCAGTGATTTTCTCTGTTGCATTTCTGTTTTCAATTTCATTGATTTCTGCTCTTTATTTCCTTCCTTCTCCTTGTTCTGAGTTTATTTTTGATCTTTTTCTGGGTTCTTGAGGTAGGAGCTTAGATCATTGATTTGAAACTTTTCCTCTTTTCTAATGTATTTAATGCTACGAATTTCCCTTTCAACACTGCTTTAGCTGCATCCTACGTGTTTTGATATGCTGGGTTTTCATTTTCATTCAGTTCTATGTGTTAAAAAATTTCCTATGAAACTTTCTGATGGAGTATTTTTAAGTATGTTGTTTAGTTTCCAAGATTTTTGAGATTTTTGGTTATCATTCTGTTATTGATTTCTAGTTTGATTCCATTGTGGACAAACAACACATTCTATAATTTCAATTATTTTAAATTCGTTGAGGTTTGCTTTATGGCTCAGGATATGGTTTATGTTGGTATATATTTAACAAGGAACTAGAAAATATAAAAAGAACCCATCAGCACTGAAGAATACAGTAACTGAAATGAAAAATGAACTAGAAGGAACTATGTGATACAGAAGAATGTATAAGCAATCTGCAAGGTAGAATAATGGCAATCACCCAATCAGAACAGAAAAAAGAAAAACAAATTTTAAAATGAGGACTGTTTTAAATTTAAATTTAAAATTTAAAATGAGGACTGTTTAAGGGACCTCTTGGACAATATCAAGCATATGAACATTTGCCTTATAGGGGTCCCAGAAGGAGAAGAGAGAGAGAAAAGGGGGGTAGAAAATGAATTTGATGAAGTTATGGCTGAAAACTTCCCAAAGCTGAAGAAGGGAACAGACTTCCAGGTACAGGAATCAAAGAGAGTCCCAGACAAGATGAACCCAAGAGGTCCACACCAAGACATATCATAATTAAAATGGCCAGAGTTTAAAGAGAGAATTTTAAAGGCAGCAAGAAAAAAGGTGTCGCATATTATGGAACCCCCATAAGGCTATCAGCTAATTTTTCAGCAGACTTTGCAGGCCAGAAGGGAGTGGCATGATATATTTAAAGTTCTGAAAGGGAAAAACCTACACCTAGGATATTCAACTCAGCAGCATTATCATTCAGAATTGAAGGAGAGATAAAAACTTCTTAGACAAACAAAAACTAAGAGTTCATCAATACTAAACTGACCCAACAAGAACTGTTAAAGGGTCTTCTCTAAGTGGAATTAAAAGCAACAATAAGAAGTAAGAATCTATAGGAAAGGAAAAATTCCTCTAGTAAAGGCAAATGTGTAATAAAAGCTGTGGATCAACCACTTACATAAGTGAGTACAAAGACTAAAAGACAAAAATTGTAAAATCAACTATAATTACAGTAAATAGTTAAGGGATAGACGTGAAGATATAAAATATGACATCAAAAGCACAAAATGTGGGGGAGGGGAGCAAAAAATGTAGATCTTTTAGAGTGTGTTTGTTAAATGACTATCAGTTTAAAATAAGTAGAGTAGTTGTAGATCAACATATGTGAACTCCATGGTAACCACAAATCAAAACCCTACAATATACACAAAAACTATAGAGAAAAGAACACAAGCATACCACTAAAGAAAATCATCAAACCACAAGGGAAGAAACTAAATGAAGAAGAAAAGAACAGAGAACTACAAAAGCAATCAGAAAACAAATAACAAAATGGGAATAAGTACATACCTATCAATAATCACTTTAAATGTCAATGGACTAAATGCTCAAATCAAAGACATAGGGATTGGATTTTTAAAAGACCCATCTATTTGCTGCCTACAAGAGACCCACTTCAGAGCAAAAGACACAGACTGAAAATGAGGGGATGGAAAAAAGATATTTCATGCAAATGGAAATTAAAAGAAAGCTGGGGTAGCAATAACACATCAGGCAAAGTAGACTTTAAAACAAGTCTGTGACAAAAGACAAAGAAGGGCATTTTACAGTGATAAAGGGATCAATACAAGAGGATATAACATAAACACATATTCACCTAATATGGGAGAACCTAAGTATATAAAGAAAATAGATTGGGAGTTTGGGATTGACATATACACACTGCTATATTTAAAATAGATAACCAGGACTTCCCTGGTGGCGCAGTGGTTGGGAATCTGCCTGCCAATGCAGGGGACACAGGTTTGAGCTCTGGTCTGGGAAGATCCCACATGCTGCAAAGCAACTAAGCCCGTGCACCACAACTACTGAGCCTGCACTCTAGAGCCCATGAACCACAACTACTGAGCCTGCATGCCACAACTACTGAATCCCGTGTGCCTAAAGCCCATGCTCCACAACAAGAGAAACCAATGCAATGAGAAGCCCACACACCACAATGAAGAGTAGCCCTCACTCGCCGCAACTAGAGAAAGCCGATGCGCGGCAATGCAGACCCAACGCAGCCAAAAATAAATAAATAAATAAAATAACTAAGAAGGACCTACTGTAAAACATTTTTATAAATTTAAAAAAGAAAATATTAACAGACATAAAGGGAGAAATTGACAACAATACAGTAATAGTAGGGGACTTTAATACCCCACTTAAGTCAATGGACAGATCATCCTGACAGAAAATCAATAAGGAAACAGTGACCTTAAGTGACACATTAGACCAGTTAGACTTAATAAAGATATCTACATTCCATCCCCAAATAGCAGAATACACATTCTTTTCAAGTGCACATGGAACATTCTCCAAGATAGGTCACATGCTAGTCCACAAAAGTCTCAACAAATTTAAGGGGATAGAAATTATACGAAACATTTTTTCCAAACACAATGGTATGAAACTGAAAATCAATTACAGGAAGAAAAATGGGGATAAAAACCAAACACATGGAGACTAAATAATATGCTACTAAAAAAAAAATCAGTGGTTCAAGGAAGAAATCAGAAAACACCTCTAGACAAGTAAACATAAAAACACAACTTCCAAAATCTGTAAAGTGCAGCAAAAGCAGTTCTAAGAAGGAAGTTTATAGAGATACAGGACTACTTCAAGAAACAAGAAAAATCTCAAACAACATAACATACCATCCAAAGGAACCAGAAAAAGAAGAACAACAAAGCCCAAAGTCAGCAGAAGGAAGAAAATAATGAAGATCAGAGGGAAATAGGGACTTGCCTGGTGGCGCAGTGGTTAAGAATCTGCCTGCCAATGCAGAGGACACGGGTTCAATCCCTGGTCCAGGAAGATCCCACATGCCACGGAGCAACTAAGCCTGTGCACCACAACTACTGAGCCTGTGCTCTAGAGCCCACATGCCACAACTACTGAAGTCCACACACCTAGAGCCTGTGCTCTGCAACAAAGAGAAGCCACTGCAATGAGAAGCCCATGCAATGCAATGAAGAGTAGCCCCTGCTCACTGCAACTAGAGAAAGCCTGCGCTCAGCAATGAAGACCCAACACAGCCATAAATAAATAAATATAAAAAGAGAAAGGAAATAAAAAATCGATCGCCCCCCCACACACACAGAAAAGAAAATATCAATGAACTGAAGAGCTGTTTTTTTGAAAGGACAAACAAAATTGATAAGCCTTTAGCCAGGTTCATTAAGAAAAAGAGAGGGAGGACCTAAATATACAAAATAAGAAATGAAAGAGGAGAAATTACAACCAATATCACAGAGATACAAAAAATCATAAGAGAATTATGTGAATAGTTATATGCCAACAAATTGGGCAACTTAGAAGAAATGGATAAATTTCTAGAAACATACAATCTTCTAAGACTGAATCAGGAAGAAATAGGTAATCTGAATAGACTGATCACTAGTAGTTAAATTGAATCAGCAATCAAAAAATTCCCAGCAAACCTAAGTCCAGGACTGGATGGTTTCACAAAGGAATTCTACCAAAAATATAAAGTAGACCTAATACCTGTCCTTCTCAAGCTAGTCCAAAAATTTGAAGAGGAGGGAGCCCTCCCAAATTCATTCTATGAGGCCACCATTACTCTGTTGCCAAAACTGGACAAAGACACTACAAAACAAAACTACAGGCTAATATCTCTGATGAATATAGATGCAAAAATAATCAACAAAATACTAGCAAATGAAATTCAACCATATATGATATACACCATATATGGTGTATATTATACACCATGATAAAGTGGGGTTTATTCTAAGAATGCAAAGATGGTTCAGTATCTGCAAATAAATCAATGTGAAAAACCACATTAACAAAATGAAGGATAAAAATCATATGATCATCTCAAAAGATGCAGGAAAAGCTTTTGACAAAATTCACCATCCATTCATGATAAAAACTCTTATCAAAGTTGGTACAGAGGGAATATAGCTCAACATAATAAAAGCCATTTATGACACACCCGCAGCTAACATCATACTCAATGGTGAGAAGCTGAAAAGTTTTTCTCTAAAATCAGGAACAAGACAAGGATGCCCAGTCTTGCCACTTCTATTTAACACAGTTATCGGGAGTCCTAGGCACAGCAACCAGGCAGGAAAAAGAAATAAAAGGCATCCAGATTAGAAGGGAAGAAGTAAAACCATCACTATTCTCAGGTGACATGATACTATATATAGGAAACCCTAAAGTCTCCACCAAAAAACTATTAGAAGTAATAAATGAATTCAGTAAAGTTTTAGAAAAAAAAGATTAATATACAGAAATCTGTTGCTTTCCTATACACTAATAATGAACTATCAGAAAGAGAAAGCAAGAAAATGATCCTGTTCAAAATTGTATCAAAAAGAATGGAACAACTAAGAATAAACAAAGGAGGTGAAAGACCTGTACTCTGAAAACTATAAAACACTGATGAAGGAAATTGAAGATGATACAAAGAAATGGAAAGATATCCTGTGTTCATGGATTGGAAGAATTAATATTGTTAAAAAATTCCTATCTCCCAAAGCAATCTACAGATTTAATGCAATCCTATCAAAATAACCCATGATATTTTTCAAATAACTAGAACAAATAATCCTAAAATTTATATGGAACCATAAATGACCCTGAATAGCAAAAGCAATCTTGAGGAAAAAGGACAAAGTTTGGAGGTACCACGCTTTCTGACTTCAGACTATACTACAGAGCTATAGTCATCAAAACAGTATGGTACTGGTACAAAAACAGACACATAGATCAATGGAACAGAATAGAGAGACCAGAAATGAACCCAGGCACCTATGTTCAATTAATATATGACAAAAGAGGCAAAAATATACAGTGGGGAAAAGGCAAGCCTATTCAATAAGTGGTGCTGGGAAAACTGGACAGCTAGATATGAGAGAATGAAATTAGAACATTTTCTCATAACACATACAAAAATAAACTCCAAATGGATTAAAGACCTAAATGTAAGTCCAGAAACCATAAAACTCCTAGGAGAAAACATAGGCAGAACATTCTTTGACATAGTTTAGCAATAGTTTTTTGGATCAGTCCCCTCAGGCAAAGGAAACAAAAGCAAAAGTAAACAAATGGGACCTAATTAAACTTAAAAGCTTTGCATAGCAAAGAAACCATTGACAAAACAAAAAGACAACCTACTGAGTGGGAGGAAATATTTGCAAATGATATGACCAATAAGGGGTTAATATCCAAACTATCAATATATAAACAGCTCATACGCTCAATATCAAAAAAACCCCAAGCAACCTGATTAAAAAGTGGACAGAAGACCCGAATAGACATTTTTTCCAAAGAAGACATACAAATGGCCAATAGGCACATGAAAAGATGCTCAACATTGTTGCTGATCACCAAGGAAATACAAATCAGAATCACAATGACTACAATGAGATATCACCTCACACCTGCCAGAATGGCTATCATCAAATAGTCTACAAATAACAAATGTTGGTGAGGATGTGGAGAAAAGGGAACCCTAGTACACTGCTGGTGGGAATGTAAATTGGTGCAGCCATTATGAAAAGTAGTATGGAGGTTCCTCAAAAAACTAAAAATAGAACTACCATATGATCTAGCAATTCCACTATATATGAAGAAAAACACTAATTCAAAAAGATATATGCACTCTTACCTTCATAGCAGCATTATGTAAAATAGCCAAGGTATGGAAGCAAACTAAGTATCCATCAGAAGATGAATGGATAAAGAAAAAATTATATATATATATATATATATATATATACACTGAAATATTACTCAGCTATAAAAAAGAATGCATTTTGCCATTTGCAACAACATGGATGGACCTGCAGGGTATTATGTTTAGTGAAATAAGTCAGAGAAAGACAAATAGTGTATGTTATCACTTATATGTGGAATCTAAAAAATAAAACCAGTGAATATTGCAAAAACAGAAACAGACGCACAGATATAGAGAACAAACTAGTGGTTACCAGTGGGAAGAGGGATGAGGGAGGGGCAAGACAGGGGTAGAGGATTCAGAGGTACAAACTATTATATATAAAATAAATAAGCTACAAGTATATATTGTACAGCATAATGAATATGGCCAATATTTGATAATAACTTTAAATGGAGTATAATCTATAAAAATATGGAATACTATGTTGTACGCCTGAAACTAATATAATATTTTAAACCAACTATACTTTAATTAAAATAATAAATATCCATCTCAAGATAGTACAAAAATGACAGGAAATTAATCTCAAATAAAGGGGAAGGACTAAAACAATACAAGAAGAAATCATTGAAATAGGTTTCAGATTTGGCCTTCTAGGATATTTGCTACACCAAGATATACCTATTTGGGGGCAAGTTTACATTTATTTTTTCAGTCAGATAAATGAAGTCAAGTTATAGCACTTTGGCTTGATGGTATAGAAAGACTGGCTTAGACATTAGCATGCCTGGGTTATAATCAAAGTTCTGCCATTGAACCACATGACCTCTTCATGCCTTGCTTGTATCTTTTTGTCAAATAGGATTATAATACCCAACTTATTTCGTAGCATTTTAGATCTTGTTGTATTGGAATAAATCAGAAGACTAGGTAGAGATTTGAGCCTAGAATCATAGGTTCTAGCCCTGCCCCTTTTACCAGCTTTATGCCATTAAGTCACTTATCCTCAGTGTCTGTTTTCAGCTAGAAAATAAGAAGATTACACTCCCTCCTAGCTTTCTAAACTAAGAAGGAAAATTTAATTATCCCCATCTTACAAATGAGTGTATAGGTTACAAAGAAGCTAACTCAGTTGTCTAAGGGCATACAGTTCATTGGTCAGGGACAGGACTGGGAACAGTCAACATCTAAACATTTTTAAATTAATGTAGAATATGCTTGACAGAAAAGTGACCATCTACATGGTATTATCTGAAGGACTGATAGTTTCTGAACTTTTTGCTCAACAATTATTCTTTTCTTGGCTCGCCATGGCATCTGAAATTTCCATCTCTTCTCATTTCTTTAGGTTATGCCACCAACGACCTTGTGAAAAACGCGGTGCCACACTGAAAAGGCACACATGTGCCTAACCCACCACCGAGACTTCAGCACTAGCGCTTCGATAGTTTCATTCCGGCGTGGAGCGGCAACTGAGTGAACGGAGCCCACCAAGGCTGTTTTCAGGTACTGAACAAAAGCCGAGTTAAGGCATGGCTTCTGAGATTTATGGGAGTCAGTGTCCCAGCTTGGTCAAGCATGAGTGAATTTTACGAGTCTTTTGGTGTGCTGTCAATGTAGATCATTAATGTGAAGAAACAACATTTTATAATTAGAATGAGTTTTTAAATTCTGCAGTATATTTCCTCTGTGAAATGGAGACCTGTCACTCAAACATCAAATGCAACTCGGTGTGTTAGGGAATTCTTAGAGAACTGTAACAGTCGTTTCCATGATAGCCAGTGGCTGCTCATGCCATGGGCTCAGTCCCGTGGAGAGGAGTTGTTGCTGAACGAAGTTCCTGGCCTGGCCTCTGGAGTGGTCATTTACATGGGGGCGGGGTGTGGAAATTCCAAGTTTCACAAATGGGGTTCACAAAGGGGGTGCTAGAAATTAATGTGTATTACAAAGGCATAAATAGGAAGTAAGATGTGAAGTGGCTCTGGGAGAGAAAGCTGATTCGTAGATTGGGGGTACTAAGATAAGGAGAAGGAGAGGAGGGGTAAGGACAAAAGTTAGCCTTACTCATAGGAAGGGAATACAGAGATCAGGGCTGTTTAAAGGTGAGATTAAGTGGAATGGATCGGATTGATGGAGTCAGACTGATCATCCTGATCTGGCATTTGTTTGAGCGTTCTTGAACTTTCATCTGTGTGTTTCCTTATAACACATATGCCGATACTGAAGGGGTTCAGTGACTCAGGGATCCAAATTCATGGACTCACTTTAAGGAGACAGATAGATGGGTTTCCAGCCTCGCAGCTATTTGGCTACATTCAGGTCCCACTTAAGAATATTACCCAGATTTAAGATAATCCTCAAAGGATTTTGGTTCCATTAAAAATTCTGAGCATAGGCTAGACATAATCCTCGATTCCTCATTTAATAAAATATAAAGGGAAATGGGTGCACACACCAGAACCCTGAGATAGCAGATGATTAGAAATAACTTGACTGGAATACTTTCAGACAAATAGAAATACATTTGAAATCTTTGGGTGACTTTTCATGTGGATTGGAGAAATGTAGTTTCTCCTTTCCTTTTGTACTCTGATACCAAAAAAAATATCTCTCTTTGACAGAGTATTATAGAAGCATTTATACTCGCCAATATTTATAGGGTGCCAAGGCCCGGTATTATGGATTCCTGTCTTGAAAGTCAGGGAAAAGATTTTAAGCATCCACCCAGCAGCAAACACTGCACTAGTTGCTTTGAAGTTAAAAGAAATGGAAGAGAAGGACCCTGTTCTTGTTAAGGAGACAAGGCCAAACCTCTGAAAATATATGAAATATTACATATTAAATATATTGTGCTGTAATCATAATTGCTGGCATTTTTGTACCATGTCACGGTTTCAAAGTAGTTTTGCAAGCTTCTTTTCGTTTGATACTATCCATATATGGAGTGTTTACTATGTGCCAGGTACCATAAAATATTATCTCATTTAATCTTTCTAAGAATCCTCATTCTAAGAATTAGGCAGGTACTGTTATCTTTACAGATAAGATCTTCATGGCAGTTCTGATGGTAGTCCAAACAACCTTTTAACATAGCTTAGGAGACAGGCTCATGGAGGTTAAATGACTTCCTTAGGGTTATTTGACCTTAGTGACCTAGTCTTTCTTAACCTTTTCTCATAGGCTAGTCTACAATGATACCAGCATGTGAACTTTCTGACACTAAATGTCTTTAATGTACTATTTTTAAACCAACACTTGGTTTATATCTTTATATCTAAGTCCAACATTTTATGTTAGAAGAAGTCAGATACTATGCAGTGGATTTATTCAATAATCTGTGTAGCCTCATAGATTCAGAATGAGACATGGAGGGAGAATTACTCCTCCAGATTTTAAGAGGGCAGGTAGATTTGATTAAGTGGAGAACTTTCTTAATGAGACGGACCCAAGATAAGAAACTTCTCCTGTTATCTGTTCCAGTGCAGTCTGTTTAGGCCATGCGATGATGTGTGTGAGTATAGCTATCTTAGATTCGGTACTTGGAAATAAACTTTGAGACAGAGTTTCATGCAGAAAGTTTATTGCAAATGTATTCAGGAGAGACATTTGTAAGGCAGTGGGGAAGGCAGGACTGGGCTGAGGGAGAAACCTACCTGTAAAATTGATACAGCCATTATGGAGAACAGTATGGAGGTTCCTTAAAAAACTGAAAATAGAACTACCATACGACCTGGCAATCCCACTACTGCACATATACCCTGAGAAAACCATAATTCAAAAAGAGTCATGTACCACAATGTTCACTGCAGCTCTATTTACAATAGCCAGGACATGGAAGCAACCTAAGTGTCCATCGACAGATGAATGGATAAAGAAGATGTGGCACATATATACAATGGAATGTTACTCAGCCATAAAAAGAAACGAAATTGAGTTATTTGTAGTGAGGTGGTTGGACGTAGAGTCTGTCATACAGAGTGAAGTAAGTCAGAAAGAGAAAAACAAATACCGTATACTAACACATATATATGGAATCTAAAAAAACCAAAATGGTTCTGAAGAACCTAGGGGCAGGACAGGAATAAAGACGCAGATGTAGAGAATGGACTTGAGGACAGGGGGAGGGGGAAGGGTAAGCTGGGACGAAGTGAAAGAGTAGCATTGACATATATACACTACCAAATGTAAGGTAGATAGCTAGTGGGAAGCAGCTGCATAGCACAGGGAGATCAGCTCGGTGCTTTGTGTCCACCTAGAGGGGTGGGATAGGGAGGGTGGGAGGGAGACACAAGAGGGAGGAGATATGGGGGTATATGTATACGTATAGCTGATTCACTTTGTTATACAGCAGAAACTAACACAACATTGTAAAATAATTATACTCTAATAAAGATGTTAAAAAAACCCTACAATTAAGGCAATAATAAAGGAATAACCTAGAAATAGTAAAAAAAAAAGAAACTGACCTGTACTTCTGTGGCAGTGGGGCCCCAGCTGATGCCACAGGGAGCTCTGGAGCTTGGATGGCCCTTTAATGTTGTCCCATATTGAGGCATGGGGACCAGACCTTTGTTTCCCTTCATAAGCCAGTCATTGACCATAGGTCACCCCCTTGGAGGGGCTGTGATCCTTGGTGAGGCAGATCCCTGCAGCAGAGGGCAGTTCCCAGGGAGGAACTCAGCAGTGAGTCACCAGCACCTAGCCTTCTTAGCAGCTGGGGTGTGAGTGTGTTCATCCTGAAGAGGGGATGTGGGTGGAGTGCCTTAGTGTGCACTACTGTCCATCCCTTGTGCTACTCAAATCCACTTGATTTTTATAATAAATTTACTCTATCTGGGAAACTTTTTTTTTAAAGATTTTTTTTTTTGATGTGGACCATTTTTAAAGTCCTTATTGCCTCTGTTTTATGTTTCGTTTTTTTTGGCTGCGAGGCATGTGGGATCCTAGCTCCCCAACCAGAGATCGAACCTGCACCCCCTGCATTGGAAGGCAAAGTCCCAACCACTGGATCGCCAGGGAAGTACCCTGGGAAACTTTTTTTTTAATCAAATTTTGATTAGTCTTGCTTCCTGGGAACCTACAAATGAAGTTTAGTAAGAAATACTACAGCTCTTGTGGCTATAGTTGATCTCAAGGCTGTAACTAATGCTTGTTATTATCCTTTTTTATCATTCATTCTAGATTTCTCTCAACTCTGGCTAACCCTTCTGCTGGGCTAGGTGGCTTACCTCCCAGAGGGTCCTGAGCCCCTGGTTACTGTGCCCTTCTTGGCCTCTGTTCTTATCCATTTACCATTGAATGGTAAGCGTGGGACACGCAAGAGACTCCCCAGTGGACCACCTGATTGCCAGACACATTCTTCTGTACTTCCACTGTGTAGCAGAAGCGAAGCTCCCCCTGTGGGCCACGGTTAATTACTCTTGCCAGTGTGGTCGATTCCTTTGCTTGCTTGCTGGTCTCTTGGCATGAGGATCCCAAAGTAGTCGGGTGGCAGCTATAACTTAAAGTTTGAAGGGACTCCTACCGTGTCCCCAGATAGGAACTTCCGTCCTCTGCAGAGCCTAGACTTGTGTGGATAGCATGTGGGTTATGGAGGCAGGGGTGGTAAATAGTTCCACCTCTTGGTTCCTGGACCCGTGTCCTCTACCTGATGGGGACACAGTACCATGCACTGGCCATTTAGGGTATATACTGAGTCCTAGAGGATCCTGTGCCATCCTCACAGGATATCATCTCCAAGACGGCCCCTCAGCTGTGTCACTAAGAAGATGTTGCACCGCTCGTTCAGGCCAGAGACTTCTCAGTGGAACAGTATGTGACAGGAGCAGCAAGTCCCGTGGTCACACGCCCGCTGCCGCAGCACCTCTGTTGTGTAGTGGGTCCCTTGGTCTGAGGTAGTGTTTTGCAGAATCCCTTGTCGGTGGGTCAGATACTCTTGTAGGTCTTTGGATAGTGATACTGTCTACGCCTGTGGACAGGAAAGGTAAACACATACCTGGAATAAGTGTCTGTCCTATCCAAGTTGAATCGCTGCCTTCCCCAGGGTAGCAGAGGCCCAGTGTACTTGACTTGCCGTGAATGGCTGGCTGATTGCTTTGAGGGATGGTGCCACATGTTGGAGGTTTGGTGATATCTGCTGCGGGCACATGGTAAGTGGGAGCCTGTGCTGTTGGTTTCGTGCTTAGGCTTCAGTGATCATGGCTGCTGTGTTTCATGCATTGTCCCAGCACTGGGGTGGCTGATGACAAAGATGGTCAGTTCACTCTGTCCACCTGGTTGTTTAATGTCTGCCACCAGAGGTGGTCTCTGGTGAGAATTAACATGTAATTCAAAGGTCTTCATCGTTCATGCCTTCTCCCATAGGTCATCCAAATGCCTCTTCCCAAACCTCTTTCACCCCAAGCTTCCAAATTATCTCCTGGCAGTCCCCTGACTAACCAGCTAGGCCACTGTCCATGAGCTAGTGTAAATTCTAGCCTCTGACTGCTTGTCTTTTTGCACAAACTGGAAGACTGGTGTATCACTTGAAGCTCTGCCCTCTGGGAAGACTGCCATCTTCTGGGCCTACTGAGTGGCCTATAGTACAGCAACATCATTGGGTCCAGAGAGTCCGTCATGCAGCCATAGGAGAGGTGCCGGTGCCACAGTACCGGAGGGCGTGTGGATCTGTGCAACTCGCTCACGCAGCCTACGCGTACTCTCTGAACTTGCTCATGCCTGATCCCTGTTGGATCACTTCCATGTTTTAACAATGTTTTTTTGGTCTCAAAAAGATATGATGGTACCGTGACATCTGGGAAAGTTCAAAGACCTAATATATTCTGTATTTCCTGGACTAAAGGTTGAATAGTAGCTTGTAAGAAAAAAAATGTTGGTATCAGTTACCCATAGTTCAGCTGCATCTAGGAAGTTCGGCCACTCACTAGAAAGAGAATTTCAGAGAGTGCCAAAATCCCTCCAGTGTCTAAGCAGACACGGCTGGCCAAAACTAAATTATGAAGGAGACAGAGTTGGTTTTTTCTTTTTATACGGTTTTGTACTTGAATGTTTTTATGGTAAAAATTGGAAAGTACTTGGGTTTTTGTTTTCAAAAGACTTGGATTAAAATACTAGCTCCAGTGCCTTCCAGCTGTGTGACATCAGGCAAATTATTCCTTCCTTCCTGTCTGAGACTCAATTTGCTAGCTAAATATTGTAATCAGTAGTACATATCTCATAGGGAGAGGATTAAATGAGATATTCTTTAAAATCATGCCTGGCATAAAGGATGTACCATTTACATGCTGAATAAATGATTGGAGAAATGATTGTTATTTTGAGCTAGTGTGTGTGCAGTACCCAGTGCAGTACCTGTTGTGAAGGAAAGATCAAGGGGAAGAGGAAAAAGGACATTTGAGCCAACTCCAGATGAGCTGGAGTTGGCTCAGATGTCAGAGTCTCTGCAAGCTGGGAGGTGGCAGGTACTGAGAATGTTTAGGAGCTCTGAGCCATCTAGAATCATCACCCTAAAATCACTGAGAAATTACAGGGAGACCTGGAGGCTTGTGCAGAGGTGGGGGGAGAATGATGGGCAAGACCATTTTAAGGGGTGATCCTTGTGACATATTTATATTCCTTGAAACTCCTCTTTTCCCAAAATGTGTCTTGCGTTTGAGGTCCCTCCATCTAGACTTTGTCAACACGATGTCCCACCCCTCCTCAGCCTACTCCCTGGTTTGCTAGGCTCTTCTCCTCACTCCTCCTCTCTCCTGCACCTTTCCCAATATGTTTCTCCTATTTGGATGGTCCTCATGCCTTTTCTGTTCAACAAAATCCTTCTTATTCCATTTCATCCATTCAGCCTTCTGGGGTGAATCCCCCTCATGTGAACCCTCTCCTTCTTACTTTGCACCAAATAGTCAGGCGCCCCCCACCCCCACCCCAGTTAGCACAGGATGGATCTCTGCTTACCTCATTTATGTATTCCTCATTTCTCTGTGGAGAGTTTCTGGAGAGTAGCCATCACAGTGCTCAAAAAAGAGTACTGGCTCAATACATATTTGTTGGATAATTATCATTTGTCTATTTTTACCTTCCAGCAAATTAACAGGGAAGTCCCTGAGTAGAGAATCCTGATTCATTTTCAGAGTGTCTTTGGAGACACATGTTACTTCCCTGAGCCTCAGTTTCATAAATTGAGAGCATTGGGTATGATCACTAAGGTCCTTTTCAGTAAGAAAAGTACATGATTCTATGAAATATGAGGCAGTAACACATACGTTATCAGTTCTTTGCATGGCTGACTTCTTGTCATTCAGGTCACCTAGTCACTTAACATATGACTTCAGCTCTTAATTTTAGATAGTAATAAGTGCAAGGAAGGAATTGCCTTCCTCCCTCTTGCCTGCCTGCCTTCCTTCTTTCCTTCTTTGTTTATTTGTTTATTGTCTGTCTCTTCTCACTACAGTGTGAGCTGCAGGAGGTCAGAGCCCATGTTTTATTCGTGGCTGTGTCCCAGCATCTATAACAGTGCCTAGCAGGTGCATAGTAGGTGCCCTGTAAATATTTGTTCAGTGAATGAATGAGGTCCATAAACTGGATCAGTCCAATTATGTTTGCACTGTTAGTAGCCAGACTTCTTACCACTAGAAGAGTTCATCCCAGATCCCACCCAGAACTGCACATAGGTTGGCTGGGTAAATGGGCTTCCTCATTGCCAGCAAGTCCCAGGGTGGGAGCTGCCGCAGCACCTTGTTCCTTTTGACTTTATATTGTGCAGTGGCTTCTTATAGCCCCAGCTTTGGGAACCATATGTGTTGGAGGCTCTAGCTCTGTGGAGAGGGTTTGAGGATTTGTTTCAATTTATGAGTTCTTTGGACCAGTCTTCTCTCCCTTTCACAGCAAGTCTGGAACCATAATTTACCTGTTGATACCTTTTCATCTGCCACTGGTTGGTTCATTACACTGTCTGGTTTATATGGGCTCCCAGGAGATTGTCAGCTCATTCGTATAGCGCTTCATTATTTTCAAAGAAACTAGCATTCACCGTTGAGGATGGCTGCAGACCTTGCTCTGCCGAGATTCTGGAGATAAAGCAGCTCTGCAGAGAAATGCTTGCTTGAGGCCCAGGGCTAGTGGAATTCAGTACGTTTCTGAAATTGAGTGTTTTGGGTAGGGTGGTTGTCTAGAAGAGCTAGGACACCTAGGGTGGAAACAAATGTCAATTTTAGTTGAATTGTAGAACAAGGGCAAGGAGAGGGTGGGGAGAATGACGAATACATACCAGAGACTGAGTTATGCACAGTTGTATCATGTAATCCTCTAGCAAAACAAAGGAGAAAACCAGTGCTCCTTGATTTAAATACCTGCCAGTGAATAGGTGGAGCTAATGACTCAGCACAGACCTGGCTGACATCAGAGGCCATGGCTTTTTTCACTACACTGTGCAGTGCCCAGAACAGTGCTGGTGCACTGGGGAGTCTTCACTGAGTGAATGCACGAATACCGACCAAGCTTGGTTTGGTTTCTTTGTGACTTCCACTTTGATGGCCTCTTCTCCACTCCACTCCAGAACTGTTGGGCTGCTTGGCTCTCCTTCTGGACTTGGGTGCTCCCCGTGAGTCTGTCACTCTCTTAACTCTCTGATCTATTTTTCACCTTGCACACCCAGCTCCCCACCCATCTAGACCCTCTGGTCACCTTCTTCCTCTTTTTAGGACCTTTGCTGGGAGGTTGGCAAAATAACGTGTGCCTCAACGTTCACGGTGCTCACTCTTCACCTCCCTCCTGGAAGAACTGCTTTCACACCAAGGTGTTTCTCTGATGGCAGTCATTTCAGGGGCAGTTGCAGTTAGGTAGAGGAGCTAGACTTTGGGTGGGAGGGAAGGCAAATGTCTTTCAAATCATCCTAGACCGTCTGCCGCTTGTTCTCCTTCTGCTGAATGAAGTAGAACTGAGAGGGAAACCGAGGTGCAAGGAGAGTGTGTGTTTGGGAGATGGGACAAGGGATTTAAGGGTGTTCCAGCTTTGAGGAAGGAACCAACAGCTGGCAGACCAGGACTTTTAAGTTTCCAATGAAGAAGAATGAAAACAAAATCTCTTCTCCCGACTTCTTTCCTTAAAGAATTTAATGAATAGAACGGGAATTTTGTTATCCTAGCCCTTTAAGAAAATGTGGCTCTGTAGATATCAATCTACCCCATCAGAAGAACCTATCCATCATTAACAGGGAGGTTTAGGGGCAGTTTTGATGCCCAACTTAAAGGCTCCAAAACCACGCACCAGTGGTGCCCACTTCACTCCACCTCCCAGCCTCGCGGGGGTGTCTGCTTACTGAAGACCAGCCCCAGGATCAGAAAAGTGTAGAAGCTGTGTGGCCACTCCTGTCTCCTCCCAATGCAAGAATCTCTCCAATAGTTTTTGATGTCATCTTGAAAATCTCCCAAGCCAATGGTTAGTAAATCCTCTTCCTACTTGTGACTGCCACCCCTTAGTCTGTGTTTGGCCCTGGGGAGGAGAACAGATTCAGTCCTCTGCCTCTGCCAGGCACAGCTCCCCAGTCTCACTTCCTTGCTCAGCCTGCAAGAGAGTTCGTTATGCATGCAGCTCTTCAGAAGCACAAAAGGCAGTGTTGAATTAAACTCACAGAAGCAGTGCTTTCTAGCTCATGTCCTCTGACCCTCGTCCCCAAACACATAAATGTGGGTAAAGTATTCAAATGTGGATCACAGTTTTTCTGTGGACTGTGTGGCCGAGTCTCTGCCTCTGAGCCTCTGCAGCTTCATTTGGAGTTTCTGGCTCTATGTTCAATGACTCTAAGCACCATGGAAATAATCCCTGCTCTGTGTGTGTGTGTGTGTGTGTGTGTGTGTGTGTGTGTGTGTGTGTGTGTGTGTGTGTTGAGTGGTAGGGTGGGGGTAAGTAAGCAAGGAAGGAAGAACGCCAGAGATCTAGATTATTCTATAATTGACAAAGAAGGAAGACCCTTCTGAAGTTGTTGCAAAGTCCTCAAGTAAAGTCATTGCACATAACATGGCCATAGTCACTAAACTTGATTAATCATCGAGGGGAGGGGAGGGTCCAGCTTTCAAATGCTCTCTCTCTGGACACAGCATCATTTGTATTTTCAGTTGGTATTTACTGCATGTCCACTGAATGGATAATCCTGTCACTGATTCTACATGGAATGCGTTATCTAAGCCACCTGTGAGTTTGAGATTGAGAGAAAAGTCAGTGATACTAGTAAAATCATAATAATATTAGCTCGTTTAGTGAGTGCCGACTCATTAGACAGATATTGTGTAATTCACGTAACCCCCACTCCAGCACCCCTCCCTGTAACATCATTGCAAAGTGGATATTATCAGAGGTTCTAAGAGCAGTCCATGCCAGAGCTGGGACTGGAGTCCAGGCTTTTCTGACACATAGCCTTGGTTCTCTCCGTGAAGCCACACCACCTTACCACAGGGACAGGAGCAGAAACCAGTCACAAGGCGGAAACAGCAATTTTGTGCTGAAAACACTGAGTTCAGCCTCACTGAGCATGCAAACATTTCGTGGAGTAGGTTTAGTCTAGGCAGACATCCTGGAAGAGGTGTCTCCTCAGCTAAATCGTACAAGAAATAGAGAGCTCGAATTCACGGGGAAATCAACTTGGGCTTGTCTTGGATTTGGTTTGCTTAGGGACCAAATGCACCTGATGAATGGAAAAGCTACCCCATTTCCTCTCCCCTCCCTTTTTCCTTCAGTCAGGAGAAGTCTAACTTAAAGGAAGTGGCGAGGGGTCCCCTCTTCCTGGGTCTCTCTTTTTGCCTGTGCTGAGGTAGGTAAACACATCTCCCTTTCATCTTCTTCCTGCTTCTCCCCTCAGACTGGGGTTCCCATACTGCACTTTGTGGTTTTCACTTAACGAATGTTAATGAGATGGGATTGTAATCACCGGATTTTATAAATATCTCATCCACAAATTGGACCACAAAACCCAAATGAGCCAGCTGAGCATCTGTATTCTGTGAGCCTGTGTTTTCCCCACAGTCTTAACCAAAGGATGTAAAACATGTTCTTGTTTTGAAGCTGTTCAGGCCCATGGGTGTTAGATGCTGAGGACAACTGCTGTTTGCCTGGCCTTAACTCAAGTGGCTTGTTGGGTATGAGCCTTTCACACAGTCCTGGGTGATGTAAGGGATTTAGGCTTGATCAATTATACCCTTTTCAAGTTAACGCTAGAAAAATGAGAAATTGATTTTTTTGATGAAACAATATTTTAGAAATTCCGGATATAAAAATGGGATTTGACCTCTCTTATCAAGTCAGCTATCATCATGATGATTACAGTCTACAATTATGCCATATTTTGTATGTCATGGCCTAGTGCGACCAGCTTGTCAGATTTGTTCGGGGAGAGGGTAGAGCCATGATAAAGCATCCAGCTGCGACTGCTCTGTGGTGTGAAGGGGAGAACCCGGAGGACCTATCTTGTTCAGCAAGTCTGCTGGAGTGAGAGCATCGTCAGACCTAAGCATCAGAATCTGACTGTCCTGCCTAATCTCTCTGCAGAGATCTAATAAGCAGAAACTATACTGAATGATTTTTCTGGTGTTTCACGTTTTACTGGATATTTCTTATTTTTACACAATATGCTTCTATTACTGTGCCCAAATCATAACCAAACAATAAGCGAAGAGATGACATGTACTGCAGACAGCCTATCGACTTACTGATAGGTTAACAGCATTTTGAAGGTAGGGCTAAGCTTTACTCACTTTAGCTCAGCACCTAGCACAATGCTTGGCCCATAGAAGGGACTTAATTACTGTTCATTGAATATTTGAAAATAATAGTCTAGCTTGGAACTATCTGAAGACTAGTTCCCAGGCTTCTCCACTGCAGTAACATGAAAGAGATCCCAATTCTTAAAAATTGACCAGTAAAAAATGTTGCTTGCTTTGGGTAAGTGACTATGTGCAAGGTGATGGGTTAATTTGAATGACCTGGTAAATGAAACAAAAGATAAATATCATGGGATGAGAATATGAGCGATTTAGTTAAAAACCACTACCACCATACCTCTTCACATCTGGGAACATGAATGACTGTAACTTTAACTTTCTTAACTATTCACTCCCAGACATTGGGCCTTTTTTTCAATACCATTTATTTGATCACTGATTTAAAATGTCGTTATAATCACATACTGAATTCTTGGATCTGCTCTCAGAATTTCTGTTCTAGAACAGAATATACTGACTGTTTTCTGTCTACTCATTCACTAATAATACACTTTTATATGGTAACTTTCTATATGTTTTAATATCTGCCAAAGCTAGTCATTCATTACTAATTGTTTTCCAATAATTTTTTTGGTTGCTTTTTGCATAGATAGTCTTTAGGCTGAATTTAATAGTCACTTTGTCAAGTTAAGTTGTTTTTTGCTTGCTCTCTGCCTTCTATTCCCAAAATCTGGTTGGAACTCTTATGGGAACTGTGTTAAATTTATTTATTAATTTGTGAGAAAATTGACTAATTTATGACGTTACATCTCTCAATTTGTATATCTCCCACTATGGAGGCAACAATACAGAGTATAGCGTGGAAACAACCAAACTAAGAATCAAGGTGTGTGAATTCTAGTATCTGCCAAGTTATAACTATGTGCCTACTTATGCTGCAGTTTTCTCATCTCAGACATGGAAAAACATAAATACCTTTACATATCTGAGGTTTTAATACTTCTGGGGCTTTTAATGATGTACTGTCCATTGTTTGACAGAATATAGGTACCCTCCTCTCAATTCTAGGATTTTGTGTTGATAAAAAATGAGATTATAGCTCAATACATAGAGGACTTCTAATTCTTGTTAGGGAGCAGGAAGTTCCAAGAGACCACTGCCTCCACCCCAAAAGGTGAATAAGTTAGGTAAGCTATAGAATCATAACTTTAACAACTCATCAGACACAAGGCTCCACGAAAAACTATGAGAAGTAATAAATGAATTCAGTAAAGTTGTAGGATACAAGATTAATATACAGAAATCTGTTGCTTTTCTATACACTAATAATGAAAGAGGAAGGAAGAAAATAATCCTATTTAAAATCATATTAAAAAGAATAAAAATACCTAAGAATAAACTTAACCAAGGAAGTGAAAGACCTGTACTCTGAAAACTGTAAAACACTGATGAAAGAAAATGATACAAAGAAATGGAAAGATATCCCATGTTCGTGGATGGGAGGAATTGTTAAGTATTGTTAAAATGTCCATACCACCCAAAGCAGTCTACAGATTTAATGCAATCCCTATCAAAATATCCATGACATTTTTCACAGAACTAGAACAAATAATCCTAAAATTTATATGGAACCACTAAAGGTCTCGAATAGCCAAAGCAATCTTGAGAAAAAAGAACAAAGCTTGGAGGTAACATACTCCCTGACTTCAGACTATGCTACAAAGCTACAGTCATCAAAAGCTTTTTCACAGCAAAAGAAACCATAAACAAAATGAAAAGACAACCTACTGAATGGGAGAAAATATTTGCAAATGTTATGACGGATAAGGGGTTAATATCCAAAATACATAAACAGCACAAAAAAACCTCAGAGAGCTGAGGACAGACAGAAACTTAAGGGAAATACAATTCAGAAGTAATAACCTGTTTCTAGGAGGGAAGAGCAGGGCAGTGGGAGGGAGAGAAACATGCTAGAGGCAGGGATAAGAAGCCAGCTTAGCTTCAGATAACCTAAAAAAATTAAGTGTTTTATTGATCTATAATTAACATACATTTCAAATATTTGAAGTGTAAAATTTGATATGTTTTGGCATTATTATATACCTATGAAACTATCACCACAATCAAAATAATGAAGTTTCTTTGTGTCTCCTTTGTAATCCTTCCTTCTCAACCCACCCTCCTCACCCTGCCTGCATCCCCAGGCAATCAATGATCTGCTTTTTGTCAGTATGAGATTAGCTTGTATTTTCAAGAATTTTATGTAAATGGAATTAAGCAGTATGAACTCTTTTAGGTTTAATTATAATTATTTAGAGGTTTACCTATATTGTTGACTGTGTCAATAGTTCATTCCTCTGTATTGTGGGGTAGTATTACCTTGTATGGCTATACCACAGTTTTTATCAGCTTGTGTAAGTCTCTGGCAAAATCTTTTTCCTGAGAGTGGACCTTTGTTATGGATAAGGCTCTGGTTGGGTATATTCAAAATGATCACTCTTCCTCTCCCCCTTCTAGAGCTATAAACTGTATGATTCCTTTTGTATGAAGTCTAAGAACAGGGAAAGTAATCCATGGGGATAGAAACCAGATTGTGTTTGTCTCTGGGGCAGGATAATTGACTGAAAGGTGATAAATGGAAATTTCAAGATTGACTGAAAGATTTTATGTGTTGTTTTAGGTGTCAAAAGTCATTGAACTAGGGCTTCCCTGGTGGCGCAGTGGTTGAGAGTCCGCCTGCTGATGCAGGGGACATGGGTTCGTGCCCCGATCCAGGAGGATTCCACATGCCGCGGAGCGGCTGGGCCTGTGAGCCATGGCCGCTGAGCCTGCGTGTCCGGAGCCTGTGCTCTGCAATGGGAGAGGCCATAGCAGTGAGAGGCCCGCGTACCGCAAAAAAAGAAAAAAAAAAAAAGTCATTGAACTAAACACCTAATATTTGTGTACTTTATTATATGTAAATTATACTTCAAAAGAAAAATCCTGCCTATAGATATGGAAAAACACAGTAATGTTAGCAAAGTGTCTGTAGTCATGGAGATCCTGATGAACGGAGAAACCAGCACAAGCCTCGATGAATAGCTCGGGAGAGGGAAGTTGGTGCCCACCACTCACTTCGTGAGCTTGCATCAGTCACTTCACTTCCCTGGGTCTTAGTTTCCTCCTCTATGGAAAGAAGTGGCTAGAACAGGTGATCAGTAAGTAGCATGATCTTATATATTGTCCACATCATGGCATTCTTGAGAGGGAGGTGAAGCTCTCATACTCATGAAGCCAGGAGAAGAGTGGTAAACTGCTCCTGTCCTGGGCAGATGGGGAGGAGTTATTATCCTATCAGATAAGGTCTCTTAAATGGCAAAGTGACATTTTGTGAGGTGACAGCCTCGGTGTCAGCAGCAGTCTAGATCTAGGAGTTGTATCTTATGTGTGATCTCATGGCTTCTGTTTGATCTGTTGATGTGTCAGGATTTGTCAGCATAGCTGCTTGCAGGTCAGTGAGAGACGTTTTTATTTAGAAAAGCCTCTAGTTCTTCCAGTCAATGGGCTGCTGCCTTCCACTTCTATGGAATAATAAAGACTTTCTAGTAGTAAGACATTGACATTTCTAGGTTAAAAACTGTTTTTGAAATGAAGCTAATTCTCAGTAGGATGAAAAATGGATCCTGCTTTCACCTGTTCTGATAACATGAAAATAGTGGGCCTCCTTTACAACCATCACCTTATTTTTTTCACTCTTTGGAGGCAACCGATTAACCTGTATTTATAAAACTCATAGAGATTACAAGCTATTAGGGTCACCTCTGTGCTGCCAAAGCTTTGAAGGGACTGAGAAGAAGGTTCTAAGTGACTAGGGTTCTGGCCACTCTGAAAAATAATAATGTCAGTTTGATGGACTTCAGTTCTCTAAAAGAGACATCTCACTAGAATCCATTCCTAGAAAGAATCCAGTGGGTACTCTACATTTGTATATAGAAGTGATAGGGACTAGAAGACATCTCGGAGGTGACTGGGAAAGGCTCCCACAGTCAGTGAGCGTCCCTCAGGTCCTAGGAAGGGAGTGGGGCTTAGATAAATAAACAACTGTATTTGTAAATAAATCTAGTCTCTCAGATGGTCAGAGCAGGAGGCAGCCGTCTCATTTGTATGCTGCTAAATAGGACCTCTTTGTCCCCACACATGCCCCAGTCGGTGGATCCTGTTTTGAGAATCAGGAGGGGAGATTCTAATTCTGGGTTTGCCCTGGGAAGGTCAGATTGCCTGGTGGTAAGTGCATGGGCTTCATTAGCATGACCTTTGGAGGTTGGTAACCACCTGAGAGGACGGTAGAGGAGATAAAATGAGATGTTTCAAAATCCTTTGGCATACTCCCTGGTACATCGTTCTGTAAATTCCAATACTAGAAAGTTAGATTCTCAGGTTCTGCATGGCGCCTCCTCAGTCCTTAACCTTTTTCGTGCTGTTGGATCTCTTTGACAGTCTGGTGAAGTCTGTAGACCATGTCTCATAATTTAAAAAATGCAATAGTTATATTGCATATAACTATCAAAATAGTGAAAACAAAAATTTTGATATAGTAATATATTTTCTTAAATTAATGCATTAAATGAGATCTAGTGGTGGCTTTAATACCCATTTATTTCGAAGTAGTGATGAACATATTTTAAAATATCTGCTGCAATTTAATGTATTAAAATATCTGGGACTTCTATTGGTAGCAGAGTCACAGATATTGCTAATATCACTGTGATTTGTTGCCTATTTTCATAATTGAAAGCAATTTGTAAATTTCAATTAGAGATTAGTCAAAATAAAGATGTAATTTGTTTTGCATCTAGATTCAGGGATCTCTTGAGTTCTGTTTAGGGAGAACAACTGTTTCCCAGGACTCTTGGGGATAGTCCTATGCAAACTGGGACAGTTGGTCACTTGGACCCCAGGTTAAGCTCTGGGAGGAGCTTCATAGTAAGATGTAAATTTCTTTCTTAAAGGAAAGATATTACCCTACTATTACCTTTTCATCTATCAGGAGGAATTCAAATTAGCTTCAATGACCAGACTTATCCGATGATATATTTCCTCTAAATCTACTTTGCTTTAATTAAAAAAAAAACTTTTTTGTTTTAAATTTTCAGTAGATCCTATTGTGTTTTCATTGTTGCTGTTGGAATGCTGACACGTGCATCACTGATTACAGATAACAATGGTCGTTTCAAATCTAAGCAGTTGCCTTTTGGTTAGAGGAGTCTGAAAGCCAAGTACAGCTTAGGGGTGGGCACAGAGAAGCCACGCAGCCCACTATGGCACGGGGCGGAGGAGGTGGGTGCCGACAGGGGTGCAGGAAGCTGAAGATGCACTTTGTTTCTGATGTCCTTGTGCTTTTCTCAGCACGATCGTGCAAAGGGGCTGAGAGTAAGGGTCAAGGGACTTAGATTCCGGTCTTGCATCTGTCATTTACAAGCTGTGTGACTTAGGAGAAGTCAGCCACTCCTCTGAGCCTCTGAAGTTCCTTCCAATGTTAATATCCTCTGCTTGTCAATCTGAGAAGCCATTCACCTGGAGCATATCATCCCTTGGTGTCCTGTTTCTGGATGGAGGACAGGAAGTGTGCTGGGGTTGCTTTGACCAAGACATTTTCCTCCTCACTCCCCACTTTGAGCCAGGTCCAGAGAGCCATTAGTCATGGCTCATGGAGGTGCTGGCTCCTGTTCTGCAGGCTCCCCACCGGGAATGCTGTGGGGGATGAATGGGGCCCCACTGGCATCTAGCTGAAGTGAGTTATTTGGGACAATTCTCTGTGGAGATTGATATTCCTGTGTGTGGTTATAAAAGTGTGCAGGCCTATTGGTTTTTCCTGTTCAGCTTCCATTGTTTGGTTGAACATTAGCTGATGGATAAGGATGCCTCCCTCTGCGGTCCCAGTGCTTCATCCTGTCAGGGTGTTTGCTTATGGAAAGGGCTGAGCCATAGGCCAGGTCTCCACATCCCCTGAGGAAATCTTAGATTTTTAAATTGTGTTCAGAATGGAATCATTGGATTTTCTGGGTGGGAGAGGAAAGAAACAAAATAATCAAACATTTTTTTCCCTGATTATAAAAATAAATGTTCATTGGAGAAAGTTTAGAAAATTACAGAAAGGCACCAAAATTTCACCATGCGGGGAGAGCCATTGTTAATTAATATGCTGGTGTCTCTCCTTCAGGTAGGGATATGAGGGAAATGCCGTAATCAAATATCTGAAGGGATTTCTTAATATATCTACTCATGACAACTATCTCTATTATTCCGAGAGCTTCATGCTGAAATTAAGTAGTGTGTGCTGACGACTCAGAGCTATTTACTTTAGAAGAAAAGCATTGACAACCACAGTAGAATATTCTGGCTGGGTGGGACAGGCTGACCACAGAGGAGTAAACTCTCCTACATGAGGCTGTTCAGTGCTAAGACCATACACGGAGCCGCACTGTCTTCCTGTCTCTGAAGCTGAATGAAGCATTTTCTGTTGATAGAAATGATACTGCCAAGGAGACAGGACTAGCTGCTGCATAAACTTTACAGATACAACTCTAAGGAGAGCCACAGGCAAGTCTGAGCAATTGTGCAGTTAACAAACACCGAGTATCTCTTGTAAAAAAGAGTCAGAGTAAAGGACACAAAGAAGTATGGAACGTGGTCCTTGCCCTCAAGTAGCTTACATTAGTTGGGTTACAAGGTGCAAAGCATAAAATACAAAGCAAGATGAGCTAAAGGTCAAAGAAGTAGCAAATACAAGGAATGCCATCAATGGTGGGGATTTGAGGGCAGAGTTGGAGGGAGAGCGATCTCATTCAAGATGCGGAAATGGGAGTGGGGAATGGGAGTGGGGGATGCACTCCTACCTGTGGGAGGTGGGACCTGTACCTGGATACCAAGAGCTTAAACTAGAACAATTTCTATATGCAAACCATCTTTTGGTGATACCCATTTTTGAAAGTTTAAAGTCTAAGGAATTGTATTAATCTAGGTTATATGTTGGTAATACATTAACCCCCAAATCTCAGTGGTTTAACAGCTTGGCTTGGCTCACTTGGACACCTCTGGAAATGCAAAAATCATGAATAGGTTTCTGAAGATGCCAGTTTTCTATGAGGCTGTTGGGAATCTGCCCACCCCAGCTTCCTGCCCCTCTTCCCATAGCCACTTTCTCCCTCCCTAGAGGGACTGTTTGTCTTTTTTCATCACAGTGCTGCCGCCTATTTTAACCCTTGAACTTCTTCTGTGTGTCCCCAAACTGGCAGCAGAGGAGGCCACACTCCTAGTTCCAGCTCCCAGGGTTCTCCTGATAACTCTGTACTTACATGGGCTGGGTTTTGGGTGCTGTGGGCTTGCCGAGTCATGTTCCAAGGGCCTGGCTTGGGGGACACCATCACAAGCCAGAGATTATTGTGGTGTGTGCATCTCAAGGGCAATCCCTGGTTACAGAACAAGGTGAAATCTGGAGTTGGCATTACTGTATCCAGCCAGGGGCAGATGAGGACACCAAGCTGGGAGCTGAGTGGGAGGGGCACTCTGGGGAGATAATATGTGAGGAAAGTCAGCGCAGTTAGACGGAAAGGAAACGAGCAACTTCCCTGAAGCAGAATGCTGGGACCGTTTAAAGGAGCTGCCAGACAGTTCACAACACACAACAGGGGAACAGTCTAGGTATTCAGCAAAAGAAACACAGGGAATTACAAAGATTAAAGAGGATGACAAAGTTCTTTGGTCCCTTGTCCCTGGTTGGTAGCTCAGGATTCTCTTCTTTAGATAGTATCCAGATCAGCCCAGGCTTCCTCCTTTTATACCAAAGACTCACTGAACTTACCTCTTCCATCGTTCCTTCTTTCTGCTCTAGTGTTCGCTGTATTCATCACCTGGAAAATTCCCTCTCTTAGTCAGGGCTGGATCCAAAGAGTGAGAATGGACAGATCATGTAGGTTCCCTGGCACCAGTGGATCGTTTCCTGGTCTAGAACATCTAGGTGAGGGTGCGGGGATGTCTTCCATCTGGGAACCCTCAGCTACCAACAGGAAAGACCATTTAGGCCATTTAAGCCTCCACATTTCATGTAAATAATCTTATCTCCTAAGAATGAAGGCTCCAAGTAGCCTTTCTGGTCTTGACATAATTTAATGCAGAAAACTTTCTTGTATATGTTCCATTTTGAAGGATGTAATGCTTCCAAACTGGACAAAACAAATCTATGTAGCCATTTCATTTTCTGGTTTTCTATTTAACCCTGACCTCTCTCTTCTTTAAGTCACTCAAGCACCCTCCTTTACTATATCTACACTTCATTAAAGATAGTTTCAGTGTGTTCCATTTCTGAGAAAAATATCTCCAACTAAATTTCCACCTTACTTCCCAATAGGCTTTGTTTACTGATTAGGTCACAAAGGTTTCTGGAAGCTAAATCAGAAGTATTCGTGTTTGTGGCTAAAGTTGTTGAGATCTATATCTGTATATCTGTGATGTCTGCTGCAAGATGAGAATGAGTTTTAAATTGATCTTTAAGTGTCGAACAACTATGTCCACTGGAACATTTTAGACATCTCTTCTGAACTTATACTTCATGTCATGGGTTGGTCAACTTTCATGTTTTCTCCTACATGTTTTTTTCTTTCAATGTGGTGCGTGTACCCCAGCCAGAAAACTCACTTATACAAGACCAGTATCCCTGGCACTGAGCATCTCCTTGGTGTGGGAAATGAGCTCTTTGTATACTAGGAGCTTTTTTAGAATATGTTGATTTTGGTGGTGATGTTTGATTTGTTTCTGAATCCACTGTTGGAAACACATCCATTTATTGTCTATAGGTTTCAGAAAGCTTTATAAAATATAATTTAAGAACATAATTTCCACCACCCAGTAATGCTGTTGGGCTCTGATGGTATGGGTTTGTTAATTTTGAAGGGGAATAATGTCACCAGGAGCACATGTGAGTCTGTGATCACTAAATTGTGTTCCATGGGTCCTTGAATGTGGGTCCTTGAATTACTTGGTGGATGGGGTAATATTGTAAAAGGATGTAGTGGGTTGAATTGTGGCCCCTAAAAAATATGTCCACCTGGAATGTGACCTTATTTGTAGTAAGGATCTTTGCAGATGTAATAAGGTAAGGATCTTGAGATGAGATCATCCTGGATGAGAGTGAGCTCCAAATTTCTTATAAGGCAAGTCCTTATAAGACAAGAGAATGGGAAACATATAGGCACACAGAGAATGCCGTGTGAAGATGGAGCCAGACTGGAGTTATGTATCTAAAAGCTAAGGAATGCCAAGGGCTGCTGACAGCCCCAGAAGCAAGGACAGAGACATCAAACAGTTCTTCATCAGAACTCCCAGAAGGAATCAACCTTGCTGATGCCTTGAATTCAGACTTCTGGCAGAATAAATTTCTGTTGCTTTAAGCCACCAAGTTTGTGGTGATTTATTATGACAGCCCTCGAAAACTAATACAATGAAGGTTGTCAAATGATATATTTTGCATACAGGAAGGAGCATGTTACTTAAAGCAAGGTTTGGCAAACCATAGCCCCACAGGCCAAATCTGGCTGCTGCCTGTTTTTGTAAATAAAATTTGTTGGAACACAGCTGTACTCATTCATGTATCACCTCTAGCTGCTTTTGTGCTACAATAGCAGAGTTGAGTAGTTGTGACAGAGACTGTGAGACCCACAGTGATGAATATACTTACTCATTTATTTTGGGTGCAAATACAGATTTACTTAAGAGAGGGGCAATAATAGGGAATAGGGCGTTCTGTAGTTATTTCATTGGCCACCCTTAATAAATCTGCTTTGAAAATCTGTATGTTCTAATTCTGAATTTGCTTTTACAGTCACATCTCTCCTGTAGAAGTAGAGATATTGATTTTAGAAAGTTCAACAAAATAACTGGTCTGTGGGATTTGTGTAGCCTCAAGGTAGATTATTTACCTCATCCTACTCATTCTGACTTCTTGGACTTATTGTGAACTGGAAACACTGTTAGGTTGGTAGGATTGAGTAAGCAATAAACATACTCTCAGAATAATGAAAAGAGCCATCTATCATTGTGTTGAAGGTCCATCTCTCCCATGTGGTCCTGGGTGCTTCTTATTTGATTAGCAATGAGGATGTGATTGGATGGGCTTTCTCCTTTGATGAGTGAAGTTTCTCCCAGCTCCCAAACAAGAGAAAAAGTAACTGAATTAAGTAGCACACAACAATAGCTTATTTACTTACCTTAGCATCGTATATAAATAGGCATTACTTCTCTGTTGGGGAGTCATCCTCATTGACGAAGCATGCTTTCCTGCTAACCTTTTTGCTTTTTTAAAGCCTTTTAAACTTTTCTTGTGAAACAAAGATTTAAAAATTTGATCATTGAACTTCTACTTGAACATTTCTGACTGGCTTTGAAAAAGACTTCTCTTACAAAAATTTGTCATACCTCTTGAAAATCCACTTAAAGGGATTTATACAGGGAAACAGTCATTGATGTTCAAACATTCAGTTACAAAGACGTTCATCAAAGCACTGTTTACAGCAAAGAAAAATGGCAAAGAACGCAAACTTAAATTTGAAACAACAATGGAGAATTGGTTAAATAAGATACAGCTTCCATTCTGTGAGCCTATCAAAGAATATTTAATAACATGGAAAGCTGTTCTTGATATATTTTTAAGTGGAGAAAAATCAAAAGAACGCAACAGTATGCATGGTTTAGAACAAACACACACTCAAAAACAGGTGAAAGTTTTAGGTTTTTTTTTATAGTCTTTTGCTTATCTCTATTTTCTAATATTTTTTCAAAGAATATTTTTATAACAATAAGAAAAAAGAGTTAAAATCAGCAGATTTTCCTTTCAAATATTTTCATTTAGAATTGAGAATTGTTAGTTGATATAAAAATAACTGTCGTTTGCGTCCCAGAAAATTATCTGATAAAGTACTTAAAATGTGGCTCGCTAGGACAATACATTTAGATAAGTCACTTTAACTCCTAAGCCTTGGTTTCTTCATTTGGAAACCAGAGCATTGAATTCATTGAATCTCTAAGTTCCTGGTCACCTGTTGATATTCTGAGTGGTATGAGATAGTGTTCAGAGCAGCCTGTTCACCAAGCTAACTTACTCACTGAGAATAGCGTGCTCAAGATGGGAGATACCTCAGCTATTGAGGCTGGTATGGGCCACCCCGGGCCTTTGGACCCTGTAGAAGGCCCGCTGGAGAAGGAGCCCACACTCTTGCTTAGACTAACGCAGAAAGCTGATTGCCTTACTGACCTGGGAGCCTTGGGTCAAGTTGGCCCCTTTTTTTTTTTTTTTTTGCGGTACGTGGGCCGCTCACTGCTGTGGCCTCTCCCGTTGCAGAGCACAGGCTCCGGACGCGCAGGCTCAGCGGCCATGGCTCACGGGCTTAGTTGCTCCGCAGCATGTGGGATCTTCCCGGACCGGGGCACGAACCCGTGTCCCCTGCATCGGCAGGCGGACTCTCAACCACTGCGCCACCAGGGAAGCCCCAGTTGGCCCTTTTATAGGTGGGGTTTCTTTAATTTTCTGTCTTGGTCAAGCTGTGGCGGTGCATTTTCTTAGGGAAAAAAAAATTCTACTTTTAAAATTTAATTTGTACCAATTGGCCCCAGGCAAAGAGAGCCTGCAATAAGCTTGGTGTCAATTTCATGTTTTGCTGAAGTTTGTGAAGTGTTTTGTTTTGTTTTAGAATAACTTAACCCCTTCTCTGTGAGAGGTGATGGGGGGAATCATCAGCTTGTCAAGTAGTTTTCAGAAAATATAAGCCGTGAGTATTACAGCTGGTGTCTAAAGTTTTTATTGCCTTCACTCGAATTTAATGGGGCATCCTTTACTCTGTTTGCCTCTCCCTTTCTCTCTGTCACCTGCATCCCAACATTCCCTGGAGCTGCGTAGGGTAAATGATATTCCCCTGTAATGTGTTGAACTATTTCCCCAGTAAGACTTTTAAGTTCCTTCAGGAGGGGCATTGTGATTTTGCTCATTTCGTATCCTGTTCCTATCCTGCCTGGTGTTATACGTAAGTGACCATTAAGGACTTTTGATTTGAATCAGAGAGTACTGCAACAAACCCTCTCTGATGCAACCCTGTTTACCGAAGGTGGGGTCTTTCCAACCATACTGTATTTTTTTTTACCCTACATAAGTTCTCCTTTTGCTTAAAATTACAATCAGGGTGCACTTTGGTGCATTAATATGCTGGGACATTCTTAATGTTGGAGCATAGATATTGAGAAAAACAATTCTGGGACTGTTCATTCGTTCAGTCAACAAATACTTATTCATGGTGCTATCTGAGGCAGCAGAGTCAGAGCAGAGTGAGGACTTTTGGTGTCTGTGGTGTAGGCACAAAGATGGGAAGGGAGATAAAAATAAGTAGAAGTGATATTCAGACTCTATGGTGTATCCATCCATCCATCCATCCTGCCAGCCAGCCAGCCAGCCAACAAATATAAATTGATAGCCTACTAAGTTCCTAGCACTGTTATGGGCGCTGGGGGCACAGGCTGATTAAAGCAGGCAAATTTATCTGTTTTGGAGAAGGTAGAGTTTATAATATAGTGGGAGACACAGAAAAACTATGAATAAATAAATAAATGCTATCATTTCAAGTGAGGAAAGAAAATACTTTGAGAAAAATAACACACGGTAAGGGGATGGAGGCTGATGGGGGCATTCAGGGCAGATGGTCTAAAGAGTGACTGGAATAGTGTGAAGATGCAAAGAAAAGAGCCCTGGAGTGAGAATCAGTTTCTCATTTTAACTCTGCCACTAACAGTGCAGCATGAACCAAGTCCTTAAGCATCCCTCTCTCACCTGATTAGTGATGAAATAAAATGATGTATGTGACTGTAATATTCAAGAGTAATGTATTATTATTAACAACATTAAGGCCTGTTGCATGATTTGCATTTAAAGGACCTAGGGAAAAATTGGGCATGGGGGAGGTATTAGTATTTGCGGCTAGTTCATGGCCATAGACAGCCAAGCTCAACCTTCCTGGAGTTCTACAAATCTCCAAGGAGAAATCCTCAAACACAGGGAATTAAGAAAGGAGGATGCATTCAGTGTCTTTGTTGGATGCAGTGTGTGTGTGTGTGTGTGTGTGTGTGTGTGGCTGTGGTGGGGTCTTCCGAATGGGACAGAGACAACGAGCATTGTTTTCCAGTGCACAATAAAACAGTTTATTTAAAAACAACGCATTCAGTACTGTGTTTGGCACACGAGGCAATGAGGCAGGCACATTCACACTTAACAGGTACATTTGGGGAGCTGTTGAAGCAAATCATTGCATTTTCTCCATAAACTACAGTCACAATATACACGCGATTACCTTTACAAAAGAAAAAGATGATTGTCCTTGTTCACCAGGAAGGCAGGAGGTTATTTACATGTTCCTCAGTCCAGCGTGCTGGCTTCCTTTAGGTCTCCATGGCCCTGTCAGTCTGGCAGCTTGCTTCTAAGAGCAGCTTCTAAGAGCAGCTTGCTTCTAAGAGCACCTCTCACAAGAGATGTCAGCCTGGGTCCTAAGGGTTGAAGCTTCTTCCAAAGAGCAAGAGGTCTTCTGATTTAGCTGGGAAGGAGTGAAGTCTTCAATGCCAGTCTCTCAGCATAAAATAGCATTTCCAGAACAAATGCACTAGGTGCGTGGGGGGAGAGCTCCATGGTTATGACAGCACAAGAAGCACTTATTTTCCCTGACACATGCTGCCTCCCCATTTCTTTAATAACTTACATGCACTGTTCTCCTACCTTTTGGTTCCATCATTACACTATAAAGAACTTTGTAACTCATCCTACACTGATATAACATTCCTTAAAATGATGCTAAAATGAAATGGTGGAACCAAGTGGTTAAATGAGAGAAGATACCGTAAACATTCTTTTGCCTTGTTTTCTGATTTATGCTTTCACGATGGATTGTCAACTTTCCTTCTAAAGAACGGAGGCAGTATGGTGTGGTGTCGTAGAATCAGTGGTGGGGAGACCCAGACTCTAATTCCAGTTAACTAGCTGGGCAGATAAGCTTCCTACTGTGAACCTCAGTCGTCTCACGTCCATGTTCACCTAGAATCTAGACCTGAGTGAATGTCTAGATCTGTGAAGTTCTGCTATGGACTTAGGTGACTGTCCTATGTGAGTAAATGAAGCAGCATCTGGTAAACCATGGTATTTTTGTTCTGTGTCCTGGGTGAATTTCAGTGCTAACTGCTGATGTTCCCGTGTTTGGATCTCAACCCGTCAATAAACCCCTGCCAGGGTTCTTGGCTGTAAGGCTGCTTTCTGCCTAGTAAGGGCTTAGATGTGGATCTTGAAATGAGGTTAAAGAGTATTTCTCTCACGGATACCAGTTATACTAAGTCTTGCAAAATGGTCTGGATTCTAGATTTCAGAGGGAAATCTCCCCTTCCTTTTTGAAAATAATTAAATGACTTTATTTCACCTACGTACATTGACCAAACCTCTGTCCCATTATCTACCAGATTTTCTCCCTACCCTCCCTAGCTAAAGCTGTTATGGAGGTGGCTGGTTCCTCAATGCTGGTTTTTCTGTCGATTTATTCATAATAAAATGGGGGCTACTGTCAAATCCCTTCTGTTTGTAACTATGGACTTAACCTCTTTGGTGTCCAGAAAAGAGCCAGAGGATGAAGCCCTACTTTGTGCCCAGGCTCCATGCAAATTGTTCTGAATACAGAAGAAAACATTTTAACATGTACCTGACTCATTTAAAATAAAATGTAGTGTGTTAAGTGTAGAGAAACAAGCTCATTTTTGTAACTGTTAAGAAGAACAGAAAACAGAGGCATACCCTGGCCTTTGGAACATAATATAGAAAATGTCCAAGTTGAGCTTCAAACATTCACAGTCTAGAAAGGTTTTACAGAACCTATAGGATATTTTACTACGGCAAGGAAAGCAGATTTGGTCCTTTATGATCTGTTTTTGATTTACTACATGCAGAATAAAAACCTATGGCCACTTATTGTATGTAAGGAATTAAGTACATTTTTTTCCAGCATTACCTTCCAAAGGACTTAATTAAACCCACCTAAGAATGACTTACATCAGAAAACCTTTAATTTGCAAACAAAGCTTGTTCTGTGGCACACTAGGGTATCTGATTTCTAGATACTCAGGAAATAGGGCTTTCACTTATAACTAGTGGTGAGGAAGAAGGAAAGTCGTGCTCAATGCCCAGGGACTGCAGTGGCCAAATGTTTTCTGGTAGAGTTTTCTCAGGGTCCAGCCTTACACTAGCTTAGCTAAGGGCGAGGCATCATATGGTGCCTTCCTTTACAGTTTTCCCAGTAGTATTCTTATTTAGTGGTGTTTTTAGCCCACTAGGAATTTTCTGAGTGCAAATAAAGCCCAGCCGAGTGCATACTCAAGCTCCAGATATGGGCAATGATGCTTAGCTGAGTGTCCCCCTGGTAAGGCAGAGACATTTGAACTACGAAGCCTCTCCAGGTGTAACGGGTCCAGGTAAGCATATTGGATGTGTTTTCTCCCCTGCTCCTTTGCAGGCACTAATTTCTGGATGCCTGTCAATCTTGTGCCAGGAGGTTGAGGAGAGGACAGAGAAAATTAGAGAGCTGGGGGAACAGGCGATGGACTACAGGATGTAAAAAAAGATCAGCCAAACGTGGTTTCAACTGGCAGTTAAAGAATGTTTACCTGGAAGGTCAACTTTAGAAATCAGACAAGCCATGGCTAGTAATTTCCTAAGGTTCTGAGGGGTTTGTTGAGTGCTTCCTAAGAGTGATATGGCTAGGGAATATTTTGAACACCTTAGGGTCCTTAGCCTCAAGGACCAATAATATACTAAAAATTAGTAGAACTGATCAAGGTGGAAATGCCTCTCTGTGCGGAGCGGGGGCCCTTGGGAGTCCCTCCAAAGCCACTGCTAGTCGTCCTATTTGGTATCACTGACTCAGAAATTGTTCAGGCAGTGCTGTGCTGGAGCCAGCTCATAGGGTCTCCTGAGAACATATTGTGACATTTTCAGCTGGTTGACATCAAGTTAGTAGTTTGAAATTGGCTATGATGAGAGTATTTACACCATGGAAACTGGCAAGTCCTACAGATCAGGGCTTCATCATTCTTCATAGCCAGTTGTTAAACATTTAGCAGCACACCAGAGAGCTAAAGCTGTCTCTTAACCCCACAGAAGGGAACTCAAAGGAGGTCTTTAGTATCTCTGATGATTAAAGGCTTTGCATGTGCACAGCTATAGTAAGGAGCCAGGCCACAGCCTCATTAGGATGGAGACGCCTCATTCAACAGAGCCTGGCACAAGGCAGCCAGTGCCAACTGGCCATCTCTCTTATACTCACTTGGTCTTAGAACTTTAGCTTCTTGATTTTTTTTTCTTTTTTGACTGGTTTCATTTTAACCTGAAGATGTGTGCATTTGGGGTATTACCTGGGGGTTGAGAGATCAGACCACTTGAGGAATATTTTAGGCTCTGGGAATGACATCTAAGTAGAATCTGAATGAATCGTTTAAGTTCCCTGTTTCTCAGTCTATCTGTTTATAAATATGAGTGACCTGAGATCTGTCTCTTAGTTTGAAATATAAAGAGTGAAACATAAAGAGCTGGCCTTGAGGTAAAGTATGTTAAAGCTATGTTCTCCGCTCTGTCTTCAGGCTTGCATCCATTCTGACTAAATTAACCAGTAACTGTTCACTTACGAATTAGTGACTGGTCAGTTTAGCCAAAATAGTTGAATGGTTAAGTCACTAAGACTGTGTGTATATTGCCATGATAACTCCAGGGAACAGATCTGATATTAACTGCTTGAAGCGTGATAAGCATTCAACTACTTTGGTCAACATGGCATACATGACTTTGCTCTATATTTTTGTTTCTCAGATTGTGGCCACAACAGAATCACCCGGGAATCTTTGTAAGCTGGGCTTATTCCAGGACATTCTGAGTCAGAGGTCTGGGGTGGGGAGCAGGGATTGTATTAGCTTCTCCTGTCATTCAGCTTTGCTTGCCAGACTGTGAGTCCATTGTAATTAACAACAAGAGAGTGAGCTTCACCGAGGATAAAAACATCTGTTCAAACCCATATATCTTCAATAATAAGTCATCACAATAAAAAGAAATTTTAAGGAATACTGCATAATACAATGATGACATTCTAAAATGTTTCCCATTTCAAATGTTATATCTATGTGGCAAAGCACTCAAAGTGTGAGAGAGGCATACTTAGTCATTTTGGTCCTTGGTATCAACTCACCTGTGGCCTTGATTAATTGGGCCACAGAGCCCAGATAGGTCCATCAAGTGGCCCAGGGGCTCTAAGTCCCCAGCACCTATGATCCTGCATCTGGGCTTTTCAGCCACATACACATAACCCCAACTTTCTTTGTAAGCAAAAGCATAGTTCTACACATTCAGGGAGAAGTAGAGGCTAAACAGAAACTTTTGCCTGGCACATTCAGACAACTGAGGGGAAGAGGACTTAAGGATCCAGAATTATACAGAAAATTGCTAAGTCTCTCATTTTGCACATGAAGATCCAGCTCAAATTATTCATTATTATTTGCACATCTTCTTAGCATATTGAACTAAATGCAATAACGTGGAGTCTGCTGTTGAAATTACTTATAATGTGGGAGGCATTGACAAAATGTATTTTTACCTCAAGTGGCCTCAACTGAAAATCATGCATATGGAGAAGTACATAACCATCTTCAGTATTCAACTTTTAAATTACGTATACATATTACTAAAACACGATTTTATTAAGACGGATAGATTATTAGATAAGAGTCCATCTGTCAACTGGGAACTGTCAGTAACTGAATTGTGATTTACCAGATTTATCAGAATCATGATTTACCAAGTAGGTTTCCTCGTTTTAGGGGAGAATGTAGCTTATTACCAGTGGACTGTTGTATACCTAGGCAAGCATCTCCTTTTCCATTGAGAAATAATTTTCTTTTTGGTGGGGGGAGAATCTTTTTTCCTCTTTTACAGCTTTTATAACTTATTTTCTGTGCCTTGTGAACCCAAGACCATAATCACTTTCCCTTTGAGCCCATTTTTATTTGATGCTGATAAGCCAAGAAGTACTAGATGAGGAGTCAGAATCCCTCCACTGATTTCCTGTGCAATCTTGGGAAAATCACTTAGCCTTTCTGTTTCTTCATGTCTCATTTGGAAAGTCAAGAATTAGGACTAGAGCTACTCAAAGGCTCTTCCATTTCCAGCGTCCTAGGGCTCTAGAATTCTGTCCCTGCTACCTTTGCCCTCAAGTCAACACCTCTTTACTGTCTGTGAGTGTCTAATAATTAGTAATTTGCCCTAAGTCAGAAGAAATGCTCTTCCATTCCTCAGCTTCCCCACCAAGTTAGGTTACTCCTGGCACTCACATTCATGGATAACTGGAGGCCTGGGCACAAGGAGGCTGGGGGAGCCTCTTCTTTTGCACATCCTGGCTGGTAACCCCATGGTCAGTGCCTGACATCAAAGTTACACACAGACAGCACAGCGGTCACAGTCAGCACTGCTAGGCATACGCACTACTAAACGCACGGCACTTGTACAATGATCAAGGACAGTTAAGACACAGGAGCAAAGGCGGAGGAAGCATAGATGTTTAATCGTCAAATATGGGGAATGTTTTCTGGGTTTGGGAGGGATTCATAATACCACACCTTAACTCTGCCTCACCTGGATCTGCATGTCTGCACATGACACTCAGAACAACTGATGAAAACTGAGGGACTAGCATTAAACAGGTGGCTAAATGTTTGTGGGTTTTTTCCTCTGCAAGTGAATTGGTCATTTGTATTGGTGTCATGTGTAGACAGACTTGGGGGCTTTATGGTGATATCTATTCCAATAGCTGGGGGTGGGCTCTGCCGTGAGTATCTGAAAAGAGGAAAGATTCTGACAAAAGGATGCGCTTAACCTAGAACCAATAAAGCAAGGGCAGTGCAAATGCCAGGGGTTTGTACCTGTAGCTGAATCAGGAGGGAGGACCCAAAAGGCCCGTCTGCCCAACTCCCTACTCTTGACCACACAGCCCCGGGAGTTCTGCCTACTTACACCACTGCCTTTCTAACCTGGACTCATGGGACCCACCAACTGTTTTGGTCGTGACAGTGGTTATATAGGTTTAATCTTTGAAACGGTCTTTAAAAACAAGAAGAGTTTTTGTATGATCAGCTAGAGGCTGTTTTTCTCTATGCTGGAACTGTAGGTCAAGGGCATAACTAACAATAAAAATAACAGTAAAAGCTGCCATATATTATTGAGTGCTGACTACATGCCAAAAACTGGGATAAATGCTTTACTCACATATTGAATCTAATTTTTGCAAAAGGAGGATATAGGCTGCATATAAAGAGTTTATAATTATGAGAATTGTGGTTAACCACTATGGGAGGACTTGGGATTTTCTTCAGAGTGTTTTCAAGAAAAGGGAAGTATGGTCTTTTTGGATCAGCTCCAGGAAGTCCTACCTGGAAACAGGGGTTGAGCCTGATCTCTTAAGTTCTTCTAGTTCTGGGATACAGGTCTGTTTCTTCAACATTTTAAGTTTTTTGAAAGTGATGGATGAAATGATGTTGGGAGATGGCAAGGTCCTCTCACTCTAGGTTAAAATGGAGCCAAGAGTGAAGTGAGATTTACAAAATCTCCCTGAACTTAAAAAAAAAAAAATCCCCAAACTTGCCATTCTGATATCTAATTTAAATGGTCCACTAATAGACAATTAACTGGTTTTAGGGATTTTGGTCTTTTGCTCTTTTAACTTTCCTGGTTCAAAGTGTTTACATATTTATATTTAGTGAAATCTAATGGGCACATTGGCATTAAAACTCCAGAGGCAGAAGCTGGCTCATATAATATTGGCATTAATATCACTTAGCTGTAACCAAATGAACTAAGTGCTTAGGAGGAGCCAGCTAAACACTCCTGTCAGTTATCCGTCTCTCAGTGACCCTAACAGAGAACAGCATGAGAACTGTAGTACCTTCCTCTTTAAAGTGATAGGGAATAAGCACGTGGTTTCGGTGCCCATCAAATTATACCATTGAACTTTAAAATGTTTTAAATATCTCCCCTTCTAATTATTTCAAGTATCGATCTGTTTCAGTGTTTCCCATTTTAAAACATCTATTCCTGTTTTTTCCTGTCTGTTTGGATGATTGCCGTTCACACAACATTGTGAGATGTGTCACAATTTGTAACACGTTTGCACCTGTATGATTTTTCTTTCACTGGTTAGTACTGGATCTATGTAACCTGCTCTGATTAGCTTTCTGGAAAAAAATTAGAATAAAACAGCCCCCCTTTAGGACCAGGCAGAACATGAGCATAAGGACTGAGTCTTTCCTTACTGAATTTGGTTTGATTTTAGGTGTGATGATACCTTCTCAAGGAGGGGCAGTGAGCTGATTACTGAACTATAGTAATTATTTGAAACGGTATTTGTAACATGACAAGAAATCTAGATGAAGATTTCTGGAAAAGAACAAGCCACCCCACCTCAATGTATTATAAATGTGCTTGACTGGTGTTTGGAAAGAAGAAAGAAACTCTTATTAAAATTTAACATCAACTTGGCCAGGCTTTGGGCTGAACCGGAAGAACAAAGTGCTGCTCGGTGAAAAGCCAGGGACAGGAGTGATGGGATCTCTACTCCTAAGGCTAAAATAATGGAAAAGAGAACAGCGAGCGAATTCCTCTGCAGCAGGCCTATACACCTCCAATTCCAAGGGTTTATTTAGTGCCAATCGTGCCACCACACAGTGGCTTTTCCTTTCGAAAGGCTTAATTTGTAGGTGTAAAGATCCAATTTCCGTGGCAACAGGGAGCATGTGGTGTCTACGATTGTCTTGAAGTTCTGGAGCAGTGCTGACGGACACAGTGATACTCAAGATGACCTCACCTCAGTGCTATTCACATGGGGACCTGGCCAGCCTCAGAGCATCTACTCTGCTTTAGCCCTGCTGGTTCTCAGAGGCCCTAATCATAGTTACAACACTTTAGGGGATATGGGATCCATAGCAACTTCTAAGTATTCTCCTTCCAGGTTCTTAAGCTGACTCCTTGCCTCTATATTCTGAGAGAATTCCCAGCCCAGTGCTGGGGTTGGGACTGTGGGAGGCACTAAACCCAGGCTGCAATGCCCTGCAGACGTGGCAACAAAATGATCTGCCATAACAGCCCTCACGCCAAGAGATGAGATGCTGCCCACGACCTAGGCTTTCTTCGTGGTAGTGAAAGATGCACTGTATTATACACCTCTCGCCAGAGAGGAACCACGCTGCTGCAGAATGACTTCACGGACTAGTGAGAACGTCATAAGAGGTGTTTCTTATAAAAGTAATCATAAGGGGATCCCCAGCATGATTTGCTCAGTTTGTCATGAAATATCAAAGTTACCCAGAGCCTTGAACATATCAATTACAGATGCAAGACATACAAGCAAAGCTATTTCAATAGGATTCCTAGCAAAAATATTAAACTCCACGGTGGGGGGCGGGTCAGGGGAGTGGTTGGGGGGGTGGGGGGACAGAGAGAGAGAGAGAGAGAGAGAGAGAGAGAGAGAGAGAGACAATATACGCAAGCCAGTCTTTTATGTTATCATTTTAAAGAGTCTGATCCCACCCAGGCAAAACTGAAATCCTGCTCAAGTTGGCCAGAGGCCTCTGATTACGAGGACTGTATCTGAGCAAAGCTGCAGAAACTACAGCCCTAATCCTCATAAAAAATGGGAGGCAGTTTATTATTAAAATACAAACATGAAAATACTTCAGACCATTTCGTTAGCAGCATAGTTCCAAATGCAACATTCCCTTTATCAATCAAGTTTAAGTCAGGTGGCTTCCAAGCATCTGTCCTGCTAAGACCCTTAAAAGAGCAGTGCAAAAGGGGGAGAGAAGACATCTTTCCTTTTAAGTGGCAGACCATCCTTATAAGACATTCTCTAGGGTTCTATTCTGTCGACTATTCAGTGTGAGTTGGGGCACTTTTAAATCAGCCATTTGGCACTTCCTGTTCGCAGTCCTTAGGCACAGCGTGACAGAGTCAGCTTGGTGAGCCCTTCCCCGTGCATTCGGTACAACAGCTGAAACTCAGCAGGCAGCTGGTGGGACTCCTGCCACTTGGTAGTAAATTTGGTTCCTTTTTTGTCATAGTAATGGTATGGAAGATCTTCCCTTGTGTTGGGGTCAAATCCAAAAGGCCAAAATCCATACAAGTGGATCTCTTCACATATTGCTGACGCAAGGGTGTACATAAGAATACCTGTGCTCAGCCGTTTGGGTGACAAATGTTTGTTTTTCCAGTACCTGTGGAACAATAAGTACAGGTGGATTCAGAGGCCAGTGTTGAAGGTTTTGGTCAGACAGGTCACTGTGACTGGTTTGGGAAGTGAATTTGTCCAGGTAACTTAACCAGTACTTGCTTTGAATCTGTCTTTTAGACCACAGAACACCTCAGGGCAGGACCGGCTACATAATTTGTGAGACCCCGTGCAAAATGAAAATGTGGGCCCTTACTTCAAAAATTATTGAGAATTTCAAGAGGGCAACAGCAGAGTATTAAACCAAGCATCGGCCTTTCTAAGCATGGGCTCGTGTGTTACTATAGAAGTCACACATGTTTGAAGCCATCCCTGCTCTGGGTTGTCCTAAAGAGTGGTGTCTCTGACTCAGTGGTGATGCCATAAAAGCCCACCAGTGAGAATGACTATGCTTCCCACATAGGGCCCTTGGGCTAGGGAGGAGGTTGTTTAGTCAAAGGGGACCTCCTCTGTTACTTAAACTTAGAGATTAAATCTGTCTTCTTGGGTTTGGAAAGATTGTAGGGCCTTATTTTTTTTCTACCCGCTCGTAAAAAAATCACATTCCCTGTTCCTTTGTCTTAACCAAATGCTCCCAAGCCCTTCTTTGGCGTGCCAGAGCCTAAGAAAAGTATTCACACACTTTCCGAATTTTAAAAAATGCTAAATTATGGTTGTTCCTTCCACGTTTAGATAGTAATTTGAAGCCTTCCTACCTAAACTGCCAAATATCTGAGACTGCCGTGGAGTGAGGGTGTGTGTGTGTGTGTGTGCGTGTGTGTGCACGCACACACGTGTGCCTTTATGACTGGCTGTGCAGGCATAATCAAACTGTTCATGAATCAGGTTTTCACGGACTGTACTTCCTCCAAGTTTTCATTGAACCGGCATGTTCAAGCCCAAGCTGTTGAAAGGCTGGGGGCCAGGTGGGCCACACAGGCCGCTTCCTGAAGGTTCTATCACATGCAGTTCCTTCTTCACTACCTGAAGGCTTCATGTGGCCATTTCCCTTCCAGGTGAAATTCGGAAGTTCAGTCTTTGTTTTAATATTCTTACCTAAGGAGTTAGAATGGCTTCTGATGTTTCTTTTGGTACAGCTGTACTTAAATAGAACAAGAGGGGAGTAAAACGATGGTCAAAAGACCACAGGGCAGGTTGGCAGGAGGCCTGGCTTCTAATTCTGGTTCTGCCCATTTTGGGCAGTGATGTTGGGTAAATAACTCGTTCTTTGTACCTCAGTTAATGTATCTTTAAACTTAGGAGTTGGGTTATATCACCTCTAAAGAAGGTAACCATACATCCTGCGAAACTGGAACAGTCCCAGTTTTTGCCTATTGTCTTTGTTGTAATTCTTAATAGTGCCCTTTTTCTTTCAAAGAAAAGGTTCCAGTGAGGACTGTAAATTGTGGCATCACCCTACCTGTTAGATACATACCAGCTGATTACACGATAATTCCTCCTTATATGAGAGGTCAACCACACAGATCTTAAATTTGGAAGACTTTAGAGGACTACAGGATACACTACTATGTACCCATCTACCATGGGATAAAAATATTACAGTCCTTGTTTACCAGACCTCCTAGAACCCACTCTAACTTGCAGTAACATCTGGACAGTATGTTAGGACACTGGGGCTATTCGCATAGGGGAAATTAGAGTTGAGGCAATTTCCTCAGATTATTTAAAGAAAAAAATTCTGCAATTAGTCTTCCTTTATAAAATGCCCTGCATTTTACAAATGCCTGCTCCCAATTCTGGCTGCTTATTAGAATCAGCCGGGGAGTTATTAAGACATACCAAGTGCCTGAGCCTCTCTCCTCCCCCACCAGACAAATTATATTAGAATCTCTTGAATTAGAGCCCAGGCAAGAGTATTTTTTAAATCTCTCCAAGTGATTCTAAGGTACAGCCAGAGTTAAGACTCATTGGACTAGACGAAAATATTGCATCCTGGTTAATCTGTCTTTCAAATTACAAGGGATAACGATGAGCTGACAAAATACTTTTCACATGTTTTGGCACTCAAATCTCGAATTATAAAAGCAGATTATACAATTTTGATTTGTCTAGGTGGTTTTCTAATCTTGGACATCTGACAAACACCCTACTATCAAATAAAAAGGAACATTTAAAGTCGATTCCATCTTTAAAAAAAACCAATTGATTTGTCCACTTTAGTCATTGGCATTATTGGGACATGGCTATCCATTCAAAGAAAATTATTGATTTGTGGTGATTTCCATGACTGCTTGTTAGGCTTACCACCAAGGAAGGGGACAGGGAATGGAGAGGAGAAGCTGATGAAGCACCAGTCCCTCCATTTGACACTTGGTTACCAGCTGGGGTAGGAGACTGAACTTCTTACCTAGAGTGATCCATTCATTCATTACAAAACATAAGCGTTCATTCTAAGGTACTAAGCTAACCGCAACAACTAACTAATCAGTTCGCTACCACCCCCAAGAGATTACAATATTGATTTGCCATCTGGTAGGGTATGAGTTAAAGGCAATAAAATATACACACCTGTTGACATGTTGCATTATATTTCCCGGCCAAGCCAGTTGGACCTTTAACTGACCTCTGTGTTCAACAAAAAAGTCAACTAGTGTCCTGGTAACAGTTGCTGAAGTGTGGAAGAAAAATGCAGGGATCCAAAGAATGGCCCCATCGAGCTTTTTTAAACTGAGAAAAAAGTTGTTACGGTCCTGAATGGTCAAAAGATTGTTGTAATATTTTTCCAGGATGCTGGGGTTGAAGGTGGTAAGGTTGGTTTTCCTTCCAACATCTCTTTGGAAAGCCTCCGTAGGGGCAAAATTGCAACGGAAAACAAAATCTGACTTATCTATTTGTTGTCCACACCGGCTCCCTGTCAGGATCCCACTATTTCCAACCACAGCACAAATATTATAATGCTTATTCACAATGGGTGACACATCTGGAAGCAGCGATCGGAAGTTATTGCTAATAGAGAAAACATATTTATGGCTGGAATAATCATAGTGCATCAGTTGTCCAATCCGAACACTATTCTTGGTCAAAGAAAAATTTTTTATTACATCGACATGCTGAAGAATTTCTTGCCTAAAATAAAAAGAAATTCATTAAATATATCCCATTCAAAAGAACTGATTTTCCATCTTATGTCTTATGCTATTTCATTTAGACAAGAACCATAGGCACTGAACCCAAGAAAGATTATACATTCATAATTGAAGGAAGAACTGCTTCAGAATTTACAAACATGTGCTAGTCTCTCAAATTCTGGGTATAGTCCTTTGAAGCTTGTAAATGTTGTAATTTATGGTTTTTAGCTGCCAATTCTTTGGTTTTCTGCTCTACCTGAAAAGTTTACTTGATCAAGGGGGAGGCATAGGCTAAACTGTGTCAGAAAATACAGGGAGACAATTTACACAGGCCCCAAAGAGCTCACATTAATGTACAAACATTGGTGGCTAAGAGTTTGTAACTAGGGACTACTTGTTTGCTATTGGACTGCAGCATTCAACGAATATCAAACATCACTGGTGTCCAAATAAGAGCCAAACAGATATGAGTCAGTATGGTACTATTATTAAGATATGAAAATGGTAATAGCAGTGGGTGTAGTTGAATATTTAATAGAAATGAGATGATAATCTCATTAATGTCCTTTAAATAATGAAAAAGGAACATTTTTCTACTTGATTATATAGAAACCCATTTAAGTTAGAGAAACCTAATTCTTAGAAAAAGAAGCTATTGTAAATCCTGAAAATGTGTGCATATTCTAAGAATTCAGAGGATAAACAAGGCAAGGGTGATACTTAGTACTAATTTCTGGTTGCTTTCATGTTGAGCATTAAGTGTAATTAAGCGTATCCTCTTAAAGTCTCTGCTATTTAAAATATTTAAGAGACACCGGTCATATGTTACTCTCCTAGTAGGTTCTTCAGTTCTAAGAAACCACATTGAACCTCCTGGGTCTTTTGCCTAAAAAAAATAGCAGGAATGAAACTAAATGCTTTGCATATCATCATTTTACCTGGAATCCTATTTTTTAAAAATTACTTCATTTGACAAAATACAGAGAAACATAAACTGAAAGCTTTAAGCCAGAACTTCCAAAGTTACTAACAGTGTTCATTACAAACTGTTACAAAGGTAAAGTAAGTTTAAAGTGATACTGGGAGGGGCTTCCCTGGTGGTGCAGTGGTTGAGAGTCCGCCTGCCGATGCAGGGGACACAGGTTCGTGCCCCGGTCCGGGAAGATCCCACATGCCGTGGAGCGGCTGGGCCTGTGAGCCATGGCCGCTGAGCCTGCGCGTCCGGAGCTTGTGCTCCGGAACGGGAGCAGGCCACAACAGTGAGAGGCCCAAGTACAGCAAAAAAAAAAAAAAAAAAAAAAAAAAAAAAAAAAAGTGATACTGGGAAAGTTAATTAAAGCTTACCTAAATGGATTAAAAGGAGGGAAGTTTTGAGAAGGCAATATTGTTCTAACTGGTTATTTGGGTCACATGGCCTAGTGTGGGAAGAATATTTTTATTGAGTCAGAAATATGTTTGGGGAAAAGATATACTGTATTCGACCCATGAAAAATTTCTGGACTGTCTATAAAATTAATATTGGATTAAAACCACAAAAGTTAAAAAAAACTTCAGAGTTTTAGAATTAATCAATTGTTGTCATGGACTAACTTCTAGTTAATGTTTAAAAATTTTTAACCATAATCATGTGACTGTGTGTCAACCTTTCAAGTAAATATTTTCATGACACCATGGATAGGTACTGAATTTGTTTTAATTCCATCATTAGATTAAAATAAAAGAGTGCAATAACTAGAAATTCTATGACTAAAACACAACACCCTAAATAGAGTGGTAAAATAAGTATTTGTAAAATAAGTATTCATACCCCTAATGAATACACTAGATGGCTCACATTCCATTTAGCAGCATAATAATCCCACCAAAGAGGAAGGAGAAATGACTTATCTGGAATTGCTAAGAGTTGACCAGATATCACTGAGGAGAATAAATACTTTTGTATAAATCTCATCCTTCTTCCCCCACCTCCAAAAAACAAAACAAAACAAAAACCCACACACATAACACAAAAACTCCTTCATGTATAAATGAAGCTGCTACAAGACAATTAAGAACAATGTTGGGTAGCTTTTACAATATGTTAAAAGCTATAAAAATTTAATGAGAAGAAACCCGTAAAAAACCAAAACCATAAAATACCTGCATATATTTGGGCAGAGATTTTCACTAGTAATTTGTTAGGGATGAAGTGTAGTGTCTTCTGTGTTTCAGTGGGACAATACTTTTTTACTTTATTTAAAAAATTTTATTTCTAGTCAGGGAATGAAAATGCATTGCGTGGTATTTTTGTACTTAACTTTTTTTTTTTTTAAATAAATGACTTTGGCAGTATTAGCCATAATGTTAACTATACATCATGGTGCTCAATTAAGCTCAAGTTAGGGAGGATACTGGAAATATCTTTTTTCCCTTCCATTCAAATTGGTCTTTTTGAAGTTTTCTTTTTATGAGAGGGCACCACATATTTAAATTAAAAAAGATTGCTAATCAGCCTTTGTTCAGTCAGTCCAAGAAGACAATGCAAATACACCTCGGGTTGGGGGAGGTGTAGATTTTTGTTGTTTTGTATTATTTCGTTTTGTTTTGTTTTTGAGCTCCAGAATTCAGAACACCTTTTGGATCTTTTCCCCCTATCCTACCTTTGATGTAAAAACGCTGTCCGATTAAATGTCCACTTAGGTCTGGCTTGGAGTTCATGAGTCAGAGAATGCGGAAAGGGCACAAATGACGGATCTAGAAGCTTCAGCGCAAACTGTGACCTGGAGAGGAGTATGAGTACACAAACAAACGTGCTGGCCTCAGCTAGGGGAAGCCAAGGTAGCCATTAAAGTCCAGCCGGTTGGGAGCGGGGCGGGGATGGGGGCGGCTGGAACACGTACTGGCTACATCCCGCCCCAGAGCCCCTTCTCATCTGGTCCACCTTCTGCTCCCCACACACACCCGGGAGGAAGAAAGAAAACGAGGGAAATCCGTCTCCATTGTCCATCCCTGCGGGTGCGGGAAAGACCATAAAATGGCCGTCTTACGGAGAGCAGGGGCGGGAGCCCGGCGCTCTGCTAGAAACGGATGCGCGGAGAGGACCAGGGAGTCAGCACCGCGGACAGCGGCCGCACCACTGCTAGCCCTACCCGCGCCGCCCCCGCGGTCCGGCCGGATTGATTTTTGTAGAACGGACGGATGAACCGGAGACCTAGGGGAAGGCTGGGGGTGGCTCCTTCCTTAACCTCTTCCTTCCCGAGCCTAGGTCTGGTTTCACTCCCTGTCCCCTGACTGGGGACCCCCCTGGAGGCCGCTGGCCAACTCCACTCCTCTGCCCAGGTGGGGTTTCTCTAGGTTTCGCGTTCTGGCCTGGCCTGGACCACAGGGTGCAGTCTGTATTTCCTACCCGCCCCTCAGAGGCTCTGCTGGGGGAGCTCCTAGGGGGGCACACTGGGGCAGAGGCTCTCGACGAGCTGCGCCAAGCTTCGCCCGGAGCCTTCTCAGTCCTGCCTTGCGCCCGTTGGTGACTTGGAGCTGGGATGAGGGTAGGCGGCCCTTAGGAGGCTCGCTTCCCGCAGAGGGCGGGGGAATTGCAGAAATCCCGGAAAGGCGGGGGGGGGGCGATGGCGCGGTGTGCGGGGGAGGGAGGGAAGGATGGAGGTCGAATACCCCAGGGGCTCCCGGAGAACAGACCCGCGCATCATCTGACGGGGTGAAGGGTTGGGGAGAGGAAAGGAGGAGAGCGCAAGAGGAGTCTGGCGCCTGCGCCATTAAATCGCCCCGGACCGCCCGGAGCCCGGCCGTGGAGTCTGCGGACAGGGGCGCGGGGTAGGCACTCACCTAACGCATGTCCATCTCTCCATGCCCCTTCCCAAATACACACAAGGCCTCTCCCTCCACCATCATTCTCCTTAAACCCTCCCCCCATTTTTGAAATGGGGGAAGGGATGCCGAAGAAGAATACGAGAATGCAATCACATTGATTAGGACAACGGCTTTTAGGGGCTCTGGGTTAAAAAAAAGCACGGGAGGGGTGGTGGTGTAAGAATCAGAGAGACGAATGGAAGGACCACGCAGTTTTCTTGCCCAAAGTGTCTCGGAGAAGGCAAAACACCCCCCTCTGACCTCCCGCCCCCATAAACCAGATACCTGAGGGCACTCAGAGGCCCGCACTCACCGGAATCCCGCGTGGAACATGTACATTCGGGGCGCCCCCGGGTTGGCATACTTGGGAGTGGTGAAGATGTTCTCCTTTTTCAGGGACACGTAGCTGATGAGCGATAAAATCAGCAGGGCGACGCTGAGCATAACCAACCCCAGCACACTGGCGACCCGGGCCATTTTGCAATTTCTCATCCCGGGCTGTGTTGGGATCAGGAAAAGCGGGGAAAGCGGTCCATTGAGCGGCCAGCAGCTCGCTGGCGTGTCAGTGTGTGTGAGTGTGTGTGTGTGAGTGTTCGCGCGCGCGTGTCAGCGTATGTGCCGGGGGTGGGGTGGGGTGGGGAGGGAACCGAGCAGGGGAGCCGCGGAGGGCCAGGGCGTAGGGGCGGGCAGGAGCCCCAGAGAGAAGCCAGGCCCCCAAGGCAGGCGCAAGCGGGCCAGGAGGCTGAACAGGAAGATGGAGGGTCTGCGCGGCGGCGTGGCGATGTAGCTGCGCGCCGTGCGTCTCCGACCGCCGGCTCAGGCTCCCCAGCGCGTTTCCAGCGAGGCTGCCGTCTCCTCTGCAGCCTGCAAGATAAATGTGATTGGAATAACGTTACAGTTCGATCTAAGCACAGGATTTAATTAATGAACTCTAATCTCCCAAATAACCGGGGGAGGGGCGGAAGAGGGAGGGATGAAGGGGAGGTGGCAGAGGGAGGGGAATTGAGGCTGGAAGGCTGCAGCCCACGTCAATGGCCTTCCCAGCTGAGGGTGCGGGCGAGGAGGTGTCTCTGGCCAGACAGAGGCCCAAACTTAGTTCAATGGACAATTCATTACTTTATAAGTTAATCGTGGAATATAGAGATAAATAACTGGAGTTGCTGTCCTGGAGGATCGCAGCAGCTGGGTGCTTATGAGATGCAGGGAGAGTGGTTTTAGGAGTAGAGATTTAAAAGCTTCTCTCCTCACCACAGAGCACAACCCCGGGCCCCACGGATCAGCACCTGCCCCAGCACCCCAGCAAGGAAGCCCTAAATAGCGGCTGGGCCTTGTGAGCGCTTAAAACCTCCTTGGAATCTTCCGTAATCTCTCCTGTATCTGCTTCCTATGCCCAGTGCATGCTACGCTTCTCTCTAAAAGATGGGTGGTGCCTAGCAGAGTTGTAAGGTGAGCTGTGAGTGTGGAGGGCCCGGCTTCCCCTCCCTTTCCTCCCAGTGTCTGACTCCCAGCACCCTGCACGTAGACAACCAGCATGCCCCAGAGGTAACCAGGACGGAGCAGTTCCCCCTGATTAAACTCTCCATTGCCCACTTTTCTGACTCATCTCTGTGGCCAGGCCTTCAGGATGGGCCACTCAACTTTGCCCTGAAGCTTAGCTTAGCTTAGACCAGGAGCTGGGGCATCATAAACCTCTGTCCATTATAAATGCCCAGAACTCTCTTTTGGAGGAACTTAGGAACCAAGTAAGAGATGCTGCCTCCGAGGGTGGAAGGAAAGCTCACTGCCTAACACTTTGTGTTACTGTTTCAATTTGTTTTAGCATATTCACATGTTATCTGTTTTAATATACATTGGAAATAAAAGTTAATTCATTTTCGGTCATGCTGTTGGATGCTCAGAAGGCAATCTACATGTTTCTTTAGCTCTGTCCTTTGCAAGTAACTTGTGACGTCTTCCCCCTAGCTTTACCCTTGGCCTGGTCCTCCCAGGACAGTAAGCACTAAGGAAAGAAAGAAGCTGGAGGTGAGAAATCGGCCTTCAGGAGCCTTTTCCAATAAAGCAAGTTGATGTTTTCCAAGGTGGCTATGATTTCTTTCTCTCTTGAACTTCTGGTTTTATGGGCTTTGGTGGACCTGATGTTATGGTCTGTCTGTGGGCTATGAATTCTTCAAAGCAGTGAGCTCCTGGGCTGTACGCTCCTGCAGATCCAGGACCATGTCTTCTTCTGCCCTGTTTCTGCATACTGTCTATGGGGAGACATGCTCAATAAGTGTTTGAGGACCTAATGAGCTCCCTGTGAAACACGTCTGGCTGTGGACAGCAGCGCACAGAATGCAGCTGTCTTTTTCCATTGGAACAGAGAGTTAGTAATTTTGCACCTACTCAAGATATTTTATATCAAAATCTAAAAATGTAGGTTAAGAGGACACAATCTTTTCCCCATGGGACTTTTTAACTAAGTAAAAATTTTAGAGAAGTCTTACATGTCCACGCATGATGAATACTTGAAGCATATTTTTTGAATAAATACTATTTTTTTTAAAAGAGCTCATATGAATATAGTGTAAAATGCCAAAGGGAATAAGATCTTATGAGAGCTGTCTGGGAATTACACATATTGGAAAAACTCTTCTTGAACAAGAAGTAGAGGGACACACCGTGGAGGCCAGAGTACTGGTTACAGCTCCAGGCTCTGAAGTCAGCAGACTAGACCTCAAACGCTGACTCTGTGACCTTGGATAAGTTGTCAGCATCTCTGTGCTTCAAGCTCCTTATCTACATAACAAATAAAAACCTCCCAGTATTTTGGGGAAAATTAAACAAGGCATGTAAAGTCCTAGGTACAGCTCCTGGCTTGTATTAAGCAGTTAATAAATACGAGCTAAACAGCTTGGGCAAGTTGTTAGTGTCTTTCTCTGACCCCATAAATATCCTGCTTCAGAATGCATAGAAAAGGATGTACTTGGTGAGGCATTTTCCTACGGAAAATGACAAAGATCGAGAAGCTCTTTGGTTCTCTTACAGCGTTACAGGCTTTCCTGGAACATATGATATGGACTCATTCTGCCTGGATTTAAAAATTGATGTATTACTTATGCTCAGCACACCTCTGCGAACCCTCTAAAGAAAGTCCTGCTAGGATAATTCCCATATTGCATATGGATCACTGAAGGTCATGTGACGTAAAGGAACCAAATTAGCCAGAAAGTAAACAGGCACGCAGGAATCCTATGCCAGGCCTAAGGGTGACAATGGATTGCTCAGTAATTACCAGAGGAAAACATCTTGGGAATGCTGCTTCACAGAGTAACGGCAGCTACTGAATATGGTATTTTTCAGGCCTGGGATTATAGCTACTTAGTAAATTAAAAAATAGGGTACTTTTACAAAATATCACTTTTTCAGATTTCATTGGAAACCAGACCTCTATAGTAGTTCAGGAGGGCAAATACAAGAAATACAGAAATGGAAGACTCCTTTGACTTAATATTTTCTAGGGGAGTTTTTTTTTTTTTCTTTTTTGCGGTACGCGGGCCTCTCACCGTTGTGGCCTCTCCCGGACTGGAGCACGAACCCGTGTCCCCTGCATCGGCAGGCAAACTCTCAACCACTGCGCCACCAGGGAAGCCCTAGGGGAGTTGTTATTTTTGGATACAAGTACTTTCCCACTTTTTGTTTGCAAAAAGTACCCACATTTTGCAAACATGGCTCCGTTGCCCTGTGTAGTTCCTCACCAACCCATGTGTAGTTCCTCACCAACCCATACCTACCAAGAATAACTTATAGGCACCACTTGGATGGGAAAGCTGGGAGGGATAGTATCTTTTGTTAGAAATGACATCACTCATTCATTTATTTCTGTTTTTTTTTTATCAATTCATTAAATCAAATGTGTTGGTTGTCAGACACTCTGATATGCAGACTCAGGGGTTATAAAATTATTCTTGACCTCATAATGCTCATGGTCTTGTGAGGGGAGAAAGGAGTAAGCATTCTGGCAGTACTATGTAACTGGGTTATAAACTGTGTCTGGAGAGGTTGGTGGTGGGGTTCTTCATAGAGGGCAACCTCTGAGCTGGATTTTAAATCATGAGTGGGGTTCATTAGGTAAAGAACTTTAGAAAGGATGTCCCAAGTAGAGGGAAAACAGGAGGCAGGGAAGATTATGGTGGGCTTGGGGAACAGCAAGAGTGTGAGTTGACTGCCACAAAGAAGAGCCCACGAAGGCTCCTGATGAGATGCCGTATCTTCAGCAGTGCTGTTCGGAACTGTCCAAAGTTTGTAGAGAGGAACCAATCAATCGCATTTGAACCGAATGGGTGTAGGAGCAGCTGGAGTCAGGCCCACGGAGAGATGGAAACAGCGACTGCTCATGTGGACGTCAGCTGATGTGTCCAGTGGCCCGCCAGCCTGTTTTGTGTCTTAATTTATGAATGAAAAAAATTGACCATTTTCTGTTATGAAACATTCTTTTTTTTTTTTAATTTTATTTATTTATTTATTTATGGCTGTGTTGGGTCTTCGTTTCTGTGGGAGGGCTTTCTTTAGTTGCGGCAAGTGGGGGGCCACTCTTCATCGCAGTGCGCGGGCCTCTCACTATCGCGGCCTCTCTTGTTGCAGAGCACAGGCTCCAGACGCGCAGGCTCAGTAATTGTGGCTCACGGGCCTAGTTGCTCTGCGGCATGTGGGATCTTCCCAGACCAGGGCTCGAACCCGTGTCCCCTGCATTGGCAGGCAGATTCTCAACCACTGTGCCACCAGGGAAGCCCTATGAAACATTCCTGAATAAGGCATCATGGAGTTGACTTTTGGAAGGGCAAGTGACCCCTCCAGATGACAGTCCACTGGGAAACTCCCAAAGAGCAGTTTCCCAGTGGACTGTCCCCAAGCCACATGTGATGGAGTTCTTTCTGTACACTGTTGCCTGACTCCTTCATTTCTACTAGGTCTAACAGTGGCCACAGAGGAAAGATCTTGGGGTCCTCTGGATTTCTACCTCCTATTTCCCCACAGAAGATAAATACTTTATGAGTTCAGAGGTGGGAAAAGCCATTGTGGTCAAAGAGAGCTTCATGAAAGCTCTCAGATGGAACTGAAACTAGAAAGATACATGGAAGTTTCCAGAGATGGAGATGCTAACAGGGGCAAGGCAGTCAGGGACAACGAGGCTGAAAAAAGATGCAGAGGCAGAAGAGAGAAAGGCGTGTTGGGGCTAGTGAATAAATAAGCCCCCTTGGAGTAAGGTGAAAACAGCCAACGTGTATCGAGCACTTCTTAAGTGCCAGGTGCTTTTTGTACATTTTCTGTAATCTTTGCACCAATCTGGTGAGGAAGGTATAGTTCTCCTCACTTTATAGCTGAAGAAACTGATGTTAAGGATTTGCTCAAGGTGAAACCTCTTTGACTTTAAAGCCCACCCTTTCTACTGCTGCATACTGCTTGTAAGCAGGTCCAGAGACAGACAGCTGGAAATATGTGCAGGCCTGGGAAGTTTGAAAGCATCATCCTTTGACAGTAAGAACCAGTTAATGCTACTACCATTGAAGATAATGATGATTTCGTCATCTCACTTTTATTGCACACCTGCTATGTGTTGGGTATTATACTAGGCATTTTACATAACTAATCTCATTCAATCTCCGTTCCATCCCTCTGATGGTATAATGACTGCCGCCATTTCAAGAATGAGAAACTGAGGTTCAAAGAAGTTAAGCAACTTGCCAAGGTCACACAGCTACTGACTTTAATGTGTCCACTGGTATTCCAGGGCCAAGAGGAAGTGGGCTTTAAACCTCCTCCCTTGGTCATTGTGTCTCAGGGCTACTGAGGAAGAGGATGCATACTAGCCTCTTTAAAAAAGCCATTTAATCACAAGGGTTGTGGGGGGGTGCGTGGCAACAAGGAAAAGACCACAGTGATACATCTGAAAGGCGGTGGCCTGCTCTGTGGCTGGGAGAAAACTGAGTAGGGCTGGAGCCTGGGCACAGGGGTGGGGGGGTGCCCAGCCATCCCGTGGGGACAGTCAGGAGGCAGCATCTTATTTTCATTGTATACTTCAGTGCCAGCACAGCACCCAACACAGCTGATGCCCAGTGTGGAAAGAAGGCAAGGAGCTTCTCTGCTCTGTAGCATACCTGAGGTGCAGGTTAGGGAGAAGGTCAGTTTCCAGTACTGATTGTAGGGAAAGATCACTCACCTTGAATGGGATGCGCGAGTTGCCTTGCTTACTGAAGAGAACACGTTTAATTAAATACAAAATATAAAGCACAGGAGGGATGCACTGAACAGTGAAATGCCCTCCTACCCTTATCTCCCTAGAGACAGCTATTGTTACCATCCAGAGATGCTCTGTGCATTCATAGGCATTTGAGTATGTATTAATTTTTATTTTGTTTTATTCTTTTTAATATATATATTTTAAAATTTATTTATTCATTTATCTATCTATCTATCGTTGGCTGCGTTGGGTCTTCATTGCGGTGTGCGGGTTTCTCATTGTGGTGGCTTCTCTTATTGCGGAGCACGGGCTCTAGGTGCACGGGCTTCAGTAGTTGTGGCTTGCAGGCTCAGCAGTTGTGGCTCGTGGGCTCTAGAGCTCAGGCTCAATAGTTGTGGCACATGGGCTTAGTTGCTCTGCAGCATGTGGACTCTTCCTGGACCAGGGATCAAACTCGTGTCCCCTGCATTGGCAGGCGGATTCTTAACCACTGTGCCACCAGGGAAGTCCCCTGAATTAATTTCTAAAACATAAATGCTGAGACCAGTTTGAAATGATTTTTGTTTCAAGGTATTTATCTGTATCTTTTACAAAAGACATTTTGCATAAAATTTTAACACTTCAGATGTTTGCAATGATTACATTTTCCAGAAGCTGAGGAGTTACTCATTTTGCACCTACAGACTTCTCATAAAGCTCAGTGAAGCATCTCTATGTGAAAGGAATACAAGAACTTCAAATAGCCTTTTCTTCAATGAATAAATAAAATACATTTGGAAAGCCGTCTTAAGGCTTTTTGCGGTCCAATCCCTAGGAAATCATTGGGAAGAGCTATTACGTTCAATTGTGTTAATCTCCTGTGTCCTTGTATAGAATTTCGACTTTTCAAATGTTTGCAGCGATTACTTTTTCTAGAAGCTAAGGTATTATACTTGGAGAAGCTACTGCTTCTTGAAAAATAATCTTACAGTTAAGCTTTAAGCTATTCTTATGTCTATTGTGTCTCTTTATCGCACTGACTGTGGGTAAGGAAATCATCCATGGTGAGAGCAGCCACAGTGACATTTCCCAGGTACCATCAGGGGAGGTGTTTTTTAAAAAAAATCTCATTTTAGCCTTCATCTTGAGTTTTTGGGCAGTTTTTTGTTCCTTGTGCTTCTGAAACTGTAGTTGTCAACAACATATCTTTGAGAGCAGGGGGAAAAACACTTTTGTTTGTATATTATTATAACAAAAAGCGACAAAATTTCCACGTAATTAAAAAAAAATGCACTACCACGTGCTGATTTATTGATGAGTACAGCTTCCAAAGGGGAAATGGTAGGAATTGTTGAAGGATGGACTGCTAAGTATCCCCTCCCCTGTCTGTGGACCCCCCTCTCCCGATTATAAGCGCATGCCTCTAGCTGAGATTTCTCATATTGTGTTCACAGGAAATTCACAGGAATAAGTGGTCACTGGACTTCCCAATATTGAAAAACTCAGTCATTGAAAACCAATATTGAAAACTCTCAGTGGGGAGACTGAGCTACATCATGTTATATACTATGGACCTCCACGTTCTGTGTCATGTTCACAATAATGCTATATGATAGTATTTTATCCCTTGCTGTAGATAAGGGAAAAAGAGACTAAGGGGGATTAAATTACTTGGCCAAGTTCACAGCAGCTATTTTAAAAATGGGATTTTAATATAGGACTGAATGACTGCATAGTTACTCCTCTTTTCACCAATCCTCGTTGCCTTCCATGCCAGAAGCTTAGGGTCTATACACTGGGGCATGAAAGATGCTTCCTCAAAGTGAATATTTCTCATTTAAAAAGGAGTCAAGGATATAGTATCCACCTTGGCTTCTGTATCTCTTTCTCCTCATGGTCAGCTTTTTACAAGGATGGTTGAACATGAGGAAAGTGGCTTCTCAATGGATGAGATGACCGATGTAAACTTGGGAAGAATCGTTTATATCTTTATTTCAAAATTCTATTTTACTTGGTAGTTTGACATGCAAAGACTCTAAGTCCTGTTGGAGGTGGTGTAAGATGAGGGAGTGTCTAGCTTTGGGTGTCTGTACTTGTGTTTGGAGGAGGGCAATTTTGATGTAAGCCTTTTTTGCAGGTAGAAGAGGTTGGGTGGAGACTTGCAGGTAGATAGAGAATGTAATTACCACCTTCTCCCTAACAGCAACCCGAGTAGAAGGAGCCAGGGCAGGCTCAGAGGCGAGAGGGAGGTAACTGATCTTCCCCAGCATCTCTCCGATGCTTACACCTGTTACCTGACACCTGGCTGAATTCCCATGGAGGAGCTTTACTCTTGCTCTGAGTTCAAGCTGCTCATTAGAAAAAAGAAACTCAACCATTATGTATGCCATGTCCTTCACAAAGAATTGTATTGATCTTATATTTTTCCCAAAGGAAAACGTCCAACAAAAGTGAGTAGAGAGCATGTTGTAATGCTATTTTTCTCCTCTGTGATCATCTAGGATTACAGAAAGCCTCCCAATTGGACCTTAGTCACCATCAACAGGTACCACTGCTCACCTGGGGACAGGTGCTACCTCAAGGGCAATCAGAGTGCGGAGCGCTGAGAAGGTTGCTTCATTTCTTGGAGACTTGGCATGACATATATTAGGTATGTAGGCATATCCAGGTATGACGTAGACTCCAAGGTGGTTACTGAATTCTGCTGGTTTTGGCTTAGATTTTGGACAATGCTTTCCCCATCTTCCAGGGGAATTAGGCTTTTCTGACCCTGCAGCATTGTCTGCACTCCCAGATGTCCCCCAGTCTGTTCTCTGCCTTCCCCATTCTCTATGACAATTAGGACTGACAACTAAATGGGGACCTTGTAACATCAAACTTTTTAATCTTTACAGCAGTATCCTTCAACTCTTCAGTTTTATGTTGGATGGCTGTGCATTTAGCAATTTTAGGTAGGATTTGCAGAACTGTGGAAACTTCATCTATCATAGATCTGGTGTAAGACTAGCTGTGAAAAAGTGAGGGTTGCAGACAGCATTAGACCTCTAGATAGTGGCTGTGAGCACTTATCAAAGGATGCTCTCTTTGTGAGCTCAGAGTGGAAAGGGATGCTGGTTCCACGTAGGTCATTACAATTGATAATCGCGATCTTTGGGGCAAAAACCTGACAACCATATAAATCTTACATTTTTACAGCACTTCAATCTTTTTTCAAAGTACTCTCACATCTATTATCCCATCTTGACCTCCCCAGGAAACTGTGAGTTGGGCACAGCAAGTCTTTCTATCCTGATTTCATAGATAAGACACAAGGAGGTTAAATCCCACAGCAAGGCAGAAGGAGACTGAGACTAAACATCCATGTCTGATGTTAAGACTGCTAGTCTCTCCACTACAAAAACCCTCTCCTTTTCTACTCTCTGCAGTCTAGCCTCTACGGTTGAAATCACTTTATTTAGAGCAGTGTTTCTCAACTCGCCCTGCACATTTAGGTCACCTGAGCAACCATTAATACCAATGCCCAGACCACATCCCAAACCAGTTGCTAATGCAACTGGATCTTGGCAGTAGCTCCCAGGCATCTGTATGTTTTAAGGTGCCTCAGGTGATTCTGATGCACAGTGAGGACCAAAAACCATTGCTAGAAGCTGACCAGTGGCAACCCTCCTGTCAAATTCAGTGACTTTTCCTTCACTATTAGCCGGGAGCCAATGGATGTTAATTTCTTCTTTAAACTCACTCCTCCTTCCATAAATGACATTCTCTCGGTTCCCTGTTCTTCTCTGAGGGTGCCCTCCCAGTCTTATTTCTTCTTCACCATCTTTATTTTGTCTTCCCAAATTACATGACTTCAACCTCTCTCTTTTCTCTGCGTGGTCACACAGGATACAGGGAACAGTGTGAGGGTTTGTGCAAAGGGTCACTTATTTTCAAGGGCTTAAACATTAGGAAGCAAGCCAAACAAGAGCAGAGGCCTCATTCTGATCACTGCTGCAGCTCTAGAACCTAGGACAGTTCTAGAACCTAGGATAGACACATGCCCAATAACTGGATGATCAGCTACTTGACTGAGTCTCGTATCTGCGTATACAGCCCTGACCTGCATTCCAGTCTCGTCCCTCTAATGCCATCTCTTGGATGTGCCATCTTCTTAAACCTAACTTGTTCGAAACTGAACACATCATCTTCTTTCCTCCTACAAACTAGTTCTTTTAAATGTTTCCCAACCATTTCGTCACTCCCAAGGGCCTCATCCTTTTCATCCTGTAAATCAGCCTTGAATCTTCTTCCTCCTTTACCTAGGCTTACATCATGATCACCCCATTTGGCTGACACTGCCCTGCCTGCAGCTCTGGTAGGGAAGCAGTTCGAGGCTGTGCTCTGTGCACTAACTGGAGCAGAAGTGGGTCCACCCATCCACTGGCTGGTTGCCCCTACGGTGACCAAGGAGAAAGGCTCTCAGTTCCCTTGGAACGTGGAGGGAGAACATGGGGAACATTGACTGGAAGAGACTGAGGCACTACCAGAGTGACTTTGGCAGCCAACTTGCATGGACACTGAATTGCTTTCTAGGTTTGGTTCTATGTCCTGTGAATCCTTTATAGACATTCCATTTTCTTAAGATCTGCTGGCATGAACTTCTGTTCTGGTAATACCCATAATCAATTATATCAGTGTTAGTGGTAGTATTTCTTCCTTTGAAAATTGTATATTTTTTTCAATTTGCCTCTTCCTTTCTTTTTGTACCACCTAACCAAATTCCTAACCATCTCCTACCTGAACCAGGTAATCACTTTCTAGCAGGTGTACTTGAACCTTCTTGTCTCCTTCAACTCATCTTATTTGCTGTCGCTTCTGCCTAGACTTCCTACTTCAGTGTAAACACACGGGGAGCTTATGCTTGTCCCTTTGGAAATCTTTCTCAAGATTAAGGAGAACGAATAGTCCAGGGACTGAGTAAAAGAACGGGTCTGGAATCAGCCTGCCCGGACTTGAATCCAGAGGCCAGTTAACTAACTTGGTGACCTGGGAAAAGCTATTTAACTTCTCCATGCCTCAGTCTCCTTACTCAAATGGGAAAGAGTGGTACATATGTCATAGGGCTATTGAAGGGATTAAATGAGTTAATTATGTAACGCACCAAGCTCTGTGCTGGGCATACAGTAAATATCAAGATATCTTGGCTTTGTTATTGGCATCTCCTCTGAGAAAGCATCCCCAGTTTCCTGTTCATTCCCCACTCTTAGGGGGGCACTTGTTTTCTCTGTTCTCATCAATGATATATTTTCCCATTATTTTATAGGCTAGCAATCTTTTGCGTTCTGCATTTCACAATGGTCATTACATTGAAATTTGGCTAACTGTGCCCCTTCTACCTAATACCTCAGAATGGCGTGAGATTCTTGGCTGGTACCTGGAATAGGCACTTTGGCAAACTCCCCAACCCTCATCTCCTGCTCAAGAACAATTCTCGATGAGGCTAATCTCACTATGGTGATTTCATTCTCTTGCCACATTTGGCTTTGCTCTGGCCAATAGGACATGAAAGGAAGTGTCTGGGAGAGTTTCTGAGAAAGATTACCTCTGTTTTAAAATGAGACCTGAGGGAAAAGCAGTCACTCTTCTTCCCCTGGACATTGTCATGTTTGTCATGAGGTTTGGAATGGCGGCAGCCACCTTGTGACCATGAGGGGAGATAGCTGAGGACAAATCTAACACTGGGGATGATAAGGTAGAAAGTCAGAAGGAACCGGGTCCTTGAGGATATTGCAAGGAATTGATTTAACTGATCTTGCAGCTTCCCTTTACCAGGATCTCTAGCTGTATGTGAAAATAAATCTTCTTTACTGTTTAAGCCAGTTGAGTCTGGGCTTAATTTGACCAAAGGCATCTTAACTGACATAATGCCATGCCACATTGTTTAAACTCTGATGTTTATTTTTTTTAAAAAATCTGGTCCCTCCTCTGATGTCCCTGGGACCTCCTAAAGAGAGACTTTTGAAGTCTTAAAGAGAGGCAGTAGTGCTAGATGAGGCCAGTGTTTCATTACCCATGGGAGGAGATGAAGGAAAGACTGAAAGAGAGAAAGGAAAATAAAGGGGAGTGGGGAGAAGAGAGTGAAGTGGCTCTGCACAGCTCCCTGCCCCCACCCAACCTATGTGAAGGACAGAAGCTCCCCAAAGTTTCTTTCTTTTTTTTTTTTGTGGTACACGGGCCTCTCACTGTTGTGGCCTCTCCCATTGCGGAGCACAGGCTCCGGACACGCAGGCTCAGCGGCCATGACTCACGGGCCCAGCCGCTCCGCGGCATGTGGGATCTTCCCGGACCGGGGCACGAACCTGTGCCCCCTGCATCGGCAGGTGGACTCTCAACCACTGCGCCACCAGGGAAGCCCCCCAAAGTTTCTTATAAGGACCCCCGGGGCATAGCCCGACACCTCCCCTACATGTGGACTCAGCTCTTCCTTTCTGGCTAGCCAGCTCTTGTCAGTAACCTGCCAAAATAACATAAAGCATCAGGTTAATTTCCCCCTTACTTTCACTTAAAGAATTTTATGCTCCTAATACATTCCTCCAAAGCATCTTTGAGCTCATCTGAATAGCAGGCCTTTACCCACTCTTTACGTAATGAGAACATACTCTGTGCCCAAGTTCCATGCTCTGGGGATCTAGTGGCGAATGACACGCACAAGGTCCCACTCTCATGGTGCTAATACTGTGGGAGCATATGGTACTAAGTGCGATGTAGAAACTGTAAGAGGAGATGTGATAAAGGGTGTGAGTTTAAGCTGATGCCTAGAGTAGAGCAAAGAGCCAGCCAGGCGTTCCAGGAATAAGGAACAGCAAGTGCAATGGGCCAGGGGTCAGACTTAGCTTGGCTTGTTTGCGGAACGGAAAGGCTGGTGTGGTTGGGAACGTGGTGAGGGTGAGGTTGGCACCAGATCCGTAGGCCCCTGTAGCACGTGGAGCTGGACTTTATCCTGGGTGCAGGGGGAAGCCCTTGGGTGGTCTTAGCAGTGGGGCCGCAGGATTAGATGTGTCATTTTGGAAGCCATTCCTGATACCACGTGAGGAATAGTTAACAGGACAGGGACAGGGGTTGAAGCAGGGAGAACGGTTGGGAGCCCAGCACAGTGGTCCAGAGGAAAAGAGGATGGTGGATGAGAGGACTGGGGTCCCTGTGTTCACAGGGCTCATTGTCTGGTTGGGGACATAGGGAAACAAACTGGACATTCTGATAGAGTCCGTGCTGCAGTAGGAAAGCTTACAACCCGGCATCCTGTTGTTCCTCTATTACGCCTCCCGGTTCTGTGGGGACCTGGTTTGTAGGGGACCTAGTTTGGCAAGAGGCCCAGGGGCTGAGCAACTGGAAAGCAAGTTTCTCCTTCTAGTAGGGAGGGAAAGAACTCAGCTTCTTCAAGCATGTGTGAGGCACATTTTGTGCTTTTTGATGTGCACATGACTTGACTTTCAAGTGAGATTTTAGGTCTTTTGCAGTAAGTGATGCTTTTTACTTTTTGTAACCTAAGTGGAAGCTGGTATGTGTTAACCGTTCAATAAATACTAGTCAGTGTTTGTCAGTGATTCCTGCACTCAGTCGAGAGATGATAAGAGAGTCTGGACCTTACTAGAAAAGGAACTCAGTCAAGGTCCCAGGAGGAAACAGCAGATAAAACCAAACGAGGCATTTGAAGAGAGTTTCATAAAGGTGTGGGCAGGGATTAGGGAGACCAGTAAGGGATGTGAAGCACCACAGGGCTAACGGCCGTGGGGAGCTCTTACTCCCCTCCTGAAGGGCAGGAGAGCAAGGGGCCACCAGAATCCAGGGAGGGTGGGTGATGAGGAAGCCAGCCTGCAGGAGCCGTGGCCTCCAGTGACCAACTCATGGCAAACAACTGCCTGACTTCATGCTGTGCCCAGTCTCTGATCTCCAGTGGGGTCTTGCCTTAGCTGAACCTAAAGCCAGAAGGCAAGTGAGCCCACAGATGCAGTCCAGATCCAGGCCCGCATCCCTGGGCACGAAGCAGAGTGGATCAGAGTGGAGAGTGGCTGTGGAGGTGCAGACAGAAGACGGCTGACACAGGAAACGTGCCCCTTCCCACCTCCCTTTCTTTTGTAGCACCGACTTTAGAACGGCAGGGACTGTGTTTTGTTAGAATCAGAGTAAAGCCGTCATCATCATCATCATTCCCATTTACACAAAAAGGACCCTGAACAGTTCAAGGTAATGCGATGCATCGAGACAGAGCGAGGATAATATCGGAAGCCTTGGGACTCCTGGTTCAGAACTTCCCACCACCGCACCCAGCATTTCCCCAGCCATCCTGCTCTTGTCGCCGCGTGGATGTCTCATCTTCATCTTCATAGTTAACCCACCTCCTGCTTGGCAGGTCACCACAGAGGACCCTGTACTACAGAGTCCCCCGAGTCTGCACACCAGGCAGCTATTTGCGCTTTTGTCTTTGTACCACAGGCAGCACCACTCTAAGCCCCTGGAAACTGGGAGCCCAGGAGCCACACCAGGTCCTAATGAAATTCCAAGGCAAGGACGGTAATGACCAAGGAGCTACCTGATCGGAATGGTCTCTCCTCTCAGCAAGCGGGACATGGTGTTCCGTGGCTGTGCCCGCTGCCGGCCAAGGCTGCCTTCCAGGAGAGACTCCTCCCGGGCATGTGCAGGGGGTCGGCCTCAGCGGGTGTGGCTCCATTGGTTTTGAGGTGAAGGGGCTGTTTTCTAGGCTTTCATCCTAAGAACTGTAAAATGGAGACAATGTGGGACTTCACTCAACCCTGTCTGTTAGAAATAGTGACAATTCTTGAATTAAGAATTAAGAGCATTTAGGAGAGTGGCCTAGTAATAACAAATGACAGGCTAATATTTATTGTGTTGATTATGTCAGGCACTATTCTAAGCACTTTTTCATGTGTCATCTAACTGAAGTTTTTCAACTTTATGCCGGAGGTATGGGTATTATCTGGGTGGTCCATCTGTATTTCCCAGGTCCTTTCATCTGCTCCACTCCTGTGGATGCCTGTCACACCTGCTCCTCTCTCCCTAAGCCTCTGCACCACCTTCCTCATTCTCGCTCTCACCCGATGACTTCTCTGAGAAACTAAAAGCAACCAGAGCAGAGCTTCCGCACCTGCATATCTTCTACCACCGTGTTGCGTCAACACGATACCACATACCCTCCCTCTCATCCATTCCCCTGGACGAGCTGCAGCCCTGGAACTTGTGCACTAGACTGTCTCTGGCCTCGCCTACTCCAGGGCAGTGGTTCAGCCCTGCTCCTCTCCTGCATCATCAAAATGTTGCTCTCTGCTTGTTCCCTCCCAGCAGCCTGCCAACACACTTTAATTTCTCCTACTTTAAAAAATTCGTCTCTTCACAGATGTAGAGAACAAACGTATGGACCCCAAGGGGGGAAAGCGGCTGGTGGGTGGTGGTGGTGGTGGGATGAATTGGGAGATTGGGGTTGACATGTATACACTAACATGTACAAAATGGATAACTAATAAGAACCTGCTATATAAAAAAATAAATAAAATTCAAAAATTAAATAAAAGTAAAAAAAAAATTCGTCTCTTGACTCCATTTACTCGTCCAGCTGCCACCCCAATTTTCTGTCCTCTTTTTTTTTATTATACATTTATTTATTTTTATTTATTTTTGGCTGCTTGGGTCTTCATAGCTGCGCAGTCTTTCTCTAGTTGTGGCGAATGGGGGCTACTCTTTGTTTTGGTGCGCGGGCTTCTTACTGCGGTGGCTTCTTTTGTTGCAGAGCATGTGCTCTAGGCACGCAGGCTTCAGTAGTTGTGGCACGCAGGCTCAGTAGTTGTGGCTCGCGGGCTCTAGAGCGCAGGCTCAGTAGTTGTGGCGCATGGGCTTAGCTTTTCTGCGGCATGTGGGATCTTCCCGGCCCAGGGCTCGAACATGTGTCCGCTGCATTGGCAGGCGGATTCTTAACCACTGCGCCACCAGGGAAGCCCTTCTGTCCTCCTTTATAGCAAGACTCCTTAAAAAGAGTTGTCTGTCCTTTTCTTAGAAAACTTTATTGAGGAATAATTGACAAGTATAATTGTATATATTTAAGGTAAACAACGTGATGATTTGACATACATATACGCTTGGAATGATTGCCAAGATCAAGATAATTGATATACCTATCAGCCTACATAGTTAACATAGTCAACTTCCTCTCCCCTCTCTTTGTGGTGAGAATGCTTCAGATCTACTCTCAGCAACTCTCAAGTATACAATACCTTACACTTAACAGTGGTGTTGTATACTTGAAAAAAGTTATATGCTTTGATGTCTCCAATTCTCCCCAGAACCCACTCTAATCAGGCTTTCCTATTGCTAAATCGAATGGTCCATCTTTAGTCCTAAGCTTACTGGGCCATTATCATCATTTGACATGGACAATCACTCCCTGCTTGGAACACTTTTGTCTCTGGATTCCGGGACTTTATGCTCCTGTGAGTTTTCCTCCTTCCTCACTGATTTTTCTTTCTCGGTTCTTTGCTGGATTCTCCTCATCGTCCTAATCTCTCAACTGCGGGGAACCCCAGAACTCAGAACTCAGACTACTAACTTGTATCTACATTCATTCCCTGGATGGACTAAACCAGTCTCACGACCTTCAATACCTACATGTGCTGACAATGTTCAAATTTACGTTTCCAGCCTGCACCTCCTCCTATATTCCTGGCTTATTTCTCCTCCGTAACACTCATCACCATCTACGTATTTTACTTATTTGTTTATTTTCCCACAGTCACATGTAAACTCTGGGAGGGAAGGGATAATTTTTTAGAACTTTGTATTATGAAACATTTCAATTATACAATAAATCCCTTATATCCATCATCCAGCTACGATAATCACCAACTCTTGCTGAATCTTGTATCATTTACACCATCCCTCCAACCCCACTGGATTAATTTGAGGCAAATTACAGCCATCATACCATTTAATCTATAAATACTTCCATATGTATCTCTAAGATATAAGAACACATAAAATACAACTATAGCAATTCCTTAATACTGTTGAATATCCAGTCAGTGTTCAAATTTCTCTAATAGTCTCAAATGATTTTTTAAATTGTGGTAAAAATATACATTACATAAAATTGACCATTTTAATAATTTTGAAGTGTGCAGCCTGGTGGTATTAAGTACACTTACATCGTGCAGCCATCACCCTCATCCTTCTCCAGAACTTTGTCATCACTCTCATCTGAAACTCTGTACCCATTAAACACACAAGTGACTTTTTACTAGTGTGTTTGTTTGTATCAGAACATGTAAGATCCATAGATTGCATGTGATTATTTCTTTTCAGTTCATAGGTTCCCCCTCCCTCTTTCTCACCCCTCTCACTTGGTAATTTTTGTTGAAGAAACTGGGTGGTTTGTCTTGGATCTTGCTGGTTATATTCCCATCATGCCATTTAACATGTTCCTCTGTCCCCTGTATTTCTTGCAAGCTGGGAGTTAGACCCAGAGGCTTCTTCAGATTCAGGTTTGGTCTTTGGCTGTTTGCCAGCAGTACTTCATTGGTGCTCTGTGTCAGGAGTCACGTGGTGTCCGGTTATCTCTTTTGTGGGGTGTGAGTGGCCATTGACGATCATGCCCAGATTTATGGACTCAGTGGGCATTGTAAGATGGTGATATTTTATCATTTCTTTTCTTTACTTTCCAGAACATTCCTGTAGAGTGAAACATCCCGCATCAACTGTTTTTTTTTTTGTGGTACGTGGGCCTCTCACTGTCGTGGCCTCTCCCGCTGCGGAGCACAGGCTCCGAATGCGCAGGCTCAGGGCCATAGCTCATGGGCCCAGCCGCTCCGCGGCATGTGAGATCTTCCCGGACTGGGGCACGAACCCGTGTCCCCTGCATCAGCAGGCAGACTGTCAACCACTGCGCCACCAGGGAAGCCCCCCGCATCAACTCTTGAGTTACCTTGAGATACAGCTCATTTAGGAAAGTTGAATTAAATGCTTGATTTTTTTCAGTTTTCAGAATAATACATCTAGCATCATCATAATGTGGCCATTTAGAAATACCCATGAGTATGAACTGATGGAGCTTTACAAATGTGATGCGCTTCAATCCATTGCCAGCATTAGTCTTATTGATGCTGTTCCTCAGCTAGTGGAAGCCCCTTCAGTTTGGGTCCCAAGATCTTTTGACAGGACTTCGGATGGCTGCCTTGTTTTCTGGGGTGACACGATGATCCAGGCTCATCTTGTACATATTCTGACCTGGGATCTTTATCTGTTTTGTTCGTTGCTGTATCCTCAGCATTGTTGTATGTGCCAGAATAGTGTCTGGTGCACAGCAGGTGCAAAATGAATACTTGCTGAATGAACGCATCCATCCCCATTTAACAAGGAAGCAGGCTGAGATAGTTGGGGCTTGTTCACAGGCGTGCAGCAGCGCATGGGAGAGCAGGGTTTGGACTGAGGGAGTCTGCTTTCTGACTTTGTGTTCTTAACTGCAACACAGATGGTCACTCACTGGGCCTTAAGATGGGCCAGAATGAAAATACAAATTGGTCAGGAAGGTGTGGCACACATTCATGAATGGTCAGTCCAGAGGGACTCCTGTTTCCGTGGGCATCCCCCAGCACTGTTCTCTACGGGGACCTCACATTCACTGTGCACCGAAGTGGACACTGATACGTGTGATTTTCTCTGCACTTCGCAGCAACCCTGAGAGCTATAGTATCTGAATTTAACAGACGAGATAGCTGTGCCTCAGGGGGTGAAGTGGCTTTCTCTGGGTCACACAGCCAGAAGGTGGAAAAGCCAGCACTGGAGTCCAGGCCTGATTCAAAGTGGCGGCATGTTCTTCCTGTGCTTTCCTGTTTCCAGCAGACTTTGGGACAGGATATTCATTAGGGCCGCCCCTTAAGGCATATCTTATTAAATGTTTGGAGACATTTAGCCCCTCTGCTGGGAGTCTTATTTCCCCCTATCCCACATGTCAGTGTCCTGCCCATCCTTCAGAGACTGGCTCAGACCCCAGGACCTCTCCGCTCTTCTGTCATCGCCCTGTGGTCCATCACTTCTCTTGCTTCCTGGCTGCTCCAAATCTGAGTTCTGGGTAGCGGAGGGCAGTGGAGATGGAGTGCTCCAGAGAGCAGACTCTGTGCTCGGGCTGGCCCACCATACCCAGCACAGGGCCAGTGCAGAGCGGTCACTTAGGCACTTGGAATTGTTGTAGAACGTGTAGCTGGTCCTTCGAGTTGAGGGCGATAGTTAATCCTCTCATCTCTTCTTCCCACTCTCAGACACATTCATCCAGGTGACAAAGACATTCCCGTCTGAGATTAATGGCTGAACAGAAGCACAGACCTCAAACAAAATTTAAAGAACAAAAGAGTAACAGACAACGAGGTTGCTTATAGCTGTGGCCTCCAACCTGGATTGTACCAGAGAATTGGCTGGAGAAAGAAACATTAGATCTTTTATTTGTATTTAATTTTCAACTCATCCTTCAAAGATGCCTATTTTTGAATACGCTTTATAATGTACAAATATATAGGTACCATTGTATATAATTTATAAGTTTTTAGATACACATATATTAAGAGTGCATCTAACATATTTACTAACAGAGATGAATGATCAAAAAACTTTGGAGACCACTGATTTTTGGAAATTCCTGGCTGAAACCATCAGGAAAATTCCAGGCTGTCCCTCCTGGAGTAGAGGGGGAAGGAAACATGATTCTAAGGCATCAGTGCTTTGAGCAAATGTTTTTGCAAAATATGCTGATAGTTGGTTTTTCCCAAGGGCCCAAATAGCTGGGTTGGCTTCTCTCTGGAGAGGTGGGTCAGCTTCTGCCTGGACCAACATTAGTGGGAGATGCCAGCCCTTCCCCACCGGAACTGAACACCTGGTGCCCCTGGAGAGACAACCGGCACAGGTATCGGGGCTGCTGGCTGCCTGCCGCGCGGTTTTGCCACCACACCTCTCCCAGCAGCATCCCAGTTCGTAAGTTGTTCTTTTGTTGCTCTGCTCAACCCTCTGCCCCACCCTACCCCATTTTTCATCTCTCCAGCTGCCCTAGGTGTTCTCTTTGGCCAGATTTATCTACATACAAATGTTGGGGGGAGGGGTCTGGCCAGGGTGTCCTGATCCAACATTGTCCCCTGGGCACTGAATTTTGGGAGGTGGTGTCAGAAATGCCCCCTCCTCTCTGGTGCTGGGAAGTAGGGTTCTGTGGGTCTAAGGACAGCAACAGGGCATCCTTTAGAACTAAGGGGGCGTGTGTGTCTGGGTTGAAGGAACTGCCAAGGCTGTGAGCCTGAGAGACGACCAAGTATAAATGCAGTAGTGACAACTGGGGACCAGAAGCAGGCGCTGAGAGCCAGCACAGAGGGTGGGGGGAGGGGTCCTGAGGGACCCCCTGCTTCGCTGACTGAGCTATGTGTACCCTCCATGGGAGGTGTCGTATGTGCTGGGGGTACTTAAAGCACAAGAGAAATGCATTTTCCTGGGGTACCAATTTTACTTGAAGAATGAGGGAAAGATTTTTACACTAAAATAAATATGGAAAGAGTATGGAATAAAATACAAAAAGCACATGCATTTTAAAGGTGAAAACAGATTTTTCCTGCAGATCTTTTTATGCCTCTTCCCAGACCCCAGAGGATTTGCCTCCCTGGCATCTGCTTGTGGGAAGCACTGCACCAGAACATCTGCCCGTGGGTCTGTTTGGTGTGAAGGGCCAGAGGCGGAGACAGGCCGTCTTCTGCCCCAGGATGTGAACTCGAGAGGAGCTGCCCTGGCCTCCCACACAGCAGCCCAGGCCGTGAGCAGAGCCTGGGCGTCAGGGTCAGTCTTTGCCAGGGAAACCCGATGCCACCCAGGCGTGTGGTTTCAGTCTCACCTCTCTGCAAGCAGCTCTTGCTTCTTGGTGTCACTTGGCCAGGGAGCTGGAACTAGGGAGAAGTTTCCACTGTGTCAGAGCCAGGGCCTTTTCTAGGGGAGGGAAGAGTTCTTTCTAGAGAGGGTCAGGGCTGCTCATTGGGCTGTAGAATCACTGAAGGTCAGAGCAGTGAGGACCTGATAAATCCTCTGCCTAACGCCATTGTCACGTAGGAGCCTCCTGGAGCCTAGGGAAGCAGTTGGCTGGTTAGTGGCAGAGGCAGATTCACAATAACATCTTTTTTTTTTAATTAAAAAATGTAAATTGTATTGTGATAAGAACACTTAATATGAGACCTATCCTCTTAGCAAAGTTTTAAGTGTACGAATACAGTATTGCTATCTTTAGGCACAGTATTGTACGGTAGATCTCTAGAACTTATTAATCTGGCATGACCGAAATTTTATGCTCATGGGTTAGCAACTCCCCAGTTGTCTCTCCCTCCAGCCTCTGGCAACCAGCATTCCTTTCTTTGTTTCAATGAGTTTGACTATTTTAGATACCTCATATACATGGAATCATATAGTATCTGTCCTTCTGTAACTGGCTTATTTCACTTAGCATAATGTCCTCAAGGTTCATCCATGTTGTTACTTATTACAGGATTTCCTTCTTTTTAAAGGCTGAACAGTATTCCATTGAATATACTTGCCCCAGTTTCTTTATTCATTTGATGATGGGCAGTTAGGCTGTTTCTATATCTTGACATCGTGAATAGCGCTGCTATGGACATGGGAGTGCTAATATCTCTTTGAGATCCTGATTTCAATTCTTTTGGATGCATACCCAGAAGTGGGATTGCTGGATCGTATGGGAGTTTTATTTTTAATTTGGGGGGAACCTCCATGCAGTTTTCCATAGTGGCTACACAATTTTGCCTTCCCACCCACACTGCACAAGGGTTCTAATCTCTCTGTATCCTCCACAGTGCTTTTTGTCTTTTTTTTTTTGATAATAGCCATCCTAACAGATGTGAGTGATATCTTCCTGTGGTTTTTATTTACATTTCTGTGATGATTAGTGACATTGAACATCTTTTCAATACCTGTTGTCCATTTGTGTGCCTTTTTTGGAGAAATGTCTGTTCGGGCCCTTAGCCCACTTTTAAATCAAGTTATTAGGTTTTTTTGCTGTTGAGTTATAGGAGTTCTTTATATATTCCGGAAATTAACTCTTTCTCAGATATATGGTTTGCAAACATTTTCTCCCATTCTGCATGTTACCTTTCCACTCTTTTGATTATTTCCTTTGCTGTGCAAAAGTTTTTCAGTTAGATGTAATCCCACTTGTCTATTTTTGCTTTTGTTGCTTGTGCCCTTTGTGTCATATCCATGAATTTGTTGTTAAGATTAATGTCGTGAAGATCGTCCCCTATATTTTCTTATAGGAGTTTTGTAGTTTAACATCTTACATTTAAGTCTTTAATCTATTTTGAGTTGAGTTTTGTGTATGGTATTAGATAAGGGTCCAATTTCATTATTTTCCATGTGGATATCCAGATATCCCAACATCATTTGTTGAAGAGACTATCTTTTCCCATTGTGTATTCTTGGCATCGTCATTCCAGGGCTGTTTGCACTTCTCCAAGGCCTTTCATTTGAGAGTAATTAAAGGGTCCATCTGCTCCAACAAGGCAGTGGTCAGAATTTCCTAGAAGAGTCTTTGCTAGAGATTTGTCATAATGAAAAGTGACTCATAGAAAAATATATGCGCACGGATCTTTATAGCAATGTTATGGGAAAAGTAAAATAGAGACAAATCAAAAGGCAGATTGGTTTTATCCATTATGTAACAACCTTGCAATGTAATAATTTATGTCATTCAAAATATTCTTGGGGAAGAATATGCACTGGCTTAGGGCGTCAGTGATAAATACAGGGTCAGTGGAAACAGTGATGTGATCCTCTGGATGCTGGACTGTGGGTGGTTTCTACTTTCTTTAGAACTTTCTGTATTTTTCAAGTTTTCTGCAATGAACACTAATTATATTACTTTCAAATTATTTTACCTTTTAAAATAAAAGCGAGATGTCTCTTTGACTGACTATCGTTACTACTTAATGAAAGTTGCCAATGTGTTCTATAATTTCTGAGTTCATTGGGTAGCCCACATCTTACCTCTAGTTTGATTTTTCTTTTTGCTGAAAAACACCTGTTAAGTGATTTATGCAGAGAGGGGGTGTGGGTGGTAAAAACTAATTATTCATTTTTTGTACACTTAGGATGTGTTTATTTTGCCCTTGCTCTTTCTTGATCATTTAGCAGAGTACATATTTTTTGTTACATTTTCCTTCAGCACTTTGAGAGATATTGTCCTGCTGTCTTACGACATCCATTGCTGCTGTTGAAAAGATTGAGGTCAGTTTAGTGAGCATATTTTTGTAGTTAATCTCTCTCTCTCTCTCTCTTTCTACCTTCGTCTCTCTCTTACAGCTTTTATGATTTTGTCTTTAATATCCTATAGTTTCACTATGCTGTGTCTAAGTGGAGATTTCTCTTTGTTTATTCTGCTTGGCAATTGGTATATACCCTCAATTTGAGGATTCATCATCTCTCACCAATTCCTAGCCATGTCTTCTTTGGATATTGCCTTGCCATCAGTTCCTCAGTTCCCTTCTTCTAGAAGTTTGAGCACATGTATACTTGAGTCTTTCAATTTATTCTCTAAGTTTCCTCACTATTTAAAAAAATTGTTTAATTGAGGTAAAATTTATATACAGAGAAATGCATAGACATTAAGTGTACAATTGGATAAATGTATGCACCTGTATAACCACAACCCGCATCAGGACTTGGAACATTTCCATCACCAAGAACATTCCCTTATGCCTCCATCAAGAAATTCCCACCTCTCATAGACACTTGTTCTGATTTTTTCCACCATGTATTAGTTTTCCTGTTCTTGAACTCTTTATAAATGGAATCATGCAGAATACAGTTTTTGTGTGTGGTTTCTTTCACTCAAAATATTTTTGAGATTCAATCATGTTGTATGTACCAGTAGCTCATTCTTATTTATTTATCTATCTATTTATTTATTTTAGTCAGAGTAATACTTCATCATAGAAAAATACCAGAATTTGATAAATCTGTTTTCTTGCATCATCTGGGGAGAATGGGGTCCATTCTATTGAGTACTTTTTTCCTTGAATATTAGTCATGTAAAATCAGGAAAAAAGCTATTGAAGTCAACACTGTGTCACTTCCACCTCTCATTTCCTCACTCTCTACCCCCTGTTAGTACCTAATGTTCTTCTCTTACCCAGCTCTTGAGTGTCTCCCCTGATCTCCCCTGTCACCTAGCTGGGGAGAAATATGATTGCATCATTCACTCATATGAAATATTGGGGAATGTGGTAGATAGAGTAATGCCTCTCCCCAAATGTCCATATCTTAATCTTCAGACCCTTTGAATCTGTTACTTTATATGGCAGAAATAACTTTGCAGATATAATTCATTTAAGGATTTTGAGATGGGAAGATTATCCTGGATTATGGGGTGGGCCCAATGAAATGACAGGAGTCCTCATAAGAGGGAAGTTAGATGGTCAAAGGCAGAGAAGGAGACAAAGGAAGCAGAGTCAGAAAAGGCGATGTGATGATGGAAGCAGAGAGACAGAGACAGAGGCAGAGACAGAGAGACAGAAAGAGACAGAGACAGAGATTGGAAGGTGCTACGATGCAGTTTTCAAAATGGAGGAAGATGGCCATGAGTCAAGGAATGCAGGCAGCTCTAGAAGCTAAAAATAGCAAGGAACAAATCCTTTCCTAGAGCCCCCAGAAAGAAGGCAGCCCTGCTGACCCACTTTAGACTTCTGACCTCTAGAACTGTGAGAATAAGTTTGTGTGGTTTTAAGCCATAAGTTTTTGGTAATTTGTTACAGCAGCAAGAGGAAACCGGTACAGGGACAGAAGGTTTGACCTCCCTAGAAATGTTTGAAATCTAAAGAGACCCAAAGGAGAAGAGTATTACTTAATTCAAATGAATGACTCTGTAATGGTGGGTTTCAGCCACACAGGTGGCCGCCATACCTTACCTACAAGGCCTGCGTCTGGGATGTTCTTCACGCGTTGTAATGCCTACACCTCCTTTATCAATGCCATTGCTTTGGAATATGGCTTTATTTCTCTAAGAAGGCTCCTTCCTTAATGCTATTGAGCTGGGAGGGTCCTAGCACTGGGGTAGGTTTTAATTTATTAGCATCCAGACAGATACAGTGAAGGGAACGGGCTGTGAAACTATGAGAGGTTCTCAGCCTAGAGGCTGGAGGCCTTGTGGGGCCCTGGACACCTCAGAGGGGATGCCACGTTGGTGGAAGGAGGCACCCAAGTCCTCAGCTTCATCCGTTGAGGTCTCGCCCTTCAGCCCTACAGGCCTAGCGAGGTCACATAACTCCTCTAACAAAGCGTACAGAGGAATGAGTTGCAGGAAGAAACAAAGGTGATTTTGCTTCCGATTCTTCTGAGACAGCAATATGTCAGCAGCCCCCAGAGAGGCTGAAAGTAAATGAATCAGTGCTAGAAAGTGAAGGATACCATCCGTGCTGAATGGTGAAAAGGACTCCTGAACAGTATCTTCATTGATTTTTTCTATAATTGACACAGCATCTTGGTTTGCCTTCGGGCTTCAGGAGGAGAAAACGGGGAGCCTGTGTACACAGCTTCCTTGGGTTGGAATTTAATAAAAAAAATTCCCCTGAATGAGCTTCCTTCCCTCCATCATTTCTCTTTCTCTTTGTGTCTTCTCTCTACTCTTCCCTTCTTTCTGCTTTCTTCCTTCATTTCTCCTTCCCTTTCCAACCCCCTCCTTGCCAGTTAGCCTCTGCCCCGACCCCCGCATTTCCTTTTGTACAAATAAGCGTTGTGGCAATAGGTACCACAGTACGAGTAACCTATTTTTGCTGGATGTGACATAGAGGACCTTAGGAGAAAAAAAATAGCACATTCCATCTTTTGTCCGCTTAAATCTCATTGGGTCAGAAGCTCATTTTCTTGTGGAAAAATATCTCTCTCAAACATTGCCATATCTGAGCACTGCCCCCTGGGGTAGGATGCAGGGAGAAGTACCTGGGCTCCCTTCAGGGCTCCCAGGGGTCCACTCACAGGAGATGGAAGGATCATCTCCCAGCTGATGGGGCAGGCTCCCCACCCGCCACCCAGGCCTCGGTGGGCAGAACCTTGTTCCTGGCTCTGTTACTGGTTATGGATTTTACAAATAGGAAGAGCAGAGGTCAGCCAGATAATTTTCAGGAGAGCTTCCTGAAATGAGTCCCTCCGTAGGGCAAGTCTGGCTCCTAAGCCAGAGGGAAGAGCTGTCAGCAGATTCATCAGCAGCCACCGGGAAGATCCCGGGAAACAGGATCGGGTGCTGGGGAAGGCAGATCATCTGATACCCTCTCTCTGTACCAGACATGCTTGCCTAAGTGTGCTCAGAGGAATGGGAGAGCATTTCAGACATTCTAGCATAAAGATATTCCAACAGGCACCCAACTAGTCTTGGCCCAGAAGAGGTTCAAAAATTATTTAACAGGGCTTCCCTGGTGGCGCAGTGGTTGAGAGTCCGCCTGCCGATGCGGGGGACGCGGGTTCGTGCCCCGGTCCGGGAAGATCCCACATGCCACGGAGCGACTAGGCCTGTGAGCCATGGCCGCTGAGCCTGCGTGTCCGGAGCCTGTGCTCCGCAACGGGAGAGGCCACAACAGTGAGAGGCTCACGTACCGCAAAAAAAAAAAAAAAATTATGTAACAAAAAGTAAAAATGAACCTGAGGGTTTGTTGTTCCTTTTAAGAGTTGACTACAAATTTGCCTTTGTGAACCATGTTCACTCATGCAACAGATATTTATAAAGTCCCTGCTAAGTGCCAGGCACTGTGCTTCATGTTGTGAATACAATGGTCAGCAAGAAATCAGAACATTCTCTTTTACAAGAAAATATAAAACTTCCAGTATGCTGGGTGCTATAGGGGAGAGATGGTGGTGGCCACAGGAAGGATAACGGGGGACTGACTTGGTCAGGGAGGTCAGGAAACAGCTCCCTGAGGAAGTGGTGACTCGGTGCTGGGAGCAAAAATCTGCAGGAAGAGCAGGAATTAATCAGGGGAAGGGAGTGGAGTGTGTCCAGGAAAAAAAAGGAAGGCATGTGGGAAGGCCGTGAGGCACGGTGCTTTCTAGGAATGGGAAGAAGCCCCACCTGGCTGACCAGTGCTGAAGGTGGAAAAATGGTAAGAAACGGAGTTGGAGAGTCAGGCCAGGGCCCAGGCTGCGGTAAGGATCTCTTTGGTCTTTATCTCAAAAGCATTTGGAGCCCTTGTTAACAGCTTTAATGTGTGTGTGTGTGTGTGTGTGTGTGTGTGTGCGTGCGTGTGCGTGTGCGTGTGTGTGTGTGTGAAAGAGAGAGAGAGAGAGACAGAGAGAGGGGTATCATGAGATCTCAGTGGTATTGGCTGGGACTAGGGTGGTGGTGGAGAGGAGTGGATGGAGTCCATAGACACAGATATTTTTAAGGGAAAATTGGCTGTATTTGGTGATAAGCTGGATGAGAAAGGTGAGCGAGAGGAAAGAGTTAATGACTTCTGGGTTTCTGGCCTGAGCAACCATGTGGACGGATGGATGGCGGTGCCATTGGAAGATGCAGAGATCCACGGAGAAGGAGTGGATTCAGGATGGCATGCATTTGGTATTAATCCTGTTGGGTCTGAGGTGCCTTTGAAAAATCGGAATGCAGATGTCAGGTTAACGTCCCCATGTTCTCCATGGCTCTTCATGACACTGACAGAGCTACCGCCATATGCAGTTTCATCTGACCCGCCATAATATGCAAGTGGGCAGAGCACCCTTAGGCTCAGAAAGGTGAAGTTGTTTGCCTGAGGTCACGCAGCGAGAAATTTGTAGAACGGGGGTCAGTTTAATTCTTTAGACCCCAGTGTGGGTCCCCTCCCACCTTACAATGCTGCTTTCTAGTCCCGCCACGTGAGTAACGACGGGCTTCCCGGCACTGTGGCAAACTGCTGGGAGAAGATATTTTGGCAGATGGGTCTTCTGCCAGGTGGCCCCGTAGACTGCCTACAAATGAGGCTGATGCCACAGGACACCCTAAGTGCTAGTGGTAGAAACTGATGGTGTCAAACTGCTCTCACAGAATGTTTAGTGTGTAGTCAGGGTTCGAGGTCAAAAGTCACATTCAAGGTTCAAAATTCAACTAAGAGGACTAACATTTATTGTTGACTCATTTATTCTTCACGACCGCTCTGTGGTGTGGTGGAGGTGGGTGTCATGATCCCCATTTTACGGACAAGTAAACTGAGTGACCTTTATATAAGTTACATGTCCAAGGTGGCTCAGCTGGAAAGCGGTCAAGCTGGGACTAAAACTCAGGTCGGTCTGATGGCCGGTCCGTGCTCCTGGAATGAAGCCTCACTGATTCCTCATGGAATGGAATTCCCCATTTAATGATTTGAATCATGAAAAGACTGTTAGGAAAAAAAGTAGCATCGAACATGATTCTAATGTGAACGGTCTGTTGCTTTATGTTATTTTTCCTTGAATACCAAGGGTCACCTCTGAGGTTGTGTGGAATACTAACGACCATTTTTGCCTGATCTTATATAAAAAAATCAAGCTCCAAATAAAGCAATAAAACAATTCTTATGGTGCTGTCTTAACAAGGAGAAATTGGGCTATTCTACTCCCTGTTTCCTTCCTAGCAGCCTGCTTTGAGCTTGGTGCTTCCCTAGGATTTACTAGGGAAGAGTTAGAAGTGGAAAGATTTAGAAGTGGCTAAAGGAACCAGAAGCAGGACAGATATCAGGCACCCCCTTCGAGTGGGGGTAAAGTTTCCCCAGCCTCTTCTGCCTTCCTCTTGGGACTTCCTCTGCCCTTTCCTCTTACCTGAGTGTGTCCCCAGTACCCCCTCCTCCAAGATGTGGAGAGTGTCTTACATCAGTGAATTGCCACCCCAGCTACACATTAGAATTGTGTGGAGGACTTTAAAAATATATATATATATATGATGGGCGCATCCCAGACCAATGAATTCAGAGCCTTTGGCATTGGGGTGGATGATTCTAATGTCTCACCAGGGCTGAGAACCACTGCCCAAATGTTTGTGCCCAAAAACCTTCTTGGGATTTTGGGGAAGAGCTAGTTAGGAGGTGGGCATAGGAAGAGGAGCTAGTGAAGGCGACTGAGGCTAAGTTTCCGAGAGGTAGAAGGGGATGTAGGTGTGATCGATGATGGAGGAGGGTGTGCCAAGGTCAGGGGTGGTCAGTGATGTCTCAGGAGAGAGACGGAGAGAGCGAGGGCGACTGGGGAGGAGGGAGCGCTGGTTCCAACCCTTAGGAGTTCAACTGGAGTCATCGTAAGGGTGTGATGGGGGGATGGAAGCCTGCGTGAAGTGACACGGTATCAGGAGCCAAGAAAGCAGGAATGGGGAGGATTTGTTTCTCTTTCAAGCAAGTTGGTGGCAGAAGGAGAAAATTCTTGAAGCAGTAGCATGCTGTGGACAAGGTGAAGGAACTCTTTCTATTAAAATGGAGCACTTGAGCATGTTTATGCGCTGAAGTCGGCACCAGCTAGGAGGGAAAAATGGGAAAGTGATGGACAAAGCTTCTTCAATCTTCCTAGGCCAGGATCTGGTTTATTTTCAATCTTGTTACTTGTCTGTGCCTCAGTTTCCATATCTGTGAAATGGGGATAATAACAATAGCTGCTTCAAAGGGCTGTGGAGAGCAGAGTGCGCCTGGCACATAGTTAGCAGGATATGACACGTGCTTGTTATCATCCCTCCCCCTCTCCCCCCACCTTCTCCATCATGCTCTTCTGTCTGCTCTTCTGTCCCAGGCCACATCCACCTGGGAGCATGGCGTGGGAAAGTGATGGTGGATGGGTGGCCTGGATGGGTGGTCTGGACGTGCTGCAGAGCACAGGAGGACAATTTAGCTGCCCTGCCTCTAACTCTGGCTTTTTGATGATTTCCTTTAACAGTCTTTAGTAGCCTTGCTAATTTTGTCACAAAAATCTATACTTGGTGCTTGCGGCATATGGTGCAATGACAAAACTCTCAGTGTAGCAAAGTGAGGGGGAAGGCTCATCGCCACGACTTTTCATTAAAAAAGGTGTTTTAAATATGGTTAATGACACCCCTAGTCCTTGTCTGGCTGTCAGTTCCCGAGTCTGTCCCTGAGTGTGGGGCTGTGGAAAGACCTCAGGGCTGGGCAGCAGATGACCTGGTCACAGCCCTTGCCTACCAGCAAGCAGCTGTGTGACCTCAGGCTAGTGGCTTCACGTCTCTGGGTCCATATGACTTCCTGTAAGGCCACTGGATCTCTGTTCCAATGGCCGACCCCCATTTCTTGACCTTCTGGGGCTACTGCCCACTGCTGCCACCCACCCTGGGATCAGGGGCTTCACAGCTGTCCACCGAGGCTGCTCAGCAAGGCCAGTGTTGGCCATGAGAGGAAGCCGTGAGGAAAGGCAGGGCGGGGATTTAAGGGGACTATAGAAGGCCTGGCAGCATCCCCAGTGGACCCCCTTCTCATCAGGGAAATCCATCATTGGTACTTGATTCCTTTTGTGTCAAAGCCAAGGTCTGAGGGAACGAGGCTTCCTATTTCAAGTCCTTCCCATCTCAGCAGGGGTAAACGTCAGGTGCTTTCCCGAGAGCACCAGGGCCTTGAGGGGAAGGTCTGCTGCGTGGAAAGGGTGTCTGATCACAGAGAGGGGAGAAGGGGGCAAAGGACTCTCAGCTCACAGTTGGTTGGGCCAGGGGAGCGTCACGTCTGTCACCTGTGCTGACTGTAACTATCTTCCATTATCATCTGAGTAGTGTCTCCAGTGCTTCAGAGCTGGACAGACTGGGTTTGCGGTCCTGGAACAACTTACAAGCTGAATGACCTTGTACTGCTTCATAAATGCTGCTCTGTGCTTTGGCGTCCATATCCACAGCCTCCCTCATAGTGACAATGACAAACACCTGGGTGGCACTCGCCATGGACTGGGGTCTGTTCAGTCCTCACAACCCCGTTGTGTTTCAGCTTGGTTACTATCCTCAATTTACAGACCAGGAGACTGAAGCTCAGAGACGTCACATGACTTATGGCAAGTCACACAGAGAATCACCGTCCGGGCTGGGATGCAAACCCCAGCAGGCTGGCTCTGGCCTGTGTGCTTGGCTGTTAGGCTTGTTGCCCCCTAAAGTCCTGGCATTGATCTTGCGCCGTCTTCCTCTACCACCCGCTTCCCCTCCACGTTGCTGACATTCACCAACCCTGCACACATCCCCTTGTTCTTGAAGCCCTTACCTCCTGCTGGCCATCACCCTAGCCGATCTTCCTGCCATAATTCTTGGTAGAGGATCCTTTCTACCTTAGCCCACCTGCTCCTTGACCTCTCCGCTTCCAATCCATCTCACCCCACCCTACCATCCTCCCAAGTCATACCCTTGACTGTCATTACCAGTCACCAGCCCCTCGTCTCCAGTCATCTTACTCTGTGACCTCACATCTCATCTACTCATTTCACTCCGTCTGTTCCCCAAATCTAAGAAGTAACCCTGACTCAGACCCTGCAGTTGACTGAGCTTCTCCCATCCTCTCTCTGGCCCTCATCTCCTCCCATCATGGCCGCACTCCCTCCTTACCCACCTTCAGTTCTGTGGCCCCATAATTATATTTACACCCTTACGTATGTGCTCCCCTTGCTAGCTTCTCTCTCAAAATTCCAACCCTGGTTAAATCCGACGGTCCCCTTGCCCTGTAATTGCACTCATGCAGCTGAACAGGACGGGAGAGATACAAGCCCCTGGCCTTGAACTCACGCCCACTAACTTCCAGTGGGCAGTTCTACTACATCTCTTGGGTCCACTTAACACTTTCACATTTGATGAATTTCTACTTTCTCTCTCCTCAAACCTTCCCCATGTACACTACAGTTGATGATCTTGGCTCGCTATTTCACTGAGAAGGTGGAAGCCATCAGAATAGAGCTTGCGTGCATTCTCACTATCAGATCCATCCACCAACACGCATCTGTGCCCAGCGTGAAAATCAGATGCAACATGGAGACCAGACTTGAAAACTTCCTGAGCAAACAAAACCATTTCAGCCACAGAAGCAAAACTAAATCTAGCTTATGGACACAAGCAAAACTTAACTTAGGTTCTTTCTTTAAATGCCTCTGATCATCATAAAAGAAACCTGATCATTTTCTTAAAATGGTATGAGATACTCACTTCTAAATAATTCCCTGCTGTCCCCAACCCCAGTTGTAATAGCCTATCATTGTAAAGGTTAAACAACTTCCTCATTTTTACTTTATAAGTCGTGCTGTAAAGAAACTTGCCATTTTCCTAAAATGGTATGAGACAATCACTTTTAACCAATTCCCTGCTGTCTGGAAACCCCCACTGTAATAACCAAATATTGTAAAGGTTAAGCAACTCTCTCATTTTCACTTTATAAGCCACCCTGTAACATCACGCCCTGAGTTTCATGCCAGTTTTGAATTTGACAGCTCCTAGTTCATGAACTGTTCTTATATGCATAATAAACTCTTACTCATACGGTTTTCTTGAACTGGCGTTTTTAATTTTGCTACTTCTGGATTTTTGACAATTTCTGACATCAGAAGTAGGAGTCAAAAAATGTCACCAATGACTCCAAGGCCGTTGGGCCACCAGGTGCTGGTTCCCACGGAGCCCCTGAGGTCACTGCTTTCTCACCGACCTGAAGTTGGGGGCAGGTCTCTCTTGGATCCGAGCTCTGCTCCCTTTGCGTTTTGAGTGCCCCGACTTTATTGTGCGTACTTATGTTTTGTTTGCTGTAGCTTCTTGGTAAGTCATCCTATTCTGTTCAAAAGGCAAGAAACACTGATTCCCTGTGTTTTGGAGTGGCTGTTGAAAAATAGGGTCTCTCACAGTTAAAACATCTTAGGGAATCTAAAGACAAAGATGGGTTCCTCCGGATCCAAACTCTTTCTCGCTTAAAAACTCCTGCTTCCTGTTTGTACACTGAATACGGACAGGGTCCTTTGGCTTTTTGGAAAATGCATTCTTGGATCGGTGTGCAGAAGCTTCTAAAAGACAAAATGACTCCAAAAACAGCTTCTCTAATTAAAAAAAAAAAATCCTTACAGCATACAAGTAAAAAATCTGTAGTAAAAATCTTTGGCATCTGAGCAGCTAATCTTAACTTAGTCCTTCTGCCAGAAACACGATTTGGATCCAGTGATTCTTCTGAGTTTCGTATTATTGTACTTGAGACATGGCAAAAAATTTTAAATGAAAGTTATAAGGTGTCTGTTTATATGTTTGTGTATATATATTTATGTATGTATATTACATATATGGGATGTTTTTAAAAGAGCACTACTAAATTGGCTTGAATACAAATAAGTACTTATATAAATTAAGTATTCCTAAAACTCTTAGAAATGTAGAAACTAACCCAAATGTTTTTCAAGTTTACACCATCTAGGTGTTTTTGTTTGTTTGTTTCTTTGTTTTTTACGACTATGTAACTTTCTGTATTTGCCTTTGGAATCTTTTGTCACTTTGGTTGAATGTATAACTGAGTATTAGTTCAGTTATCTGTGATCCTATTTGAACAAGTGTTTTAAATCTTTTGACATTTTTGACGAACTTCCCCAAATCAAATTCTGAATTCTTTTTGACTTCAAACTAACTTGGGTTTTCCAGAAGATTTCAAAAGATTTGCTCTCTCTTCTTATAAAAGAGCAATATATGTATTTATATAAGTTCAATAAGAATCTGTTCTCTTTGTAACAAGACACAATTAGACAAATCCTTAACTTGGCTTCTTAGTCTACAGAGACTTTTTAAGATCTAATCTGAGATTCCCTATTACCAGACAATTTTAGGGGACTGAGGTTGACTTTATACCAACAAAGCCCCTTGGATAGTACCAAAGCTTTGACCGGAATGTCATATTTGAGAATATGAGTAGAATCATTATGATTGCTAAATTTATGTAAATAATCAAGCCACATTTAATAGATCGAGACTTATTTTACAGACAAATTAGTTTCACTGTAATTATCTTTGATAAAAACGGGATGACTATAGAAAAAATTTATGTTTTAATAGAAAAACTATAGTGTACCTGTTATCAGATTCTAGTCCTGTCCATTGTCTTTGAGGTTTTGTCATCTACCTGTAAACCTCAGAGAAACCAGGTATCGTATATGGATCGTATATGGACAAGCTTCATGCCTGCTGCTGTGTGGGCCACTCAAGAGAGTTCACCAGCACACACATCAAAGACAGTCAAACTGCAAAGAAGGAAAATCCATCAGATTGAAACTGCTTTCCTCATTCCACCATCTAAAGATGCTTCGAGCTCAAATCTAGGAATGTTCTCAACTGACTGCTCTCCAAACTCAGAAACTGAGTTTATAATTTGTTCCAACTACTAAGCTTTGTTTTTCTTTCATTTCCATAGAAATGCCTTTATTAAATTACCTGATTGACCACACCATATAGTGGCCTTATTTATGTGGAAGCTCACCTGTAAGATCACCTCCTAAAATAAAATATCCCCTCATGTTTATCCTGTCCCAAGTAATCATGAGGACAAGTGACTACTCGTATATCATGTGTTCTTCTCTAAATAACTCAGAAAAAAAAAAGAAACCCAGTTACACGTTACCCAAAAAAATGTAGGTTGACTTAGAAAGATAAAGCCTGAATCTGATTGTAACCTATTTGGTTTATTTAATTGGTTAAATACCGGCCCCTGGGAATCTCTGTTCCAGGGAACTTTTCAATCCCTGGCTATTATTCTCTTTATAGTTGTCATATTAACCTCTCTAGTACGTTGTATTCTTTCAAGGGTCTTAAATGCCTTTTTAGGCAGCCACTCACACACCAGGATCAGACAACTGGAAGAACTCAACAATGACCGTACCAATGATGGTAACAGTGATGACGTGACCCTCTGTCCAGATGACTCAGCTAGTGGAAACAGTGATTATGTTTTTCTTCGGCCTGACTATATTGGAAGTGGTAACTGAGAGTAATGCCCTGCTAGTTGGTCATACTTTCAGCCTGCTCAGAGAATGGCCAAAAGGGGGGAATTATTAAATTTAAATACAAAATGGAGACCAGACTTGAAAATTCCCTAGCATGCAAAACCATTTAAGCCACCTAAGCAAAACTAAATCAAGCTTATTTAATGAACAAAAGTGGAACATAACTTAGATTATTTTTGTAAATGTCTCTGATGATCATAAGAGAAACTTTAGTCATCTTCCTAAAGTGATATAAGGTAATCACTTTTAACCAGTCCCCTGTCATCTTGAAACCTCTGTTGTAATAACCAATTATTGCAAAGCTGAAACCACTTCCTCAACCTCTAACATCATGCCACTGAGTTTCATATCAGTTTTTTTTAAAGACATCTCATTATATATTTTTATTTATTTTTTTATTTTAAATTTATTTATTTTATTTATTTACTTCTGGCTGTGTTGGGTCTTTGTTGCTGCACGTGGGCTTTCTCTAGTTGCAGTGAGCGGGGGGCTACTCTCTGTTGCGCTGCGCGGGTTTCTCATTGCCGTGGCTTCTCTTGTTGCGGAGCATGGGCTCTAGGCACGCAAGCTTCAGTAGTTGTGGCACGTGGACTCAGTAGTTGTTGCTTGCAGGCTCTAGAGCGCAGGCTCAGTAGTTGTGGTGCACGGGCTTAGTTGCTCCGCGGCATGTGGGATCTTCCCGGACCAGGGCTCGAACCTGTGTCCCCGGCATTGGCAGGCAGATTCTCAACCACTGCGCCACAAGGGAAGTCCCTCATATCAGTTTTGAACTTGAAAACTCCCAGTTCACAATGGGAGTTGCGAAACTCCCTGTTCTTACGTGCACAATAAACTCTTAGTACTATTTTATTTATTTGGTGCTTTTAATTTTGCTGTTTCTTGATTTTTGACACCAGAAAGTTCTGCTTTCCCTCCTTTTGCTATGGATGAGCAATCTGTGTTCCTTTTAGTCCCAAATCTCAACTTTTACACTAGATCCCATCGTCTCTCTTCTATTCAAGGACATAGTTCCTGAAATTAGCCTTCTCTCTCCTGCATTATTAAAATTCCCCCTCCTTACTGGGTCATTCCCATCATCATGTAAACAAGCTGTAATTTCTTACATTCTTACTAAAACACAAAACTCTTGTCCGTCTCTAGCCATTGCCTCATCTTTTTGCTTCCATCCATGGCAATATCTCTGAAAGGTTGTCTATACTTGCTGTATTCAATAGCTATCCTCCATTCTGCCTTGAATCCACTATAATATGGCTTTTGCCTCCAACAATCCAAAGGTATTGCTCTCATCAGGTTTGCTGATGATTTCCATGTTGCTAAAACCATTGAGCAATTCTCAGTCCTCATTTTATTTGCCACAGAACTAAAGTGTATCCCCTTTGCTCAGTGTATCCCTCTCTCCTCTGTGGCACGTTTTCTTCACTTGGGTCTTTGTCACTTCACTCTTCTGACTTCCTTCTTACTTTGTGAACTACACTTCCTCACAGTCCTTTGCTGGTCTCATCATTCCTCCAGCCCCCAAATGTTCGCATGCCCCAAGGCTCAGTCCTTGGACCTCTAATCTTTTCTGTCTTCTCTCTCCCTCAGTCATCTTATCTAAGTTCCTGGGCTTAAATATCATCTATATGCTGATGTCTCATAAATTTCTATTTCTAGCCAGGTTCTCATCCCTGAACTTCAGACTCATATATTCCGTAGCCATCTCAACGCCTCCACTTGTCATCTTCGAAACTGAACTACTGACCTTCACCTCCAAACTTGCTCCTCTCACAGGCTTCCCCATCTCAGCTTCCACAGGGCAGTTGCATCTTCCAAGGGTCCAGACCAGCCTGGGTCAGAGACACAGTTAGATAAGCATCCCTTCTCCAGGTTACCTGGATGGCCCTGGGGAACTGACACATACTGTGACCTTGAACTAAGCAATGGAGGTAGTTCAAGGCAGCTAATTTAGGTGCTCCTGAGGGGAGAGAATGTATAGCAAATGAACAAATGAAACCCAAGCCAAGAACAGAGGCCAGCTCCCAGGCCAGGCAGTCAGGAAAGTTCCCATTCTGGGACCTATTCATGATAATTCCTATTGGAATTCCAAAAAAGATCAGGAAAAAGAGGCTGGTCCTAATATTACTTGTGTCCCTCATTGACAGTTTTGAGACCAGGAGCCATACCTTATTCATCTAGCATGGTGCCCAGCATACAGTAGGTGCTCAGGAAACCTGTAGAAGATGAATAAATTATTCAGAACTGTGTCTTTGCCAGGGAGCTAGAGAAAGTGAGAGATCTGAGTGCTTATTTAAAAGGGAGTATTGGGATGCAGAAGTGTTGTCTCTATGAATCTGGTTTTGGGCAGGGGTGGTTACACACCTGAAGATAGTTTTAAAAGCCTATTTACCCAGAGCCTGTTTGTGTGCTGGGGTGTGAAACTCTATGAATGCACTATCACCAGGGCCTTAGATGGGTTGTGTGATTTGCTTTGGCTAGAAGCAGGCTACTTCTTCACACAATCCCTGGGGGCAGAGAGACTAGCCAGACCACCTGCTACTCTACTGATACACACACACACACACACACACACACACACACACACACACACACACACACACGTCTGCAATTAATGCAGGAGATGTTTTGGTCTTTAAAGCAACAGTCTTAGCTTGCTCCAAAGGTGCAATGTCCAAAATGGTAACCTCTAGCCACATGTGGCTATTAACACTGGAAATGTGGCTAGTCCAAATTTAGATGTGCTGTGAGTTTAAAATAGCCACCAGGTATTTAAGGCTTAGTACAAACAAAAGAGTGTAAAATCCCTCATTAGTAATTTTTATATTGAGTAGACAATGAAATGATAATATTTTGAGTATGCTGCATTAAATAAAAATTTTATATTACAATAATTATTATTATCTTTTATTTATTTTATTTTATTATTTTTTTTTGCGGTACACGGGCCTCTCACTGCTGTGGCCTCTCCCGGAGCACAGGCTCCGGACGCGCAGGCTCAGCAGCCATGGCTCACGGGCCCAGCCGCTCTGCGGCATGTGGGATCCTCCCAGACCGGGGCACGAACCTATGTCCCCTGCATCGGCAGGTGGACCCTCAACCACTGTGCCACCAGGGAAGCCCTATTATTATCTTTTAAATGTGGCCACATAAAATTAAAAATTTCTAAATATGTGCTCACATTATATTTCTATTGTACATTGCTGCTTTAAAAGATACTTTGTCAGGGAGCCCATTCCTAGAAAGCTTGTATTTCATTTAGGTCTGGAAGAAATTATAAACTCTGAATAGATAAGAGGAAAATAAGATCTTGCACGGGAAAAATGCAGATACCTGACACCACAAGGTGTATTTAGCAAAAGAGAATAGCCCTGTTGGCCACAAACCCACCCCTAGTTTTCTCTGTATTTGATCTTGTTTTCTGAGGACTCAAGTGTCAGTTTCACGATCATTTCAATGTGCAGGGAAAGAAAGCACGATAGTGACAGCTAACATGATCGAGCTGGGAACTTCTATGACTATTCTGGCTATGTTCTATCACTGAGAACTTGCTGTGTGCCTTGGGCTGTACTAATTACTTTACCTACTTTTGCGTTAATGAAGTAGGCACCTGACTATCCCCATTTTGCAAATGAGCAGAGTAAACAGATGGCACACAGAAGGATCAAGACGGTGGAAGTTACAAGAAGTGGGGGGTAAGGGACAGAGAGTAGTCATGAGTGTTGCCCCAGTTCCTGGCTTGACTAGTAGGAGAACGTTGGACCCGTGCCGGGGTGGGAGATGCCAGGAGGGACCGATTTCCTTGGTGTCCTCCCAGCAGACACCTGGCAGAACGCCTGTGTGTAGCATGTGCTCATTAAACATTTGTTGATTCACCACCTGAGCCTTCTCCCTTACCCCTCACTTTAATGATGCTCCTTCCTTGTTCCTATCACCTCTTCCCAGGAAAACTCCTCCTCTTTATTGCTGTGTGATGGACAAAGGATGTTCGTTAGAGTCAGATGGACTCAGGTTTGGAGCCAAGTCCTGCTACTTACTGGCTGAGTAAGTGGAAGGAAAATCCCAGTTAGTTTCCTCCCTTGTAAGATAGGGGGAACTAACACCCACCTCCCAGGCTGTAACGGGATCCTAATGACATGTTGAAAGTAACAAAACTGCAGGCATAGGGAAGGTCCTAATAAGTATTAGCTAGTGTCATTATTTGTTCTTTTCTTTTTTTTTTAACATCTTTATTGGGGTATAATTGCTTTACAATGGTGTGTTAGTTTCTGCTTTATAACAAAGTGAATCAGTTATACATATACCTATGTTCCCATATCTCTTCCCTTTTGCATCTTGGCTCACCTCTGGTTCCCTCTCTAATTTCCTGCTCTGAGTTGCTGGAGGAGGGGGCGAGACTGATGGCCTGGGGGACCAGGGACCAGGGATTCGAAAGGAGTGACTTCTGTGCTGAGGTCCACTGTGACCTCCACCTCAGGCCAATTCACTTGTAAACTCCTTGAGATCTAAAGAGAGCCAATCTGTTGGTCTAGAAAGATATTTTTTTCTTAAGCAATTCTATCTATGAATATTTTGAGGACTTTTCTTTCTTTTAAATATCTATGTATAATTAGCGAGCCTGGGCAGCTGCCCTTTGGAAACTGGTGACCTGCTTTGCATGTGCAGGTCGCAAACAGAGGGCAGAAGCCACGTCAAATGTGACTTTCTTCTGGCTCTCCATTGTCATGGTCCTATGAGCAGCCATGTGTCACAGACACAGAGGAGCTGACCGAGGACACTTCCTTCCATTACAGCACACGCTGAGGGGGAGCCCGGCCTAGGGCTAGCGGACCTGGATCTCCGCTCTGGATCCTGCACTCAGGTGCAAGATGGCTTTGGGCAAATCTCTTTTCCTCTGTGGGTCTCGGTGTCCTGTTTGGGTCTTATGGTCTCAGCTCCTGAGCCCCTTGATGGCGACTCCAGAGGCAGAGACTGACGGTATCCTTCTGTTTGTAGCTGGGTCCCTCGTGCCTCACATAGTATCTGGCATTTAGTAAGTACTCAGTAAGTGCTTGTTTAATAAATGACCCTCAGCAGTTGCAGCTGTGGCCATCAGTAGACGCTGCTGATCCGTAAACATTTCTTGGGAGAGATGAGTAATAAGGGGACTTAACAGATATACGAGACGCTTTGGGCAAGCTGAGCGGTTCTTACCATTTTTCATCTTTCTTGTCCATATGCTATGTTCATGCTCTGCCTGAATCTGCACAGAGCATAAAATAGTAAAAGGAGGGATAATAGTAAAGCTATTTACTTCAGTCAAAACCTCCTGAGTGTATTGAAGACAATGGACAAGCTGTACATATTTAGTTACTTTTTGGTTTAGTATATAAAAAATGCTCTCTGATTTGGAATCAAGAGAAGGAGCCAGCAAGTGCCTAATGAATTGTGTCAGTTTGTATATACGGAGCATCTCACGTGAAGGCTGAATTTGGTTGGCGGAACTGAGAGAGAGATTTCCTTCTCAGCACCTCGCAGACCCCTCTCAACGTGTGTGCCCCTGAAGGTGGGCAAGAGTAGCTGAGGGGACCCACAGACTCCGTGAAGTCCATTAACTCTCATCCCTTGACCAAGCCAATGCCTGCAGAGCCTTCCCAAGGCCACTCGGTGGACGGGGAGCCCATGGGATCCTCCTCTTTAAGTGGAAATGGTGCTCACTTGAGCATTTGGTCCAGGAAATTGCTCAGTGTTCTCAGCACAAAAAAGAGGGCCCTGTGCCTGAAATTATGAGCTGTCTCCTGGACAGTCAGGATGGGAGAGGATAGCAGGTTGGGTGCTGATCTCAGACCTTGAAACCAGGCAGGCATAGCTCAACAGCAGGGAGCAGATGAAACAGGGCCTTGGGCTGAGGAAGAACTACAGGATGGGGCCCCGAAGCTCCTAGATTTCTCTCTGGCTCTCCCTCCCACCCTCCTTCTTGCTTGCTTGCTCTTCTGAATCTCTCTCTCTCTCTTTACACACACACACAGCCCAACCGCTCTGAAGACTTGCCAGACCAGAGCAGTGAGATACACACACATGGAGATGCGCAAAGAAATCACACAAATGGAAGGGGCGTCATCCAAACAGGATGGTTTTCCTCCTAACCCCTGTCTGAGTTTATTTGCGATTTATGGTCATTGTCACATTTAATCCTTTCTATTTTCTAAAATGCTTCCCTCTGAGAGCCCAAGAGGGATTACTTCTCTCCATCCTCCTTTCCCAGTTCCCAGGGGTGCTCTGGGCGGTGCTAGGACAGGAGCGGGCTGCCCTAGTGGCCCCAGCTGCTGATGCGATGTCAGTGCTGCTGGCTGCAAGTACCCAGCACTCCTGGTGGACAGTCCCATTCTGCCTCAGGTCGCTCAAAGGCCAGAGTAGTGGGGCTGCAAGAGAGACAGCCCCCTGGGAGGCAGGAGCTGCAGAAAACTTAGTGCGAGGCCCCTTTCATTCTGAGTGATAACAAGTCCCTGCCCTGGGCATTGGATGGACACCACAGCGGGGAAAGCAGGCTGGAGCTGTGTGATTTTCTCTTTAGTTCCAGTGTTATAACTAGAGTTGCAGAAAATGTCTCAGTCTGCCAGAGAGAGGCTGGGTGGATCTGTGGAGCTTGGCCTGGGCTTTGAGTCTGGGGACTGGACTTCTGACCCCACCAGCTCTCAAACCTTAAGCCAGACCTATCGCCTCAGCTTCCTTATCATTAAGTGATGAGGATGGTCCAGACCGAGCCACTGTCCTGAGAGATGCTCTGTGAAAATGGGGCTCCAGGATCAATGTGGCTGACAGCACAGCTCATTCTAGCAATAGCCAACACTTAAATAGTGCTTGGCTTGGTATCAAAACGTATTAACTCATTCAATCCTTGTGAAGCAGCTGCTGTTGTTATTCTTATCTTACAGATGAGGTACAGAGAGGTTAAGTGATGTACCCAAGGTCACACAGCCGGTAAGGGGCAAAGCTGGGCTCTAGCTTCCGAATCTGTGCTCATCACCATCATGCCCCCTCCATGCACACTGCAATAGTGAGGCAGGGCTCTGAGAACTTTTGCAGCAACAAACCAGTTTAACTTCGTTTAACCCAGCAATTCCCAAACTGATTTGACCAAAGAGCCCTCAGGAAGCATCAGAGTGCGGTGGCTGAAAGCGCAAAGTCAAGAGTCGGACATGGCTGGGTTTACATCTTTCTCTTCCACTTATACAACTGTTGTGACCTTGGACAGTGCTCAGCCTTTCAAAACATCATTAAATCTATAACATGGGGATGATGTTGATAACAGGGTTGCTGAGCGGATTAAAGAAACCAATGCATGAAAAATTCTTTGCAGAGTGCTTGGCTTATTTTATGGCTGTCAGCCTTTACTATAGATAGATAGATAGACGTACAGATAGATGGACAGGTGAAGAGATAGGAATATATACTGTAAAGATATCTATGTGCTATATATATAGATATATGTATCTTTATATAGGTCTGTATCTGTATATTATATATAATTATATATTTATGTATAAATTTTATATATCATTTAAAATATCTTAATATATAATTTATATAAAAAGTTATATATAATTTTAATATATAATCTATATGTAATATATAGATATAGATAGATAGATAGATAAATATATACACACAAACACACATGTATACACACATCCTATTGTGAGTCTGAAGAGCTAACATTCCTGAAACATGTTTTGGGAAATGTTAGTCTATCAATCTCTAAGGTCCTCTTCTTTTCCTTTCCCCCTGTTTTGATTTCTAATTTTGAATTCTAAACTTCCTAAGATCTTAATGCATATGTCACTTCCTGTGTGGAAAGAACTCACGTGCACAGGACGTTATAGCTGGAAGGGCTTTAAATAGAGATCATGGTGTCAGACTCATCTGTCTCTTGGAGAGCTGAGGCCTGAAGAGGTTCATGACTTGTCTAAGGCCACTGTCCACGGTGCCATCATTGGAAAACAATGTAACTATATGAATTCATGGAGTTTTAGGATAGCACCTCATCCCCTCTCTTGCCCTGGGATGGGGTGGGACTTCAATCCCTGTGAGCCTTTAGAGCAGAGACCCCCAACAGCCTCAGGGTAGGGTGCTCTGGGCTTTCCTGAAAATCCACTCACGAGGTTCTCACAGGTTAGCTAAGGACTCCCTAGAACCCCCTCTTCCAGCTGAGCTCCTCCTGGCCTCTCTTTGATTTCCTTCAGGAATATGAACATTCTCTAAGATCTAAACAATGTTTAAGGAAGGGGTTGCTAACTCCTTGGCCCTCCTGGCCAAGCATATAACTAAGATGGGTGTTGGGTCTGTTTGAGATACTTTAAGAGATTGTCACTGTGGCATCAGAGGAGTGCAGGCCCTCTCTGAAGTCATTCCAGTCCCCAAACCCCACAGTGCTGGTCACCAAGGCTGGTCTCTGCCTGGATGGAGATTTCCAGGCTTACGATCTGTCATCACCGTGTAAATAGCCCTAAAGCACCTTGCTCTTTCTTTCCTCCTGACCTGGGTCTCAGTAGTCCATATTAGACTCTAGCTCTTCCACTGTGACTGTCTCCTGAGTTTTACATGCTGCTGTGCTGGGCAGACCTCTGACCTTTGTCCTCCTTGGCTAACTTTCCACTAATGTTTTGTGTTTCCCTTTTCAGAGAGTTGTTGCTGGAAAGTGGCTGACCCACCAGACATCATAGTTCTCATCCGCTTGCCGTCTAGATGGGGCAGTAAACTGACTTTAAGCCAATGGGATGTGGGAGAATTGATGTGAGCCCCTCTCGACCCTGGACTATATAAACCTTCCACGTGACCCTTGCCCACCTTCTCCCCATTTGCTGGGTGGATGTTGAAGCTCTGAGTAGCCTTGAAAGGCATGTATTGGGGATAATGGAACCCCTCACAGCCTGGAACCCTGAATGACTGTATGGAGAAGAGTCCCATATCCATCCCCACTGCCCAATGGCCTTTATGTTAGCAAGAAATTAACTCCTATTGTGTTAAGGCACTGATATTTCAGAGTCTTTTGTTACTGTAGCTAGTGTTCCCCTAATACATATTCATATTCCCTCAACCTGTGATGTTTCCCATCCCTAACTCCAGCTCAAGTCCACCTCTGTTTCAGGTCCTCCTGGCCCCCTGATCTCAGTGGGCCCCGTCCTCTGCATTTCTGTACCTTACATTGTCACACTCAGGCTGTTCCCACTTTGTTACACATGGGCTTGTAGCGCTAATTGAAGAGGACAGAGATCTTGTCCTCTACTCATTCTGCATCTCCCAAAATGCCCAGCGTCAAGCCCAGCAAACAGTAGGCACTCAATCAATACTTGTTGATCGATCTGAGAGAGGCTGGAATGATCCATATCAAACTCCAGGCATCATCTGGGAGCTCGCTGATTAAACAGATGAATCTTGCAGCCTTTCTTTAACGCCACCAGCCCAGCCTTTGCTGCAGGGGAGCCCCATGTCTGAGCCTCTAGGCTGCAGAGCCCTCCTTGTCAGCCAGGTCCTGGCTGACTTCCCAGGATCCAAGGCACTCCGGGCCTTTCTCAGATGGCCAGGGCATCCATCAGTGACCTGTCGAGTGAAGGTTATTCTTTGTTCTCTTTGACCCTCCTGCAAAACAAACAACCCACAGTAGACCCCTCTCTCGAGGGCTCTTGTTTCTCTTTCTCCACCTATCTGGGGAAGAATGGACTAGAAGTATCTTCCAATTACTGTACCTGTATTTTAAAATATATATTTATGTTATAAGGTCTCATGGAAGTGTCATGATGAGGGGTCTTGGAAGCTCAGACCCAGAACAAGGGGCTTGAATACTGGTTAGCAGCATAGCTCGCACCAGCCATTTCTGCTCTAATGCTATAGCCGCTGACAGGTTAGTGAGAATTCAGCCATCCCAGGTAGTTGGAATTATGGTGATCAAAAATATTTTAGAGCCACTACACTTAGTTTCATTCATATATTTATTTTTTCCATTACTTTTTGTAGAAGAAGTAATATTTGTTTAATGAAAAATGAGAGAATATGGATAAGCAAACAAACATTGTTTTTCATGTCATGTGAATTTCTCTGAGTCAAAGATAACTTACTCTGAATATTTTGGTGTGCATCTTTTCCAGACCTTCCAAAAGGTCTGGAAATATACATTTCTAATATACATACTCTACACATACTGTTTTATAAGTTGGTTTTTACTTAACATTTTTCTATCACAAACAGTACCATTTTAAAGGACTTCATATTATTCCATTTTATAGAAATGCACTGTAGTCCAGAAAACTATTGTTATCTATTGTTTAAGTGTTTTTCTGTTTGTTTGTTTTGTTTTGCTATTATAAATTCTTTGATGGACATTCTCGTAAGCATGCAAGCTTAGGATAAATTCATAGAAGTGGAAATTACTAGGTCAAAGGGAATGTAGATTTTAAAGGTGTTTGACACCTGTAGCCATAAAGGTCACACCAATGTACCCTCCTGCCAGCATTCTAGCTAGTTTTAAGTTTATTCAGTCAAATAGGTTTGTGTATGTGGATACAAACAGGGGAGAAGTAGGATGGGGAGAAAGAATTTAAAGTTAATGTATTTTTAAAGCTGTTTATCTTAATTCAATCTGCTCTGGTTGAATTCTGCTGCTCTTTAGAACAGACTTATGGGTTTAGATCCAGTTTTTGTCTGATTCTAGGTTTGTCTGATGCCAAACATCTGAAATCATCCCTTTGCATGAGTATAAAGGAGATGGGTTTGTTTTCAGCGTAATTCAAATGGGCACAAGCCCTGTGATCTGGAGAGCACTGTGTGGGAAGGTGTGTGAATTCATCTTGTAGTTCACAGTGCACCACCCCTCCGGCCCCTAAGTCAAGGGGTGTTTGCTTCAAAAGGAAAAAAAAAAAAAAGAAATCTTATTTTGAGATGCTCAAGGAAAAGAAAAAGCAAGGTGATGTGTGAGCTGTTTTATCTTGGCAGGAAGAATGTAGGTGCGGGGAAGAGCTGCATTTGGGAACTGGCTTTTTAGTGTGTGCAGATGTATTAAAATTCTTTTACTTAATATGTCAAAGTAAAAAATAGAAGCAGTTAATATCTCCCCCTCTCTCTTCCCTGCCATGCTCCCTTCTGTTGTCTGCCTTTTGACTCCCATGCTGCCAGGCTGCTGTCGGATGGTGAGAGGGTCACTTAGTGTCTGTGGTGGGCTTTGCAGCAGGGAGCACCTCTGCCCGGGGACAAGACCCTTCACACTGCCCAAGGTCACTTGTTCTGATTAGCTTGGCCCCTGAGGAAGGAAAGGAGTTGGCTTATTAATGAATCCCTGGGCAGGATCACTTCTGGAAGTGGGGCATGAACTGTCGTGTGGAGAGGAGCCGGCAAAGTAGCTCTGGTTAAACCCTATTCTGGGAGGTCCAGTCAGTTGTCCAGATTATGGGTTTGTGCTTCTCCAAAAAGAGGTTTGAGACAGTGTCACAAAGAGACACTGGAAGAGAACTGGAGTTGAGCCAGGAGTCTGGTGCGGTGACTTTGCCCAAGCCAATAGCTCTGAATCTCAGTCTTAATATGTCAAACTGTGATGACAGGGTTGTTGGTGAAGATCAGATGGGCTAATCCTTCTGTGCCCACTGACTCTGTGATAAAAATATCCCTTGAATTTCTAATGGAAGTTTTCCCTCCCGTCATTCCCTCTTTGGTACTCTTGTAGCACACTGTTAATGTAGCTCTTATCACACTGAGTAATGACAATTTTCATAGTTTCTGTTCTTTGCCGGACTGTTGTGTGAATTAGGGTAAAGTTAGTGACCATGATGAATAAAACCCTCAAGTTTGAGAGCCTTAGCCCAATAGTTGTATATTTATCAATTACTTGATTGATGAGCACTTTCATGTAAGAATTCAGGGACCCAGGTTCCTTCTATCTTGTGGCTCTGTTATCCCCTGGATCCTTGGAGTCTTGTACACCCAGCCAGAAAACATGGGATGAATGTATGGAGAATGCATACTTGCTTCTTAACTCTTTTGGCTTATGAGTGACTCGTGTTACTTCTGCTTACATCTCATTGGTGAGAATCATCACATGGTTCCACCGAGATGCAAAGGAAGCTGGGAACCACAGTCCTTGGCTGGGCAGCTGCACCAGAGACAACTCTGTTCAATGAAAGGGTGAGTCTTAGTCTTTGGTGGGCAGTTAACTGTCTCTTCCACACCTGAGATCTCTGTGAGGGTAGGAGGCTGTCTTTCCTAGTCTTAGCACCCTGCATCATTCCTGACAAGATGTTCAGTCCAGTAGACTTGCATCATCTGTTTATTTAATTTTTGTAAATTTAGCCACACAGAAAGGGAGGGAGAAAACCATCAAAATAGTGCCTGTGGTTTTGTTTACCAATCCCAGGCAGTGGGTGGACAACTAGAAGATGGGTCTGCCAACTACAGATTGTGGGTCATACCCTGCTTGCTGTCTGTCCTTGTAAATGAAATTTTATGGGAACACAGTCATTCATTTACATATTGTCTGTGGCTGCTTTCCTGCTACAATGGCAGAGTTGGTTGGGTACTTGTAACAGTGACTGCCAAGCCTAAAAAATTTACTATCTGGCCCTCTTCAGAAAAAGTTTGTGGACTCCTGCTCTAGAGAGAGAGTATGAGATGACAGACTTGAACCTGCTGTTCTCTTGTTAGTTTTCATCCCCTTGAGCACATGAGAATGAGCATCTCATTGTGCCAAATGTGATTATCAGCCAAGTGTTTAAAGATGCATGTTTTTTTTCTTGTTTTTTTTTTTTTTTTTTGCGGTACGTGGGCCTCTCACTGCTGTGGCCTCTCCCGTTGCAGAGCACAGGCTCCGGACGCGCAGGCTCAGCATCCATGGCTCACGGGCCCAGCCGCTCCGTGGCATGTGGGATTTTCCCAGAATGGGGCACGAACCCGTGTGCCCTGTATCGGCAGGCGGACTCTCAACCACTGCGCCGCCAAGGAAGCCCAAAGATGCATGTTTTTAACACAATATAGTGTCCAAATGCAAACCAACTCCTTGGTGAATGCACAGACCATGTATATGGTACTTTCTAGCTTATTTAAGAAATTTTTAAGGTTCACATTTATCTTACACACTCTTAGAGATTACTGCTCCTTATGAAATGTAACGCCACTGTAAAAGCATGTTGAATGAATGCATAAGTGAATATGACAACCCTTTGGAAAGTTAAAGGGATCCTACAAATCACAGTATTACTATTACTTTCATTTCTTATTATATTTCAGAAAACAGAGATAACCCCTATCTGAATCCAAGGAGATGCTCTATTCAATGAAAGTGAGAGTCTCAACCCCAAGATGCTCATTAGGAGTTTGTATTCTGCTGGTTTTGTGATTGATTGACTCTCTCTTCTTGGTTAGTATATTGTCATAAATAGAAAATAATAGCTTTAAAAAAAAAGATGGGTGGGGACATTACAGTTACCCTGACTTGCAAATAGTGAAAAGGAGTTTGACTTCTAAATACATGCCACAGTGGCAACATTACCTGATTGGCTTCCTTCCCTTCCTTCACTCAGTTTTCTGCACTCCCACTGATGCTTCTTGGGATCACCTTCCAAATAAGCCACTTGCACTCAAATCCTTGTCTCAGGGTCTGCTTCTGGGGGAACCCAAATTAAGACAGCTTCTCCTTTTTAAAATTTTTGTTGCTCAAACTAACCATTGAATATGGACTCTTGGAAGTGGAAAAGGAAAAGAAAGGAAAAGTTGAAAAAATTTTCAGTTTCAGACTTTCCCAATCTTGAAGCTTTTCATGGAAAGGACTATCCAGGGAAAAAAAGAATAAAAGAATACAAAATCAGACATCCCCAAGTTTGAGGACACGAAGCACAGTTGTGTTGACAATATACTTTGGAGAATTATAAAAATTATTTCTTCAATGAGAAAATCAGATTGCCCCTAATAATAGAAATAGTCACTCAACAAGAGTTTTTTAAAATTACCACAAGTAATCCTTATGTAAAGCCAGGACTGAGAGTTACTGCTCTATATGTTTAAGTCCATGACGTTAAAATGACATCATAATAGCTAGTGTTTATTTTCGGTTTCGCTGAGCCAGGCAATGTGCTGAGTCTTTGCAAATGCTGTCTCATCTATTTCTGATAGCAACTGCCGGGGCAGGATTTTTTGTTATCTGCACTTAATAGATGGTGGGCCTGTACTGAAGGAAGTTAAGGAACTCTCCTGAGACTGCACAGTCCTTGCTCTGTGTCTGAAATTCAGGCTGAAATTTAGCTTCGTGCCTTCCTCAGTTACCATGTGTTCAAGTACTTTCTCTTTCTTAGTCAAACTTGCCAAAGGTTGGTCTCATCAATGTACCAGTTTTATTTTATTGATTAATTTATAATTTCTTTTTTTCTTTTATACTTCCTTCCTTCTACTTCCCTTGGATTATTTTGTTGTTTTGTTGTTATTTCTTCCTGATTTGAAAGTCAAGTCCCTTTATCTTCAATCTATATTTTGTATTGATAAACTTGTTTATTACTATTCATTGGCTTCTCAGTACCGCTTTGGCTGCATCCCATAAATTTTGCCAAGTAGTGCTTTTGTTTTCAAATTGTAAATAGCTTGTAATTTGCTTGTATTTCCTCTCTAGCTTGGGAGTTACTTAAAAATATGTTTTAACATTTTTAAGTGTCAGAAATCCAGAAATAGCAAAATTGAAACCACCAGATCAGTAAAATAGTATTTAGTAAGAGTTTATTGTGCATAAAAGAATAGTTCTTGAACTGGGAGTTTCCAAATTCAAAATTGATGTGAAACTCAGGGGCATGACATTACAGGACAGCTTATAAAGTATAAGTAAATGAGGAAGCAGTTAAACTTTTACAATGATTGCTTATTACAGTGGGGATTTCCAGGTGGCAGGGGATTGATTAAAAGTGATTATCTTATGCCATTTTTTTGAAGATGACTTAAATTTCTATTATGCTTATCAGAGACATTTACAAGAAATAATGTAAGTTAAGTTTCACTCATTTAATAAAAAATAAGCTAGATTTAGTTTTACTAACATGGCTTAAATGGCTTTGTGTGCTTGGAGGATTGTTAAGTCTAGTCTCTATCTTATTTTGTTTTAACGCAAGTATAGATATTTTTTGTAGTTAACTTTTTGTTGTTGATTTCTAACTGTGTTGCATTGTGGTCAGTGAAAATACTCTACTTGATGACAGTTTTTCCTTTTTGGTCTATAATAGAAAAAGGGAGGTTCCAGAATTTCCATCTGGGTGGAAGAGAAAGCTCTATCTGCATAGGCTCCATAGATTTTACCTAAAATTGAGGAAACATAAATTATCCAAGCTAAAGAATGGAGGGGGGTGGCTGAGGGAGATTATAGGAAGACGAAATCCTTCTCCTTGCCCTCAAGCCTGCCAGTGATACAGACTTAATTGTCTTTGTATCCCCTCCTCACCTATTGTATTCTCTAGCTTGGGGACTTGGTCAGAATACATCGTTGAATTGAATAGTTACACCCATCATAAAATAATTAACATTATATACTAATAGAAGAAGTATCAGCAGTGAGAGCAAGAAGAACTAGAGTTCAGGGTGACCAGGTGTCACCGGGTGCACGAAGGAGGAAGTGAGGCTAGAACAGGCCCTGTGGGATGATTAAGATGAGGCCAAGTGGAAGGGAAGGGAGAGTGTTTCTAAGGTGGAAAGAAGCACCATCAACCTGTAGGCAGGTTGATGAGAGCAACCTGAGAGCAAACAATCATGTTCATTTGCATGAAGGTAGAAATATAACAAGTAGAGTTTGACTGCAGCAAATAATTCGTGCTTTAGAGTAATGGGAACTCTACGTGATTAAGAAGGATAGGGCTGGCATGTTTAGGGATTTTAAGTTTAGAACAAGGACGGTAGTTTCACATGGGAGGTGGGAATCGCTGTTGGAAAGGCTCAGGGAGTGTTTAAGGTGGCAAATCCCTCAGTGATGAGCAGCATGAGTTAGTAAGGCGAGAATGGGGTGGGCATGAGGGGTAGCGTGAGCCTGGGAGACGTTCTGAAGGAAGAATCAATAGCAGTTGGGTTCTAATTGAATGTGCAGGCTGAGTATAGAGAAGAGTCGAAGATGATACCTTGGTACCCAGCCTGGCAAGCTTAGAGATGGTAGTGATGTTCAAGACACAGGAAAGTAGGTTTGAAAGGGGGACCATGAGTTCAGCTATAGATATGTTGAGGCTGAGAACATCCAAGAGGAAAGGTTCAGAAGTCATCAGACTGTAGAAGAAAGAGGTGGTAGAAAGGCTGCAGAGAAAGCCACAGAAACCAGAAGAGGGAATTTCAAGGAAGTGTGTCTGGAGGTGGGAGGGGCTGTCAAAAGTGTCAGATGCTGTAGAGAAATGAGGGCAAGGTGGTGAGGTGAAGCACCTGAGGTTTGGCCTTAAAGAATACAGTTTCAGCTAATGTGGTGGTGACAGTCAAGTGGCAAAACGAAGGGAGAATAGGCAGCAAAGCAGGAGAGGCCATGGCCCTAAAGGGCACAAGTAACGTTACCTTGTCTAACCACCTGCTCCCTTTCATTTCGCCCACAGCTTTAGACAAAGACCCGAGGAACGGGGCGCCACTGGGGAGCGAGGAGCTGGAAGAGGCTAGGAGGTAAGCCTGCCGGGTGCCACGGAAACCAAGAATGACTTCCAAGATTTGGAGGTCACTGGGATCACAGCAGGGAACAGAGGGCTGTGGGCCATTGCAAAGTTGAGGTTAAAGGAGAAATTAATCCACTGGAAGCTTCTAGGCTGGTGAAAAGTGGGTCTCAGGGGCAGTAGGGAAGGTGATGAAGGGAGCAAGCTGGGGCCAGTGTGGCGGGCCTAGACTCTGCACGCTGGGCGGCCGGTAGAAGCTGGTGGACTCAGGGACCGCCTCGCCTTTGGAGAAACGGGTTGAGAAGGGGAGGCAGCCCTCCCCACTGTGGCAGCAATAAGTGTGGTGATTTGGGGGTTTCCGTGGTGATCAGAAGTCACCACTCACGCCCCAAGATCTTCCACTTGTGGAGATTGCTGTCATGAAAGGCCCTGCTGGCTCATTAAGGTGGGGGGCAAGAAAAAGCTCTGCACTCTGATGGGCCTGAAAGTTCATACTCTTTCCTTTCAGGTCATACTTAGCACAGATGTTAGACGTTATTAGCTGCACCTCAGTGTGAGAGGAAATCTCTCAGGATTAAATATTTATGGCTCAGGAAACCTAGGGGTCTTCCCAGAGGGACTGAGTGGGGCGACGTCAAGTCCTTGGTGCAGGGAGGGGTCTGAAGGGAGTCGGTCAGATTTCTAAGAAAAGGAGGTCTTTGCTTCTCCTGCTGCATTGCTGGGATGCACCCAGGTCTCTCTGTCACACATGTGCACTCATGTTGCAGACACAAGCACGCTGGCCTGAGGTTGGGAGGACTTGGTTTTAGATGTAACTGGGCGCACTTGGCTTAGTCATTCACCCTCTCTGGGCCTTGGTTTCCTCACCTGTAAAATGGTGGGCCTGGCAGCGGCATGGAAAAGTAACCTATTGAGCTATTTTGCGAGCTAAAGTTCTCTGTGAGTCCAGGAGGAAGCCAGTGTCACCTAGGGAGGGGGAGAATGGAGCAGCCCATCTGTTTTGCGGAAAGGCCCTGGCCTGCTTGGGGGAATATGGGGTCCAGGCCCAATTCTGCCATTGTCAATGGCAAGTCACAATTCCCTGCCCCCAGGCCTGTCTGTCTGACTTAGAATAGATGGTGCAAACTACTGTTTAAAAATGCACAGGGATACTGTGGTCCTTTTGTAAGAGACAAAAAGCACATGGCTTAGAAGCCGGGTGGAACTTAGCCCTCTGAGATTTCATAGGGCAAAGGCCATATAAACACTAGGAATCCTTGCATCAGGGATTGGGGCCGTCATTTCCCATGAAAGGAGACCCCTATGCTTCATAGAAGAGGGGATTCAAACATCATTATGTGATTGGTTGGCCAACCTTGATAGCTGGGTGGTATATCAATGTCAAGGAATAGCTTTGGACTTTACTTTTTCATCTGGAGAATTTTCCTGCCGGATAAACCGTACACTGATGGCTACATTATTGCTCGTGTATGTGTGTGTGTAGGGGGGTTGGGGAGAGGAGTGTACATATTTAAAGAGGATGTTCTCTGTAATCATACGTCTTGAACTTTCCCATTTCTATGATGGAATCATTTTAAAACTGGGAGAGACACCTCTCCAGATCCTGTGTCCCCTTCATCTGTCACCCTGTTCTTTCCTCCCTTTCACAGACAAACTTCTCCTCGATCATATTTGCTATCTTTGGTTCTTCACCTGGTGCTCGTACCTCACCCACTCCTGGCTTCCACCCCCATCACTGCACAGAAACGTTTCTCACTAAGGTCTCTGTGCAGCTAGGTCTAACAGACATCTCTCCTTCGCTTAGCTCCTCAGCAGCATTTAACAGAGTTGAGTTGTTCTGGATCACACTTTCTCCAATGCAGTGGGCTATTGTGTTCTTCCTCCTTGTCTTAGCCTTTCTCCTTGTCCTTTCGGGCGCTCATCGAGCCACTAAATGGTATTGTTCAAGAACCATCCAAGGCTGTCTTTCCTGTCTCACATTATGTTCCCTCCCTAGGCAATTTCATTTATACCCTCGGCTCTCATAACCCTCTAAGTGCCAACTGATACCCAAATTTGAATCACGGCACGATCCTGCATGCTCACCTCGGGGTCAGACTGGCTTTCCATTTCGGGTGCCAGGGCCCTACGAAGGCTGTGAAACATACATGATTCTGCTTAAAATCAAATCATCTCTTTTTTCTATTCAAGCAAGCAGAATACTTGGTACTTTTGATCAAGATAATGCAACGTATAATGTTAGGGAAAAGCTTGGCCTCACTCTGAAGAAGGCTACAATTCAGTTGGAAAGATCAATTATGTGTATGTGAAACAATACATCCCAAGGCAAGCTGTGAAGGAATTTACAGAAGAGGAGAGGCCATGAGCGATATTATGGAAAAAAATAACTGAATCTGACTGAATGAGGTGCTGGAGTTCTTCCCTCCGCACAAAGACATCTATTAGTCAGAAAGAGAAGCCAGCATTCTATAGTGTTCTATCAGAAATTAACACCATCACCAGCTCTCATCAAAATAACACATGAACAGTACATCTAAAAGCTATTTAGCAGAACCACTCAATATCACATGCGAGGTTTGAAGATGCCCACTTTGAAATTGCTCCTTTTAATCATGGACTGGAAGCAACAAGATGTAGGAAAAATTATTCTTGCCTCAAATTAATTAGGATCCTCCCTGGTTGAAAGCTTTTTCAATGAAAGAAAAGGAAAAATAATTAATGCCACATAAAAATGATGATGGAAGAGGGCTGTGTACGAATGCAAAGACTGTTTAAACCACTCGCTTCTTGCAACGCATCCAGGACATTCTTCTGGGACGCTGGTCATGGATCCACTGAGGAAGAGGATTCCTTTTACTTCTGAGCCAGCGGCTCTTAGAGCCTGTTAGAAGTGGGAGGAGCAATGTTGTAGCCATAGATTTGAAATTGTCCAAAGGTTGATACTGAGAAAGAAGGCTGACTGAAGGCAAACCTGAAGCTGTGGAAGCTGCCTGCATCTGTTCCTTCCCAGTGCCCATACTATGTTCTGTTTCCAGATGTCTCTCGCTAACCCCTGGGATCCTGGTCCCATAGTGGAATCTTAGTATACCTGGCCAAACCCCGACACCTTCCAGCAGCCCTCTTCCTCTGTCACGATGCATCTGCCCAACGTTCCAGCTCCTCAAGGCCTTCCTCACCCCTACTTGTCTGTGTCATGTTACCGTAAACTAGGTAAACTAGGTTTTACTTGAACAGTAGCCTCCCGAAGGTAACGGTGTGGCCTGAAGGAGTGGCCTGCAGGGAGAGGTTTTAGACCACCTGACAAGTATGTCCCGTGTAATCACAGCACATCCAGTGTTAGGGGAAGTGTGTTGACCTCAAAGTAGAGCTATCTTGATTCCAGGTGGGAGGTCCTACCGCATCCTAGCTGGGAGTACTCAGGCTTGTGGCTTAACCTCTCTGAGCCTCAGTTTCTTTGTTTATGAAGGACAGATGGTGATATCTACTACTCAGGGTTGAAGAAGATTAGAGATAACGGATATCATGGGCTCAGCCCAGTGCCTGGAACAAGGTTGATGCCTGTTAGTGTAAGTTGTTGTGATTGTGTAGGCCCCTGACCCTGCCTATGGAAATGCCATTTTTTAAATAAAAATTCTCCTGATTTGGTTGAAGGAAGAGTAATGATGGGAAATGGTGGTTCTGCACCAACCAGTCGTGTGCAAGCCCACGTGTCAGTCGTGTGTTCATGCTGGCTGCCTGGGCAAAGAGAGTACCAGGCCTGTGTTCCAATGGAAGAGCCCTCACTGATCCAGGAGCCAGGATGACTGGCTTCTAGTTGGTTCCACCTCAAACTGGCCGTCTGGTCTAGGGTGAGTTGCATTTCCTCTGAGAATTCAATGAGCAACTGTACGTGGAAGCCTTTGAAAAGTGTGAAATGCCATGTAAGTGTTGGCTATGAAGAATATCACTGCCAGTTTGGCTTCACAGAGTCTTGAGGGAGGCCAGGTCATGGTCAAATGCACTCAAGTTCACAGCCAAGGAAGTAGAGGAGAGGGAGGACCGCATGGATTGTCTGGAGAGACAGGGGGACCTTATTTTCAGGAGGTTTTGCAGAGATTGTTTCTCAGACCTGACTTATGTAAAGACATTCTCTTCTTCCTACAGACACCTCCGTTTTCATAAGGAAGTGTCATGCAGTTGCCTCCCTTGGATCAGGGAGGGGAAGCATTTCATTTTCCTTTCCCAATGAGTAGCTTAGAAAGGATGCCCTTGCCCAAATGCTGACCCTTTTTAAAAAACTGAGGTATAATCGACATACAACATTATATTACTTTCAGGTATACGACATACTCATTCAATATTTGTATATACTGAGAAATAATCACCACAATAAGTCTAGTTAACATCTGTCACCATACATAGTTACAGATTTTTTTTTATTGTGATGAGAACGTTCAAGGTCTAGTCTTTTAGCAACTTTCACATATGCAAGACAGTATTATTAGCTGTGGTTGCCATGCAGTACCCTAATCCCCGTGACTTATTTTATAACTGAAAGTTTATTCCTTTGATCCCCTTCACCCCTTTCTGACCTCTTCTTATACTGCAGTACCCTTTCTTCAGTGATGGGGGTGATAGGGCAGGTTTTAAAATGGTACCCCTCAGTGACCTGTGGAAGAAGGACCCAACTGCTGTGTGTTTTCTAGACTAAGAACATCCTTCTCAGCCATGGATGTTAGCAGGAATTCCAAACAACAGGGAAAACCTGACTTCACATTGGGTCATCACGTCGCTTTGCCACCAAAGTATGGGATAGTATATTTAGTAGTGGGGAGTCTGATGATGGCATTCACATTTATTTAACCAGAGACCCTCAGGGGTGTATTGTAATTATGTGTGTGTCGCACAATGGCCTGGCTCGATACCAGCAAAATCGCCAAGGTGAGGGCAGACTGAAGGGCAGAGAGCACTGAAATATCTTTCTGCTTAGCCACTGCTATCCCATTTACGTAGCATTTAGTGGACAGCAGCACTGAGCTGGTGATTGCAATTGATTGGAGAAAACAGACATGCAAACAGTCAGAATGCTGGACAAGATGGAAGATGTGCGAAAGTTGGGTAAGAACGCCGGTGATGTGGAAGTGCAGAGGGAGGAACAGTTAATTCAGGTGGGGCGATCAGAGGTGGCTTCAGGAAGACGAGACATTTGAGCTGGCCTTGCAGGTGAGTCAGATGTGAAAGGTAGAGCAGGTGGTAGAAATGTTTAGATGTATATATGGATGAGCAAACCTGGTCCAGACTGACGGTGTAACACAACCGGCCTGGAGACAGATACAGGAGCCCAGCCACCTGTGGCAGGATTGGAGGGATGGAGGAGGAAATGGGGCTGGAGGGACAGCAGGAGGCAAGGCTTGTGAGGGCATCCCGAGAAAAGTAAGCTCCCTCCAAGGAGGACCTTGTCTGTTTGTTCATCTCTATTTTTAAGACCTAGCCAGCAACTGGCACATGGCTGGTGTTCAATAAAAACTTTATTAAATGTAGGAATGACTATTTATTTTTTATAATTTTTATTGGGGTATAGTTGATTTACAACATTGTGTAAGTTTCAGGTGTACAGCAAAGTGAATCAGTTATACAGATACATGTATCCACTCTTTTTTTAGATTCTTTTCCCATAGAGGCCACTACAGAGTACTGAGTAGAGTTCCCTGTGCGGTCCTTATCAGTTATCTATTTCATATGCAGTAGTGTGTATGTGTCAATCCCAATCTTCCAATTTATCCCTCCCACCCCCCTTATCTCCTGGTAACCATAAGTTTATTTTCTATATCTGTAACTCTATTTCTGTCTTGTAAATAAGTTCATTTGTAGCCTTTATTAGCTACAAGTTAGCCTTTGTACGAATTAGCCTTTATTAGCTACATTGTTAGCCTTTATTTTAGATTCTACATATAGGTGATATCATATGATATTTGTCTTTCTCTACCTGACTTACTTCACTCAGTATGACAATCTCTAGGTCCATCCATGTTGCTGCAAATGGCATTATTTCGTTCTTTTTAATGGCTGAGTAATATTCCATTGTACATATGTGCCACATCTTCTTTATCCATTCATCTGTTGATGGACATTTAGGTTGCTTCCATGTCCTGGCTATTGTAAATAGAGCTGCAGTGAACACTGGGGTGCGTGACTATTGAGGTGAGGCATTACGAGCATTTATTCATGCTTTAGGACAGTGATTCTGTTGGTGCAAAGGGATGAAAGAATCATGGCGAGGTCTCCAGGGTGGTGGACATTTGTCATTAGTTACCAGAAGGCTCCTTCCCAGCTGGCCACAGAGCTCCTCCTCCTTGAGCAGAACCTGTTCCTCCTTGTCCAGTGGCCCAGTGATTAGTTCACAGTGGGGAATATGCCTCAAGCGAAGCTAGTGAGAACCTTTTCCGGAACTTTTCTTGCCAGAGCTATGTCAACTCCTGTCTGTTTCCACTGGGATTGCTAAACCAGGGGGATATGAATTTGGGGCTGCCAGCAACTGTCTTGCCTAGCACAGTAGGCAGACTGCAGTCAGGCGGCAATACTCGGAGCCGAGAGATGGAGAAATTGAGCCCTGACAACATCATTTGTGGTTCCAGTTCCAGTTGTGCCTGAAACCTCCACAAGTCTACATTATTCAAGTCAATAGTCCCCCTTTTTAGCTTAATTCACTTGGAGGTAGAGCTTTGTCCCTTGTAACCATGGTGGTCCTGACTAGTACAATCAATTAGGAGACTATTTCCAAAGTCTCAACAACTACTACAATTCGAAAGCAAAATAAGAAAGATTGAGATCTACTGCAGAGGCACTTTACCGGATATTTAACCAAGGGGCTCTGTCTTAACCAAAAGTCATAGTAAACTCAGAGGTGTTTTCGTTCACACTGTGTGTATGTTTTATTTTTGCCCCATAAACCCACATAGTGCCAGGGACCCAGCGTAGATGTGGTGTGATGAGACAGGAAGTATTATCTTCTGTGGGTTGTTGTATTCCTGCAGTTCCTCTGCTTACTCCTCACTCATCTTCATCCCTGTTTTCCATCTTCACTTAAAGGAGGCAGAACCTTCTAGGTTGGAGGAGGAGGGTTGGAGAAATTGATGAGAAAGAAGACAGGGTGTTAGGTTCAGAGTAGGGAAATGACCCTTCCTTTTGCTTGGAATTCCCTTTTAAATCTGGAAATCTGAGGGTGGAGAGGACTTGTGTGACTCACTTCTAGGAGAAGCCCAGGGTCTCAGCAAGGCTGATAGACTCGTCCTCCCAGCTGTCAGGGTGGGGTCGCGGTGGAATGGAGTTGATGGTGAGATGAGGTGTGTGCAGGCAGGAGAGGGCCAGCAATCCCTGGGTTTCCTTGGGAGGGAGAGAGTGGGCCAGTCTGTAAGGGGCCTTCTTGTGGCCAGAACCAGGAAGGATGAGCAGACCACCCATGACTTGGCTACAGAGGAACGGGGATGGAGATGGGTCAAGGCTGAGAGGTAGTCATTCCCACCTCTACTGGGCTGCAGCGACATTGCACAGCCCTGTTGCCTCCCTCCCCTGAAGCTTAGGAACGGCTGCAGAAGGCATGAGGGAGGGTGGGAAATCCTGAATGTGACTTAGACCTGAAATGGTTGTGACATCACTGAGTTTGAGAATTCTCCTGAAATTAGTAAGACTGAGTTTCTGACCATCAGGTGGAAATGAGTCATTGAGAAATAAATCCTATTAGAGGAAGAACCCTTGAGTTTATGATTTAGGAAATTTGTACCTGTTACATACACTCTGGGGTACTAATCTTTAGTAAAGATTCAGTAAAGATTTGGTAAAGGTAACATCTTTAATTAAAGGGCGTATGGGGTTGACCAGCAGCACAGCTCACCAACAAGCAACCCCCTACTGTGCTTGTGGACCGTGGCCAGCCCTGCTTGCATGACCATCTTTGCTGTTAAGGCTTCTGTCTAGTGAGCTGCCATCCATTCCAGGCGAGGGATTGACCAGCCTGATTGCCAGAGCCCACAGACACTAATTATAGGAACCGGACATTTCTGAAGGATTCTTTAAGCCTTTGCCCAAATAGAGACCTCCCAGCTCTGATTTCAAAATGCAGGTTTGCCCAGGATTGATTAATTTGTACAGATGAAAACATTCAAAACCTTTCAGGCAGTGGTGCTCAAATTTCAGTGTGCATCCAAGTTACCTGGTGGGGAGAGGGGCATGGTGTTCGATAAAATGCAGATTCCCAGACCTGGCCTCTGGATTTTGATTTTGATGTAAGTGATCTTTGGTACACATTTTGAGAAAGTCTTAAGGGTATCGAATACCATTTGGATTTCCTTAAACGCACTCAGAATGGACAAATAACTCATTCAAATTCTCTCCTGTGGATTAATTCTAAAGGCAAACCTAAGTTTTTAAGGGGGGAAAAATCATGTGAAAGGTAGTTTCTCTAGAAAGTTGACAGCAACTAGAAGGAAGATGTGCCTCGAATAGACATGACATCTTAATCACTGGTACTGAGGAGCTGTAATGCCTGACTGTAGAACGCTTACATAAAACTGTAGCTCTTTTTCTGTTATTAAAGAACGCAAGCCCAGGAGTACAATAGCGGAACAAGAACTAATTCGGGAAGCTTGCTGGTATGGTATTGTCAGTCACACCAGTGATGTGGATAAAAGCTTTTATCACATGAAATAATTTCAGTGAAAGGGCTTTATCGCTTTTTATTTGCTGGGCATTTACAGGAGAATAAACATGCTGGTATATATTATATACGGAGCGAAAGTCAGCAGCAAATGAAAGCAAAGACCCCCGGACCCAGTTACCAGAACAGACTGGTTGCTTAGCAACCAGGCAACTGGAGAATTCTCTCCCCCTTTCTTTCTTTTGTTTTTAGATTGCAGTAACCTTTGATCAATTTTGGTTCCACAACAAAAGCCTTGGCTATTTTGAGCAAAGGATACCTGCTAATTTGTAGTAGAGGGACGTAGACCATGACACCAATTTCTGTCTACAATTTCATGTTAAACAGAAAAAGTCTAAAATTCCTTTTAAAAGTCTTAATGCTGGTGGCTGGGTCCTTGATGAATCAGAAGTTACATGATAATTGCCTCCAATTACTCTAAAGATGTTGCTGTCTGTCAATTCACCTTCATTCTTCTGCTCACCGGTCAGCTTTTGAAGCCTAGTTCTTGGTTCTAAATCCAGTTCCTAAGAAGCATCTGAATGCCCAAATCCTAAATCCTTGGGAGACTTCAGATGGCCATTCCTTTCAAAAACATCGTGGAATTAGGGAACACTGAACAGGGAAGGGCTTTATAAATCATCCCTCTTGTTCCTTCCTCCTTTATAGGCTCTTTCCATTCAATGTCCACAGGCCCAGCTCCTATCCACGAACTCTCTGGATTCTTCTCCCTTTCAGGGAGCTTTAAAGCTGTGAAAATCAAGGAAGGTACAGATAATTATCTGATTCGATCGTCTACCCAACATAGAAGGGGAATATCTGACAGTCTGCGTATAGCATGTCAATGGAGATTCCGTGGGATAGAGCAGATACTGGCTTCCAAGGATCAAATCTCACAAAAGTCTGCTAACAGTTTGGATTCTAGATGGAAAGTTTATTTCAGTGAAGTTAACTTTTCTGAATCAACCAGTCAAGGACTCCTAATAGTTCAAAAGCGCTATCTGCTTAGTTGGAAAGAATGTGAAGGAAGGGGTGGCAGGGAGCAGAGGTTAGGGAGGGAGGGGATCACGCCATTGTTCTGAGCTCTGTGGCTCTTCCTCTTCAAGGTCTTCTGTCGGCTCGAGATGAGTGGGAACCATGTGAGCAGTGCAATTATTTTCCTCCTTAAAAAAGAAGGTGAAGAGTAGCTTTGCAGCCCCACATGCTCTGGGTCTCGAATCAGCTTTGGCTTTGCCTTGATGAGCAAAGGGTAATTTCATGGCCTCTCCATGACTCAGTTAAATTAGGATCACAATTCCTAAGAGGCAAATTCCCAGGCCACATGGGTTATAGGTGTAAAGGGATGGCCTTGGTGTTACTCTCCCAACCTTGTCTAAATGCAAAGGCATGGTGATGTCCTTTGATGTCTAGGGATGCTGGGTACGGAGGAAGGGAATTGTTCATCCAAACCAGCCCGTAGAGTTTGTGAGGGGCCCCGGACCGGTCAGAGGAGAGGAGTCTGGACCTACACCTTTCCGCTCTGAAGCCCCACATCCAGGTTTGTCACCGGCTCACTTTACAGCAGCTCCTTGCACTTTGCTGAAAAGAGGATGAGCAGTGCTCACCTGCCCTGCAGATCTCCAAAGTGTGAGCTTGTTCTTGTTAGGCTGGTGTCCCCAGCACCTGTCACTTTTCTCCCTGTCCTCAATTACTGCCACCTGAGCAACTGCCTGGGTGGGGAAGCACTTTGAACTTAAACTGTCTTTGTGTCTGTGCCTTGAGCTGAACCTAATTGCGATTCTCCACCTGCTTCAGCATTCCAGGAAACCTCTGGGAGCCCTCATGCGGCTCATTTAGATCCTGGAGAATCCCAGAGAGGCCAGCCAGAAACGCAGAGGCCTAGGGAAGAAGGATCTGCCGTTTCTTTCTTTGTGGCTCGCCACTGACTCCCTAATGAGCTGATTCCTGTTTCTGTGAACGGATTAACATGAGTGAAACTGCGTTTTGATTATTGCCATTTCCTAAAAGAGGATTTAGGATCACGAGGCTACTGTGGCTAGAACAGCCTCCTCCTTCCCTAGCTGCAGAAGGGGCCCAACACTGGAAATAAATAGGTCAGTGGAACAGTTGTGCTGTTGAAAGGCTCACAAACTCAGAGCATTCACAGAGGGACATGGTTCTGAGTGGTTGAGTTAAACATTTTACAGCTGGGACTGTTTCATTCGAAGGCCTGAACATTTATATGTGAACCTAACCCAGTTGCTGACAAGAACTCCTCCTAATATACTCTTCATGCCCTGCTTGATGCCGGAGCTGGTCAATTCAGTGTGAGGACAATTTAATTTAGGAAATAGTATTAGCCAAATTGGTAATTCCGTCCGGGGGCAGATCAGGAACCTGGCTGACTCAATTCTTGGCTTTTCCCCAAGTTGAGTTAGAATTGTGTAGAGGTCACCTGTTATCCTTTGTATCTTTATCTGCAGTTATTAACGGTATGCTCGGACGCAGAAGTCAGAGAATTGGCATAATGGGGAACAAGGGCTACAGAGAAAAGTACAATAGAGGTGTGTGCATTGTCTGGGGTTCAGAGACTGAGAAATCTCTGTTGAAAATGGTTGAATTGGGTGTGTCACCCAGGATATATATTCCCTGTCCTTTTTGCTCCATCAGCTGTTAGAAGTAACATTTTCTTAAGGAACCCCCATGGAATTAATTCTTTGGGTAGAGTATGCCAATCTTTAATGTAGGTGTTGCCTTTGGATTTTAACCATTTGTGCAAACTTACAGTTTGGGAAATGGACTTAAGATGGATTAAGATGGACTTGAATGGTTTAAGATGTTGACTCCAAAACTTACCTTGATTGATCACGACTCAAATCAAGAAAAGTGAAAAAGTCCTAGCAGCACAAGCAAGCTGCCATTGCTGAGCTATGCCACAGAACCCCACCCCAAGCACTGGGATTGAAAGGAGAGTTTGAAGGCCCAACACAAGGGCCTGAGTCTGGGATAGTGACCCCGGGCAGCCCTTCCCTCCACTGTCAGATTTATAGACCAGAAAAATGTGGTTAACACTGAACATCAGCTAGGGAAATTCCTAGATTAGTTCCATAGAGCCCGAAACTTCAGGAGTTGGCACACACCATGCTGTAGGAGGAAGAGGCATTTCAGGAGGGCTTTGGGCAACCCACGGGCGACACCCGGACCAGATCATCACGGATCTGCGTTCTACCCTCCAGCTTCCAGCAACTCCTTCCTCTTATTTTCCTGCATTTCCCCAGAAGAGGCTGGCCTCGTGTATTTGCAACTGGACATTCCAGCCTTATCAGAAAGCTGGTCGAATGTTTGTCTCTTATGGACTTAACATTTACTTTTAACACAAGAGTGACTAACCACAGCACAATTGTCCCTCAGTTAAAAAGAAGCCCCTAATTTCATCCTAGGCTCTGGAGTCAGCCTGCCTGAGGTTGAAGACTCCAACAACTACTATTTGTAGGTGAGTTACCTAACCTCTTTGTACCTCAGTTTCTCTGTCTATAAAATGGGAAATAATAGAATTTACCTCATGGGATTGTTGTCTCAAATGATATAATACAGGTAAAGGACTTAGAATAGGGCCTGGAACATGGTAAATGCTCAGTAAATGTGCCTTAATATTACATAACCCAATATTGATGGACACCGTTAGTGTGTTTCTGTGTTCACTGAGGAAGGAATAGAGAATGACTGTGCTTCTTTTAACACAACACCACCAACTCTCCTCACAGCCCTAGTTATTCTCCTTGGTTCTAAAACAGTTCCATTACCTCTTTCAGGGCCAGGTAATGCCTTGAAAAGCCCCACAGTGCTCAGACCACTTCTTTTAACACTTAGCAGTGGAGACAATAGAACCCAGTCGTTTGGGAGTCAACTAAAGTAATCGTTGAGCCCCCCTTTCAGGCCAGCTCGGCAGCAGGGTGGTGCTCAAACAGCTCCAGCGGCCGGAGTGGAGGTCTGCGGTGCTCTGTTTTGACACCTGTATCCTGAATCCTCCAGTCCCTGAAAATGGGAGCGTTTCTGGTAGAAATCACCTTGGATGCTGGGGACACTTTAATCCCCAGAGGGATGAATCACAGGGCCAGGGAGGGTGATGTAGAGGGAATGGAGAGAACTGGGGAATTCATGGAGGACACAAATTCATTTAACTTCTGAGACAATTGAAGTTTCATCATTCAGTTCACATTGTTTTAACACGTGATTTTCAGATTTTTCCCAAGGCTTTAAGTCTTCTTTGGGCTTTGAAAAGTCCAGTCTTGTGGCCAGAATCAAATCTTTACTAACTGAGGGTTGTGCTGGCTTAAGGCACTCTGTTTTGAGCATCAGTGCTCACTCTGCGGTCTTGCAGACCTAGATGTGGTGACTTCTCTGAGACCGGACTTGTCATCTGTAACCTTGGGATCATAATAGGACCTGTTTCAAATAGTTTAAATGTAAAGTGCTTAGTACAGTGCCTGGCACATGGTAAGTACTATGCAAATGTTTGCTACTATAATTATTAAAATTTTTTTTTCCAGGGGAATATGCACTTAACCAAAGATTCAAATTAGGTGGGTTCTGGTTAATTGATATTCCTCTGTAGGTAGGGAAGTCTTAAAAAATAAGTCTTTGTTTCTGTGAGGGGAAGGTAGAGCATGATACAGTTGGATTAGGAAGTATCAGGCATACCTAGGTGATATGCTTCCTCCCAGGAGAGCGTTCTATCTATGCAGACACCCTGTAAGTACCAGTTGGTTACAAAGGTGAGGCCTGATCTTGTCTGCAGCCCTTATTTTACGCTCCCAGGCTTGGGAGCCAGGGCACGTGGTGCCACAACTCAGGAATTCTCTCTCTCCCTTTGCTGGGTCCTTTACCAAAAGAGCAAGTCCTCCCAAATTGTTTCACTGTCTGTAGCTCCGCGCAAATTGGCCAAAGGTTGGGAGCCTCTCAGGAAGAGATAGTTTATGCCAGCAGGAAAAGATGTTAACCTCAAATACTTCCATGAAAGTCAGTTATTAGGGCCAAGCCCAGAGCAGCTCAGGGAGCATCAATTCCTGGGAACGGGGGCCTCCATGTTATAGTGCCCAGAGCCAGTATGGCTGCCTTCCAGGTTCATTAACTGTTATTAGGGGGGCACAAAAGGGTGCACAGTCAATGCATGCTTATTTATGGTACCCTTGTCCTTGTCATTCTTATTACTATCGCTGTGTATACTGTATTCTGGTCTGCTCATAATTATACCAAATGTCATCCTTTATATATTTAATTGTTAAGAAATAAAATTTTACTTAAAAGTTGGAAATTTTAAATAGGGACCTAATAGAGAGCAAACTCTCAAGGGAAATAAGATCAAGACATTCATGGATTTTCAACTCAAGTATAGATGGCAATGAACTAAGAGACCGGAGGACACAGAGAGTCTCCTTCCTGCATTTCTGTGTCCTCTTTATGGCAAATAAGGTCAAAGTATATCGGTGTCCTGATGGGAACCACAGTTTTGTGATTAAATATGCCATCAAAGTCTGTATTTTCTAGTGCTGTGAAGCAAGGGAATTTTAAAACAAGTGTTACAGCATGTAAACAATTCTCTATTAGTTGAGGAGCACACATGCTATTGGTCAGGGCTGTAGAGCATTTTCATTGTTTCATTGCTCCATTTCTCTTCAAAGAGGTAAAGAAGGAATCTATGTAGGAAACAGAATCTCAACTAATTAGTAAGGCCTGGCCTTCCGCCCCCCCATAAACTCATTTATCAGATATGTTCTTATTTTAACCAGTTATTAAAAAAAGCAAATACTCTTTATCAGACATGTCTCTATTTTAACCAATTACTTTATTGCATTTTTATTACAAGTGCAAAGGTTAGACAAAGTTGACGCCTGCCGTCTACATGGGCCTTAGTCACAGCAAACACTGCTGGTCAAAGAACTTTGGAACCAGGCTTCTTATTGTCCAAACTGTCATTAGTGCCTAAGTAATTATTACAAATGTCTTTTATATGTCAACCATTATGTTGAAAGTCTTCCCAAGTTCAAGCACACCAGGGGAGAAATCACCTCCCCCTTGGATTCCTCTGATAATCTTGAAAGATTATTTTTTCAGCCCTAAACGGATGTGCATAAAATGGTCTTTTGTGAGGTAAGGCTTATGGCACTACCCGGTCATAAATACAGGTTGATAGAAGCACAAGTGTTAATTACACAGTGTATTAATTTGAGCTAAAAGTCTCCATTTGAATTTCAAAGTTTATTTAGCTATCTGACTATTTGTCTTGTACCAGCCTTTTGCTCTTTCCAACAACCACTTAGAGAACGTCTTTCACTGTCTCAGACAGGAGATGGAAAGGGAGGGGGCCAGAGAAAGGACATGGACATAGATATTTTCAGGTTTAGAGTGCTTGCAACGTTCATTCAGAGAATTCTTGCCCTGAGTTCTAATCTCTGGTTTTGTTCCGTCTTTGTAAAGAAGACTTTGGGAAGTGAGGAGAGGCAGTGGGCGTGGGGAACAGGCCGGCCCCATGGACATTGAATTAACAGTCTTGAGTTGATATTCTTGTTACTACAGGTCAGAATGAGAGTTCTGATGGATTTTACCACTGGCTGGCTCTGTGGTCTTGGGTTAAGTCACAGCACCTCTTGAAGCCTTAGCTTTCTCATCTGTATTTCAAAGGATGCTGCGCATGGGTCTTGCTCCAAGTGTGGCCCATCAGCATCGCTCAGTCTTGATGAAAATGTGGCTTCTGGCCCTTGCTGCAGAGCCTCTGATGGCTGGGATGGGGCCTGAGAATCTGTGTGTTTAACTAGCCCACGCGTGCTGCTCACACACTCCATCTAGGACCACTGGCTACATGAGCCGTGAGGCTCCCTGTGAGCTTGCAGTCTGTGCTGCTGGCTGGGACAGGTATGGGTGGCTGAAACAAGTGTACGTATGATGGCTGGGGCTGGCCTTGGCTGATAGCAGGTAGCTGGACCAGATGTTAGTTTCAGGAGAGAGGGGGACAGTCTCCTGGCCTGTGGTCAGGGAGGGGTGGGACTCAAAGCTCTGGTTGCGTCCATTTTCACTTCCCTGAGACACACCACCTTCTCCTACTGGGTGAGTCTGGGTGAGGCTGCTGTCCAGGAGGATTGCAGAGACCCCAGGCCACCCTCTCCCTGTTTGTTTGGCTCCTTGTAGACCAAGATGGTCTAAGAATCACCTTTATCCACATGATGCAGCTATGGATGTAGCCTTTTATTTCTAGAGCGGTGTGAAATTTGAGCAAAGGTTCTTTCTTTCTCCCTCCCCCTCCTCCTTCTCCCTCCCTCCCTCCTTCCCTTCCTCCATTTGCCTCGCTGCTGTCTCTATATGGATATTCCTGATCTCCTGGACTGGCTGTCTAGAATGGCAGCTGACTTTACCTCTCACCAGGCTGCCTGATGGAATTAGAAAACTCCAAGAGACCTTGCAGCCCCAAGAATTTATGCCTCTTTACTTCCCAAAAGGACAAGTCCAGTAAGTCAATAACTTACCTGCTACACCAAGATATGTGATTCATTAATTAAAGATTGACCAGCACAAGACTGGGACTGAGGAATGAGCCAGGTCACACTGTGGTTTTCAATCTGTGTCATCTTGGCAGAGGCCGTCTGCGTGAGTCCGCCCTTGTGCACACCCCGATACCCCCCAGTACCAAGCAGTCGTGTTCTTCTTTATGTCATCTAGCCCAGCCTCAGTCATGCTGTGTTTGTAAGACTTTGCTTCCCTGACGAGATGGTGAGCTCTTCCGAGGTGGGCACGGTCTTCTTCCTTGCATCTCCAAGGCCTGTGACTACAGAGGACCACAGATTGGGTGACTTACAGAGATTCACTGTCTCTTAGTTCTGAAGGCTGGAAGTCTGAGATCAAGGTTTGCTTTCTCCCGAGGCCTTTCCTTGGCTTATAGATGACCATCTTCTCCCTGTGTCTTCACATCATCTTCCCTCTGAGTGTGTCTGTGTCCAAATTTCCTCTTCTTATAAGAACACAGTGGTATTGGATAAAAGCCCACCCTAATGGCCTTACTTTAACTTCCAAATGCAGTCACATTCTAAAGTACTAGGGCTTAAGACTTGAATGTATGAATTTTGGGGGTCACAAGCCGGGAACACCTCAATGTTTGTCAAGGAGTAAATGAATTAACTCTCTGTGTCTATGCTGTCTTTACAAATGGACACTCTCCTTCCTTACCTCTTCCAGACACACATAAATAAGCGTGGACGTTTTACTGGGCAATACACAAACAGGAGGACATATTTTTAATAAAATTGAGGCTACTGGTGATCAAACTTGTGATCCGACCAGAGCCATCACAAGGTTTGGTTGCTACAGACGGTACTTGGGTTTCTTATTTTCCTACATTCTTGAGTTCCTGGGAGGTTCCATAGCAGAAGATTCCACAGAAAGACAAGTTTTTGTTTTGTACCACTTCGTCCGCATGACTTTTCACCTTCCCCTTTGAAAGTGTTTAAGCAGTTGAATGTGTGTCTGTTAGAAGTCTGAACTAGAGTGGAGTGGGGAATTTGAAATCCTGGTACGGTTCTTATGGCCCAGGCTGTCTTCTGTGCCTTTGGAGCCCCTGAGAGCTGATCATAGTTTTCATAAACCACCAAGCTGCAAAGTCTCCAAGAATCCTTCTCACTCTTACCAAGTCCCTACATCACCACCCTTCTCATCCTCATTTGGTGTTTATAGAGTGTGCTGTACTTTCCAACATGGGTTTATGTCTATAATTTGTTTGGGGCCTCATACCACCTCTGAGAGGTAAGAGAAAAAAGGATGACGATTCCCTTTTCTAGATGGGGAGAGGAATGAACAGATCGATTATGTGATATGCACAACTTCCCTGACTTAAAGTTTTCCTTCCTCTGCTCAACTCCAGGGTGACTTGTCCAGATGTCACTGGCATGGATCTTAACTTCTTCTCACCTTGCATTATCTGTTCCTCTGTCAAGCTTCCTGAAAGTAGGGCTCAAACCTTTAACCCCTACGTGATTCTATGTGCCCGCACACAGTAGATGCTCAGTCATTGCTTGTTATGTAGCATACTTAGTACCATCTCTTGAGCAGCTACTATATCCTGTCCTGCTTTGCATCTTAACGTACTCCATCTTATTGAATTCTGCAGCCCTCTGCAGTAGGTGTATCTTCATCCCCGTTTAACAGAGGGGAAAGCTGAGGCTTAGCAAGGTTAGATGATTTGGCCAAGGTCACGGAGCTAGTAAGTGATGAAAGCAGGATCTGAACCTGGGTACACTTGACGGGTCCGGCTGCTGTGCTTTATCACTGCTCTGCACTGAATGGTGGTCGCACAGGGAGTTAAGGACAAACCAGACTAGAAGCCCTCTCTTGGGGCATCAGTGTCCAGAGCCCCAGCACAGCTGATGAGCAGCCTTTCAAATAATCCGCAGCGCAACATCTTCCATTTTCACAGACAGCTTAGATTTCCTATTGTCTAATCTCGGTTTGGCTCATCCTACGTATTTCTGATTCAATTTGCCTCCTTTGGGACGCCTACGTGTTCCTACGTACATACATTCATCTGTTCAGTTCCGAGAGCTCATTGCCAAGCCTGAAAACAGATCTCGACATTTCTGGGTTTCTATCATCTCCCAGATCTTTTGTCCCAGCCCCTTCTCATCCCCGCCAACCCCGAGCAACCAGCCTGAGAATTTGGGACTTTCAAATTGTGTCCTTCTCCAAGGGCACAAGGACATTCCCCAGTGTCATTTTAGAGGACTCAGTCTGCAGAGCAGGTAGTGAAAGAAACAAAGTATCATTTCCCTTTGGAATTACCAAAAAAAAAAAAAAAGAAGGCTGGGGGGATCTTGTTTCAGTAGGGAATTTATTGCTAACAGTGTAATTATGGCAGAATGGTTATTAGTCATAAAATTCTCAGTGTATTTTATTGGTAAGACTTAGAGTTGTCAGAAACAGTAACTACATCTCTGTTCTCCCCTTCCTCTCACAGCAACACTGAGGAGCCTGGGGCGGGCGGGGGGTCTCACCCACTCAGCCAAGCCAGCAAAATCCTGCCCCCGGGTGTGTTTCCTGAGCTCCAGCCTCTGAGAGCCAGGTGTGTGCTTCTGCAGGCTGAATTTGGCTGTAAATTATGTTTTGTTTTCTGTCAGCTGCCTGACAGCTAAAATCATATTTGCTGTCAGAGGTGACAGGGGCCACAATGGTGATGTATTAAAGTGCTGCAGGGTCACGGGAGAGCGGGCTGGGCAGGTCCTCTGGCCCCTCGGCTCTTACCTGCTTCCTGGAGTGTGTGGCCAGAGCCAGTGTGCCGGGTGCAGGAGGGCACCACGAATGAGATGCAGTCTCATCAGAGTCATGGAAAACATGGCCAGCTTCCATACGGAGCTCTAAATAGACTTAAGATGTTGGCGAAACCCTATCTCTTAATTGTACGACATTGCATTGTACGACAAAATGCAAAGTCCATCACCATAATTACTTCCAAGCATGAGATTCCAAAGCATTTTGGCTATATTCAAATGGATATTTAAACTCACAGACAACAAGCTTAACTTTTCCCCACATGACTGATGGGTTTTGGTCACTGTCCCAGCCCCCAGGCCCGCCCTCCACCCCCACCAGGATGCCAGCTTTTTTCATTTTTAGAGACCAGAGCAATGTGATAAGCCCTGCCTTAAGGTTTCACCACTCCCTAAATAGAAACATGGCATTCTCTTGCTCCACCCCGGCCCCTTATAAGCTGACCTCAGGCAGTCTCTCCTCTGTGTCTGTCTAGATTCCTCCCCTCTCCTTTTCTTGGATTCCTACTGGGTTCACAGGGGCACCTTATAAGGTAGAATCCAGCCTCTTTAAAGCATTATTGCTGGAAACCCCCCACTCTGTCAGGGACGGCTACCACTTACTCAGCCCTCGCTGAGGACAGCCGTCGCGGATGCACTGGATCTCCATCTGCAGATCCCTCGGGGCACGAGAGGACCAGTTGGAGAACCAGAGTGGGCACTGCGGCCGGGCCCACCTCCAAAGCCCACTCCTCTCTTTCTGCCACTGCTCTGAAGCTCACAAGGGATGAGCTCGAATGACCTTTATTTTTTAATTATTATTACTATTATTATTTTTTGTGGTCCGAGGACCTCTCACCGCTGTGGCTTCTCCCATTGCGGAGCACAGGCTCCGGACGCGCAGGCTCAGCGGCCATGGCTCACGGGCCCAGCTGCTCCGCGGCATGTGGGATCTTCCTGGACCGGGGCACGAACCCGTGTCCCCTGCATCGGCAGGCGGACTCTCAACCACTGCGCCGCCAGGGAAGCCCCTGACTTTTATTTTGAACAACAGGCACCTTAGGTCTAGGGTTGGCTTCTCGGGCACGTAGCTGTACAGCCACCCAGGGCCCTACGCCCAGAAAGGCCTTGCACTTGGGGGTTGATGATCTCTGGATGCTGAGTCTTGAAATTCTTACTCATTCTGTCTTTGAATTTGTGTTTCATAAGTGAAGTCCGATGGGACAGTGGCACATGTGCCAGGGCACTTGGAGCTTCAGGTAAGCGCCACACACCTCTGGGGCCTCTCTGTGCCCCAAAAAGGTTCTCAGCTGCCTGTTTCCTGGTACCCTGGCACCCAAGGCCCTGCTCAGCAAGCCCTCTTCCTCTCTCTCCCTCTCCAACACTGCCACTCTCTGCCTGGGTGTTGACAGGGGAGGCCCAGGTACTCCTGCTGCCCTCGGGCAGGGCCTGAGTATGGACGCAGGGAGGGTGGGGGTCAGGCGTGTGCCCTTCAGCACCTTGGGGTTGGTGGTGGCCATCCCCACCCTGGGCTGGGCTGGCAGGGCCTCTCATTCACCCCCGATCCAGGTCCTGAGCACATCCCAGTGCGGAAGTTGCAAACCTTTGGGGGTTGCCCATCTGCGCAGGGGCAGGGAGACCGACTGCCTTGCCCCTGGCCAGGATGCTGCATTTCCCTCTTGCCTTAGCCCAGCTGATGATGTAGCTGGCTCTGCTGAGGTCCTTAGGTGTATGGAAGCAGCAGTATTATGAATAGAACATGGTGGTGATTTGGGGCTATGGGGTGAGGGCTACCTCAGGAGAAGGGGTTCCAATGCCTTGGCCTTACCCAGCTGAACACTTCTGGGAATATAATAGGCTCTACATTTTCTATTTAGAAAAAGATGTAAGTCAGTAGGAAAAGCAACATTTCCCTACAAACATCACAAACCAGAGAAGCAAAGCAATTGCAGTTACCAGAAGGGAAAGGGTAGGTATTAGGTTTCAATTTCAAGACACAGAATGTTGTTCTTTTGATTTTTTGGTTTCTGCACAGCAAACCCAAAGAGGTCAATGTGTGTCAGCCTCTGGACCAGCACACAATGACCCTGAAATATTTACAGGCATGCTTGCCTGCTGTCTCATTCAGGGTCAAAGCAGACCTTGACGTTCTAATATGGCAACTTGACTTGTGTCCTGTAGTGTCACGGAACTCCAGAGTGTCAGGGCTGGAAGGAAATGTATCCATTCAAGCCCTCATTTTGCCAAGAACTGAGGCCCGGGCAGACGTGCCTTTCTTCCTCACCTACTTAGGACTAAGACCAGAGGTCTCAGGGTTCCTAGTCCCGTATCTTTACCTGAATTAAAGGAGTAATATAGCGAGAGCTAACATTGAGGATTCTAGGTGCAGAACTAATCCTTGCACTCAGAGCTTAGCTCATGTGATTCTCACAAAAACCCTCTGAAGAAGGTATTTCAGGGGAGTCTCATCAAAGGCACATTTAACTGGGGCAGATCCAACTGTGTATTAGTTTCCTAGGAGCTGCCATAGCAAAGTACCACAAAATGAGTAGCTGAAACAGTAGACATTTATTGTCTTCAGTCTGGAGGCTAGAAGTCTGAAATCAAGGTGTTGGCAGGATTGGTCTCCTCCTGAGAGCTGTGAAGGAGAATCTGGTCCAGCCTTCTCTCCTAGCTTCTTGTCGCTTCAGGCATCCCGTGGCTTGTAGATGGCTCTCTTTGCCCTGTGTCTTCACGTCACCTTCCCTGCGTATGTGTCTTTGCATCCAAATCTCCCCATTTTATAAGGGCAATGGTCATGCTGGGTTAGGGCCCATTTAATGACCTCATTTCCCTTGATCGCCTCTGTAAAGATTGTGGCACAAAGTAAGGCCACATTCTGCGGTGCTGGGGGTTAGCACTTCAATGTATTTTTAGGAGGGACAGAATTTCATCCATAACAAATTGGAGAGAGAGAGAGAGATACTAAGTACCGAGGGCTGACTAATTCCATCATATTTCCACTGGCAGATGGCCTGTGTGGAACAAGGGTGAGACAGGAGACATAAACCTCCTTCTCTCCCCCATCAGATTAAGTTCCTAAGTGCCTTCCAAAGTGTGAGCTGTCAAGAATGTAATTATAATATTTTAGGAGAGCCATTTTCCACATAACCTGACCTCTGAAGACAAACCAGCTAGACTCTCTTGATGACCTGAAGAAACCCGATCTGTGTAGTGAGACATGCTGTGTTGATCTCCACCAGGAGAAAGGAGACTCTGTTGTTGAACTGTGGCCAATTTAAGGGGTTTTCAAGGGAAGCTCCGATGAATAGTGAGTCCTTCCTTAGGCACTGACTTTAGAATCCAGCCCTGATAAAATTGTAAACACCACTGCATTGTTTCCATGGTAGAAATGGCGCCCCAGAAACACAGAGGGATTAAGTTCCTTCCTCAAGGTCACTCAGCTAGTACGTGGCACAGCTGGACCAAGGGAGTGACTGTGTGTCCCCTCCTATCCCGAACTCGAGGACTGAGCTCCTGGGGTCTGGGTTGAGGCTGGGGTGGGATTTGGAGGAATCCGTTTTCCCCTAGAAGGGAGAATGTTTGTTCTTTATGCAAATTCGCTTTGTTCCCAGAGAGAACTGGGTGTCTTGAGGCCCAACCTGGGACTGATACCTGGCTTCCTTCTGTCTTAGGGTTTAGAGTTAGCAGGAAAGGCAGGGAGAACCACCCTTCCCACAGGCAGAGACGGCACCTATGTGAAGGGCTCTGGGGAGCAATATTTTCTCCAGAGATCAGCTCCAGGACTAAGTTCGTACAAAACCCAACATTTCTAATCTTGGGCTGTCAGAATGGTGCAAAGGAGGGAAAGCCGCGGACCAAGAACTTAGCTTGAAGTCGAGGCAGAGGGGGAAGTGGTAGAGGAGAAGGTATGACAAAACCCACACCAAACCCGGAACAGGCAACAGGAATTAAGCCACAGGGTAGGAGGATGGCAACTTTGGGACCTATCAGGTGGAAAGAGTTTCGATGCTGAATTCAAGGGCAACTTCATTTTCCTGATCTCTGTGGAAGGTGTTCCTAAGGAATAAATGAGATAAAAATATTAATCCAGTCTCTGGTTTTTCTCTTCCTTCTTTCCACTCTTCAGGTTCATGAAAGGTGAGAGTAGGTATGCACATCCAAGCAGTGCCCCGAAATTTACATGTATGACAAAACGATCCCTCACACCCAAAGGGCACCCTTTGCCGGGCCTACTCACATGCACTGACACTCGGAGAACCCTGCGGGTGGCCTGTAGCCTGCCCCTTGGTGGCAATGTGAGCGGTGTTCTTAGAAAAAGGACACCATGTGAAGCTTGGAGTTATGCTGCCACAGGGCAAGGAACTACCAGAAGCGAGGAGAGCAGCCTGGAACAGAGCCGCCTCTGTTACCTTGAGAGGGAGGCTGGCCCTTCTGACATCTTGGTTTTTGCCTTCTGGCCTCCAGACCTGTGAGACAGTGCATTTCTGTTGTTCTAACCTGCACAGTTTGTGGTATTTTGCAACGACAGCTCTAGGAAACCAATAGAGCTGATCCCACGGCTCTTCGGGGTCGTCACAGCTGGTTCTGGGGGTCATGCGTTCGAAGCTGTTCATCAGCCACGCCCTGGGTGTGGGCTGCTTGCTCCCCATATCCAAGGGGTGTAAACTGGGTGAGGCAGCTCCGTCTAGTCAGGGTTATTCCTGCAGAGGTGCTCAGCTCTGAGGCATCTGCAGCCAGCACTCCTGCCAGAGCCAGGACGCGGGGGAGAGAAGAGAGGCGCCTTCACCCAGGGTGCAAAATGTCAGGGGCTGCCACGCCTCAGCAACCAAGATAAACAATATTTTAATGCAAAATTATACAAAAATTACAATGAGTGAAACCATGCATGATGAAAAAACACCTCTCAAAAATTTAAGTTTAAATTTTAAATCAGTAGCATTGATTTTTCCTCTTGCCGTGGGCTGCGGAATGGCTTGGCATGGCACTGCTCCCTGCAGCTACAGAAAAGAGTGCCTTGGTCCTGAAAGGGACCTCTGGATGGCAAACCACAATGCCCACTGCGCCCAGGAAGTAAGGCCAGGTTTAGGTCCTAGGTAGTCAGACTCCATAGCCTGGATGCTTAATCACTGCCCTCTACTGCTTAGAAGCATCTAGAGGAAGTATAGCAAGCAAGAGGAATGATAGAAGCCATAAAGTTGTAAAGTACGTTGTGTTACAAAATCAAATCAATTCATTGTTCTGTGAAATGGAAATGCCAACGGGGCCATGAATAGCTGGGTTACGGTGCTCTGGGCTCTCCATCTATGAGCACTTGGACCCTTCTGGATTCAGTAGAGAAGGGAGCCCACCTCGGCTGCTGGACAGGTTACCGTGCCACGGCCGACACGGTCAAATCAAGGTCTTGATGTGCAAGGACAAGGGCGTCTGCTTATCCCTCTCTTGCCATCAATCGAGCCTTTGGAGTGATGCAGGGCTTCTGCCTGGCACATTCCCTGCTGCTTTAATGACAAATCCGGTAGGTAGGTTTTAGGCTCAGAGGAATGGATGGATGGGTCTTATACATTGACCTCTACCCTTCATCCCAAAGGCCATCTCCCCAAGGCCACCTGAGTAGTTCACTCCTCTCCTTTCAGGCCTTGATTTCCACTCCTCTCCCACCCACTGACAGAAGCTAAAATAGGAGACAACCTTCCTTTGCCCAACTGTTATAAATTCCTGTCTTAGCAGATCTCAGGCTGATTGTCCTGGCTCTGCTGTCTGTAAATGAGGCTCCTCACAGGTAACGGATGGCCCCGTGCTCTGGACGTACATTTGACCTAACAGGAAGCGGCACTTCTAACTATTTAACAAGACTGCTTTGCAGCCAACTCCTTTGGATGGCATTCTCCCTGGGTTGATCATTTCTAATCGATAAAAATTGTCCGTGGGAACGAGTAACTCCCACCTCACATCGAATGACGGAGGATGTATCTTGGCTGTGAGCTCTGAGAGCCCCTTGCCTCCTGAATTAGCATCACGTCAAAGGTTAGTCTCTGTTCTTCCCGACAAGCCTAAATTTAGCAAAATTAGGATATGGATTTTCCTTTATTCTCTGTGATCACAAATGTAATGTCAGATTTTTTCTCCCAGAGAGCTTTTCATCCCACCTCTACTCAGTGTCAAGGTTGTCAGAACCATAATTTATTCATATTTTTGACCTCCGGGGAGGACAATATCCAAAGGGTCAGGGAGTGTTATTGGATATCAGGATGAAAATTCACTGCTCGGAGCCCTTTACAATGTTACATTTAATCAGGCCCTTGCGAGTGAAGCTGCGATGTTGGCTGCTGTATTTACCCCTGAAGAGCGAGCCCTTCCTTATTAGCAGTTATGCAATATTTATGCATTTCCCGAAGTTCTCAATGTGGAAAACTCTCAGAGCCTGCTTGGTTTTCTCTGTAAGGAAGGGGAGGTCTTTGATTTCTGCCCTTGTGCTTGAGTCACCGCCGTGACCCCTGGAGCTGCTGTGAGACCGGCCAGGAGGGGTGAGGGGTGATGAGCGTGCCGCTGTGGGCTGGGCCATCTCCTTCTGTGGTCCCTCTCCCAGCCGCTCTGAGATCTGCCTCATCCTTGCAGGGCTCTCAGTGCAGCTCTTTACCCAGAATGTCAAGGCCTGGGCAAGCCTGGAAGCTTAATTATATTCTGAGAACTGTGTGGAGAGGCCTAGAGGGCTGGAGGAACAATTAATCAATGCTAAATAATAACAATAATTATTCTCTGATTCACGGATAGAATAACTCCCTCATTCCTGACCTGCAATAGATACAGCCCAGATATGCACGGCAGAGCCTGTAGGCTCATTAGAATTCTTGCCAATCGGCATCTTATATGTCTTCTAGAGAATTCTATTTTCCCAGTCATTGTAAACGGCTTGGAAAGAGCTTTTGTAAACCCCACTGTCTTTTGATTGGTTTGTCTCCATTCCCCTTGAGGCAGCCAGGGGATAAGGTTCTGATGGAGTCAGTTCAGGCAGTGGGGGAGAGGGTCAGGCTCGGGGCTTTGGGACCAGGCAGACCTGTGTTTATGAATGGGTCCCACCACTTCTCTGCTCCGTAACCTTTATCGTGTCACTTAACTTCTCTGAATCTCAGTTTACTCATTTGCAAAATAACAGCAATAATTATTTCTCTCCAGAGTGCCCTGGGGAAGATTATGTATGATGAATATGAATTGAGATGGAGAACATTTTATTTTCTTCAGAGCTGGTACAGGGAAACCCTCTGATGTGGAAAGAATCCCCTGATTAGCTCACTTGGGGTTGAACAGCCAGAGCCTGGATACTGACAGTCACATTTCAGAGGAGGCAGAAACTGTCCTGCAAAGTAGAGGGAGAGGACTGGGAAGCCGCCTCTTCTGGGGAACATTCTAGATATATTGGTGAGGCTGATCCCTAGTGGACGTTGGTGAAGGGGTAGCAGCCTTGGGACCAGGTGGCCCAGGGCCCAGAGATGGGACAGTGAGGGGCAGAGGGAAGTCACAGAAATCCTCAGGACTTGGGCTTTGAAAGAAGGGGCTGGGTGTCAAGGAAATGTCACCTTTAATGCAAGGGCCAGGGCCCCCCAGCAGACAGGCTTAGCACAGAGTGTGGCTGGGCCAGGGTCCCCCAGCAGACAAGCTTAGCACAGAGCATGGCTTCTGGTAAAATGCACAGTAAGCATTTGCTTTGGTCAATGTTAGTATTTTCCTGTTAGCCCGGAGGAGCTGACATGTCAAGTCCATCCCCGAGGTGGACCAGGGCTGGAGAAGCAGCCACTTCTGCTTTCAGACTCCTACAGCCTTTGAGAAGGAACTTGGAGAACTGAGGGCTGTGAAGAGCATTAAAAGGCTGGGCCGGGCTTCCCTGGTGGCGCAGTGGTTGAGAGTCCGCCTGCCAATGCAGGGGTCACGGGTTCGTGCCCCGGTCCTGGAGGATCCCACATGCCGCGGAGTGGCTGGGCCCGTGAGCCATGGCCGCTGAGCCTGCGCGTCCGGAGCCTGTGCTCCACAACGGGAGAGGCCACAACAGTGAGAGGCCCCACAAAAAAAAAAAAAAAAAAGGCTGGGCCACTGAGACAGGGATCCGAGTCCAAACTTTCATCTTATCTCATCTTATTAACCATTTGTAGGCTTTTTGTGTCTTACATATGTGTCAGTATCAATCATTTGTCTTATGAGTTTCTTTTTTAATGTAAATGTACCTGCTCGAGTACCTCCTGGAAGCCCAAGGAAGGAAACACTATTCTCCCTGTTGCTCTGAGTCTAGGGAACACAGCAAGGGTCTCTCCCATCACAAGTTCCCTCTGCTTGCAATGCTCTTCCTTCATCTCTGCAGGTCTGAACCCCACCGAACCTTCCAGGTCCATCTTGGATGCCACTTCTCCATCAATTTTTCCCTGCTCTTACAGCCAGAGGGTGCCTCTCTGCTTGGCGTGCCCGCTGCAGCTGGAGGTTCCCTTTCTTGTGGTACTTGCCACTTTCTGCAGGGCCCAATGCATACATAGTGGGCCAGTGACATTCACAAAGGATGTGCCCGGGACCTTCACAGGTGCCCAGATCATAACTTCCACTCATCACTATGGATAATTGCTTCCACAGAACTTGGATTTTCTATTCAAGAGCTATCTTCACTTCCTTTTCCCTTTCCCCATCTCTTCAAGCACTTACTTTCCTATGGAAGCTGTTTTGTTTTTACAAAGCATCAATGTTTTCACCCCTTCGCTCCAGTGACTGCATTGACTGGTGCTGTTCGATAGAACTTTCTGCAGTGATGGAAATCTATATCTACACCATCCAATAGGGTAGTGACCTATGTTATTGAGCGCTTGGAATGTGGCTAGTGCAACTGAAGAACTGAATTTGTAATTTTATTTAATTTTAATTAATTTAATGCTAAATTTAAATAGCCACATTAAACATGGGGCTAGTTGTTCCCATTGGGGACAGTACAGTCATAGAAACTGACAGGAAGAGAATCACACAGGTAGGTGGCTGGGCTCGCTCGCTGGTTAAGGAACTCGCTTTTGCACTCAGGTCCTTGAAGAGTGCATGATTCAAAAACATGCTAAGTTTCCACTTATCTCTCAGGGAGGAGATAGCAGGAGTTAAAAATCTTGGCATGCCAAAGACGAAGCGTTTTCTTGTTTTATCTCCGCCATCCTTACTTCAGGGAAGCACATTAACAAATTTCTGTAGCCCACACAGTGCCTTTCAAAGAGTGTGTGTATAATAAATATTGGAGGGGAAAATGAGTGGGGACTTTATGCTTTTGAAAGACTAGCAGCCACTGTTATTCTCTGCTTTTAAAAACAGATACAGGGACTTCCCTGGTGGGAAAGAAGTCTGCCAATGCAGGGGACACGGGTTTGAGCCTTGGTCCGGGAAGATCCCACATGCCACAGAGCAACTAAGCCCGTGAGCCACAACTACTGAGCCCACGTGCTGCAACTACTGAAGCCTGCGCACCTAGAGCCCGTGCTCCGCAACAAGAGAAACCACTGCAGTGAGAAGCCAACACACCAGAACGAAGAGTAGCTCCCGCTTGCTGCAACTAGAGAAAGCCCGTGCACAACAACCAAGACCCAATGCAGCCAAAACAAACAAGCAACAAAAAACGAGACGCAGTTGATGTTTGGGGTGAGGATATCAGGAGACTGAAAAGAATCATTCAGTAAATATTGATTGAGGGCACCTTCTGGTACACAGTGATTATGGTAGAAAAGGGAACATGAGGGCTGTTTCTTTTCTCCCTTACAGCACGGTGGTTCTGGAAGCTTCCTTGAGGGAACTTTGACAAGCTTATTGGTATGGTCTGGTGTTATGGATTGAATTGCGTCCCCCCCCACCAACAGTTGAAGTCCTAACCCCAAGTACCTCAGAATGTGACCTATTTGGAAGTATGATCATTGCAAGTATAATTAGTTAAGATGAGGCGTATTGGAGTAGAGTGGCCCCTTAATCCACCCTTAATCCAGTAGGACTGGTGTCCTTCTAAGAAGAGGGGAATTTGGGCACAGAGGCAGAGACACACAGGGAAAATGCCACGAGGCAGAGATAGGAGTGTTGCGTCTACAAGCCAAGGAAGGTCGAGGACTGACGGCCACCAGGAGCAAGGAAGAGGCCAGGAAGGCTTCTTCTCCCCAGTCTCAGAGGGAGCACAGCCCTGCCGACACTTTTTTTTTTTTGCGGTACGCGGGCCTCTCACTGTTGTGGCCTCTCCCATTGCGGAGCACAGGCTCCGGACGCGTAGGCTCAGCAGCCATGGCCCACGGGCCCAGCCGCTCTGCTGCATGTGGGATCTTCCCGGACCGGGGCACAAACCCACGTCCCCTGCATCGGCAGGCGGACTCTCAACCACTGCGCCACCAGGGAAGCCCCTGCCAACACTTTAATTTTGAACTTCCAGCCTCCATAACTATGAGAGAATAAATTTCTGTTGTTTTAGCCCATGCAGTTTGTGGTACTTTGTTACAACAGCCCTAGGACACTAAGACGGTTGGTTTATGCCAGGATGGTTGTAGTGATACCCACAGGGACTCTACCGGTGGGTCAGTGAGGATTCACTGGGCTGCACTATGACTGGGGGGCAGGGTGCACAGAGGAGGTGCAGGCCAAGGTGGAGTCACTGCAGCCACCAGCCCCTAAAGCATTAGCGGGATCTTGCTCTGGTTCTGCAGACGCCAAGGTGTTGGAACAGAGACAGAGCTCTGGCCCCAGCACCACCACTTATGTTGGTCAAGCCCTGCTCCTCTCCTCTGCAAAATGGGGATGCATTGTCTCAGAATTTTCCCCTCACTCGTGTGTCCCGGGTGTATCTCCCCAGCTGGATGGAGACCTTTGGAGGGCAGGAATCATATCTCCTCCTCCGCTTCAAGGTGCTCAGGGGGTACTGGATGTTGATGGCGCAAAGCACCCTGAGATCGTCAGTCACATCTGCTCCACTTACTGCTGTAGACCCAGTGCCTGGGGCTCAGTAGATATTTACTGAATGAATAATACAGTCATAAATGAAGATCCTGTACTGAGTTGGTGGTGCCCAGGTCTCTCCCTCACATCGTACTGATGCTCACTTTGGAGGTGCGGGAAGGTATAATGTACCAGAGTGTTGTCACTTCTGGATTGCTTTCATCCTTTGTATCTCGGACCAACGCCAAAGGAGCAGTACTGAGGGACCAGGCCTCCAGGGGACCATGCGTCTCTGTCATTGACCCCACAGCTCCAAGGCCTACATTTTCCATCTACTCAGAATAAGAGAAAGGATGGTGGGTAAGGGGGAGGCGAGTCCAGGCTGGGTTCAGAAGCAGGTGGTGTGGCAAAGTTGCCTCAAAGAAAGGATGGAATTAGGTAGGATTTGGCTTCTCTGGATTGCTGCAGAGTGGAGAATGTCTGAGTGTTCCCAATGAGCTTTGAGCTGGAAATGACCAACCAGCTGAAATTGTCAGCCCTGTGACTGAGATCAGACAATCATAACACAAACAAATAAATAGCGAGAACAGTCTCCTCTCTTTATGAGTGGGTCCTTGCATTCCCCCTCTCTTCTTTCCTTCTTTTTAGAGCAAAACCGAGCATCTTCATGTTTCCATCCTGTGGCGCTGCAATCACTTGGAAATACATTTCGATCAGATTCGAGCTGGTTCGCCTCATTAGGTTTTTCTGTTCATCCTTGTCAAGATCTCCCACCTGGCCACTGTGGCATTATTTCCTTGGTTGGCCGTCTCAGGGGGCAATGGCGAGGAGACCTCTGCTGAGAAAGGAGGGGTTTAACAAGGAGTTGCTGCCCCTGAAGCCCCCATGGAAAGAGCACATTCTGTTTAACTAGAAGGGCACGTTGCAAATCCTGTTTGGCCGCCCTTCATTTCCTTCCCCACACCTCCCTGCTCCCGAGCCCCTGCCTCTTTGGGGGAGGGAAGGGACTGAACCTCCTTGGATTGAACCTGAACTGGAAACCAGCTCCTGTGAGCTCAGTTAACTCTGAACAGAACTGTTGGCTCCCTCTTCTTCTAAAGGAAAATTTACAGCTCCAATTTTTACAATTTACATCTTTCATTTAATATTCCAGCCTTCTTTCCCCAAGGCTTCCGGCACAGCTCGTGTCAGAAGGGACTACTTATTTCCCCAACCCTTTTTGCATTATTAGTTTCATTTATTATTTTTATGTTTTCTGTTGGGTTCATGTACATATCATTTCTCTGAGCTCCCCGGAGGAACTGACAGGGAGCTGGGAGCCGTCATCTCTCAGCCAGGGAAGCTAAGATGCTGTCATAGGTTCTCCAGGGAAAATGTTTCTGGCTTGTGCATTTCAAATTAGCCCCAATTAACCCCTCATCAACCAGCCCCAAAATGTCCATGCAGATGTTGTCAAACCTTCTGTTCCCCATTCCTGTCTGCTCCAGACAGTGGGGGGCTTCAGGGGACAACATGATATTTTAATCTCTTAAAGAACTAAACTGCCTTTCTCCCACATCCATTTATCTTTTGGAGATACACAAAGCCAGAGAAGACTGGAGTTTAAAGACGCATCATTGTTTGAACGTAGACAGGCAAACTTATTTTACTTTGCCTTTGAAAATCCTAATATTTCTATTAAATAAAGGTGAGACAGCCACAGAGCAGCTGTGTGTCCTATGACACCTGCTGGACCATGGCAAAGGAGCCTTGTGCAAGGTTACGCTTGGTGGCAATGATCTTTACTAGATGCCCCACGTCACTTTCAGAAAGGTAAAGACCTTTGAGAAAGTCACCTTTCTAGGCTGGTATTTAGCAGACACGTTTTGAGTTATCATGGGTGTAAATGAATTCTCACTCAGCTGCTAAGAGGCAGGATTGTCCCTTAGAAACATTTCTGTTTGTGAGCAAGAGAATTGTTGAGCGTACATGCTCTGGTAACTCAGGGCAGGAAACTGCTTCTTTGGGGCTTGGGAAGACCCAGAAGAGTCACAGTGATTGTGTGTGGATTGGAAGCTCTTTGCTGGGAAGACCTCTGTTTCCCACCTTACATCGGCTACAGTGACGCCTTTGCCTGGATTTCATGCAGGGGGGAGATTCCTGATGTTTGCTGATCTAATCACTTCATTCCTCTTCAGGGGGGTAAAGGATAACAGGGTGTCAGCCAGGAGGGGTGCAGAAGCATAGTAGGCTTGAAGGGATCAGTCCTTCCAGAGTTGCGGCAGTTTTGTGACAGGCCCCTTTGTGTCCCATCATCAGCTCCATGGCTAACCCTTCCATTGCCTGGTCAGATCCCAGGTCCTCCGCTGAATAGGCTCGACATGTTTCGTTGTGAAGCACTTGAGAAGCTCAAGGTTAATTGGAAACCCCTTGTTTATTTTGGGCCGAGTCATTCCCATGACCCATTCCTGGACTCAGCCCCACGTACCACATGACTTAAAAGGCTGCAGATTTCCAGTCACCCTGGGAGAGTTTGAAAATCTTAATGTGAACAAATGCAGTTACATGAAGATCAAGCTGAAAGAGAAGTTCATGTTTATGTGTTTACGCCCTCAAAGCACTTCCTCGCTCATTATCTCATCTGTGCCTCCTTAGCCCATCACAAATGACTCGTTTTCTCTTCCACGCTGGATCCTTCTTATAAAGTGCTCTTTGAAGTTAAAATATTTGACAAAATAAAATTTTGCCCAGAGTGAGACTAGCCTTGGAAAACCTGACTAAATCTGGGTCAGATACATTGACAGAGAAGAATTGATTCAAATTGTGCCAACACATGGTGTGTTTATTTCTTAGAAGTAATAGTAAATTAAGAACAATAAAAAAGGGAGAGGTGTATTTTTAAAAGTATATATCTTTTTGAGAAACACTGTGTTGCTTATTAACCTCCTGGGGAATGGACTCCCCCTCATGCTGAGGCTTGGTGACATGTGCTGGTGTCCGTTGCTCTCCCCCCGGATGAATAGTAAGTTTCCGGAACGGTACTTACAGTCTGTAATACTATTACCACTCGGTCTGCTGTGGGGTCCCTCAGTCATTTTTTTCAATTAAAAAAGGCCCAGTGCTCTATTAACCTTTTGTCTGCGGCTCCATCCTTCATGCTGCCATTGCCCTGAGATGACGATCCATGTATTAAAAAGGGCATATATTACTGTAAGCCACCTCCACGTTCTCTGTCATTATAAAGATGAAGCATCATTTTTTCATTAAAAAATATGAGACAGTTTGTCATACTCACAGCTGCTGGGCCTGCCTGCAATCTCCTTGTTACAGGATGTGAGAGGTGACTCCTACCACTCAAAGCCCATGGGCTGGAAGCTCTCCTGAACCACTCCCCGTGGAAGATGAGCCAGCGAAGGGTTTTGTTGCCAGGAGGCAAAGATGAGGCCTATTGACATTTTTTCCTGATGGCTGCTCTTAGGTGAAAACCTGGCCTTGGTTTACCAGATGCCTGAGCAGTAAATAAAACTGCAGCCTTCACACCATCTACAGCTGCACAGAAAACCAGATGGCTTTCTGAGTCCTCGACTGTCCTCTCATGTGGGAAGCAGACAACTTCTCCAGGAAGCACAGAGTCCAGGCCATACACTCTGTGCTGTGGATCTCTCTGATTTTCAAGTCTTACAAGAAGCTGCCCAGAGTGGCCAATCTGGTCAGGTTACCAGGGTCGACTTAGAGATAAGCACAGCCAGGTGTCCAGAACCCAGCCACCATTGTTATCTCTCTGACACCAGGTGACAGCCATCTAGGGTCAGTGTCTTGGCTTCAAGTTTCCAGAACACTCAAGGAATTGCCTTTCTTTTCTCATCCCAAACTTTGGGGGAAAGGTGCTGAGACCATTGGGTCTTTGGAAATACAATTTGGCTACACTGACATGGATGTGGGAATAGGTTTGATTGTGAATGTTGTTAAAATCACTGTTGGGCTGCACCCACTGGATCTCCATGTACACCTCTGCTTGTCATTCTGGCCAACGATGCCTCTCTGTGTCTCCCCTGCTCTCCCCAACTTAGGGTCTCAGGGTCTCCTAATCCCTCCAGCACCTCAGTTAGAACTGACTCATGGGAAAGAAGCCAGCTTCTCATTCAGTTCAACAAGCATTTATGGGCCATGTTGATCGGCACCATGACTAGTTTGTGATTTCTGACCTCACTTGTGAAAACTGTGCAACAATTCTTCCATTCCTCTCTAATTGAACACTGTTCCTGGCCACTTGTGAGCTCTTCCAAGCCCTGTTCTCCCTTCTCATGAAAGGGACAACATTGTCACTTTCTGGCTTCTGTGTGCCAGATACTGGGGGAGGCAGGTTTGCGTCGTGGTTGATATAGTTGTCAAATTGCTCAAGTTCAAATTCTGACTCTATCAAGTACTAGCTCTCTGCACTCAGAAAAGTTCCTTGACCTCTCTGAGCTCATTTTGTCACCTGTTAAGTTGGGCTATTAAAGAGTATCTCTCATGGGGTTACTGGGGAGATGTAATGAGACTATCAGGAAGTCTGTGCCTGGCATGAGGTTAAGTGCTCAACCAACTCTAGCTGCTGTTATTTTCAGCTACTCACGATCACATACTTACCACTTTAACCCTTATGAGAATCCTCTGAAGTAGGCATTTTGTCTGATTTTCATTGGTGAAGAAATTAAGGCTTGAGAGGTTATGTGACTTACCCCAATTTCCCCAGGGGTAAGCTGTGGAGCTGGTAATCACACCCAGGTCTGTGGTTTCCCAGGTGTATCTTTTTTAATTTATAAAAATATTTATTTATTTTATTAAAAATGGAAGCGCCCCCCGACCCCAGGCAAGGCGTGCACTTTACATTGTACCTCCAAACTCTTCATGGCCTTCAATCATATTTCTACTCCATTCCAAGGTCACTGTGCTTATTTCATCCCCTTCAGAACTTGGCTCCAAAAATTTTCACTGTACTCTTGCTCCTGTATCTTCCATAGCTCCCTCTCCATGGCTTGCTCCATGGGCTCTTCTTCTATTAACAACAATGCTGATCAACAACACTTTTTAACTCCCATGCATTGGTGGGCTGGAGATAACTCCTACCAGCTCACAAGACCTGATTGTTAAAATACCAGGAATTTTGCAAGACAGTTGACATCATGTTGGTAGCTTGAAATCAGCCATGAGCATTTACACTGTGGACATCAGCAAATGCTACAAATCAGGGCTTTATTTTTGGTGTCCTGAGAACTGGTTGTTAAAGCTTACTAGCATGTCACTACTCCCACCCACCCGTTCCCAGCTACCAGCATATCTCCCCTTCTCTTTAAAACCAAAGTTCTTTTTTTTTTCTTTTTTTTTATTGGAGTAAAATTGCTTTACAATGTTGTGTTAGTTTCTGCTGTACAACGAAGTGAATCAGCTATATGTATACATATATCTCCTCCCTCTTGGACCTCCTTCCCTGCTTCCCCCCCACCCCAATCTAGGTCATCACAGAGCACTGAGATGAGCTCCCTGTGCTAAACAGCAGGTTCCCACTAGCTATCTATTTTACATATGCTAGTGTATTTATGTCAAACCTAATCTCCCAATTTGTCTCACCCTCCCCTTCCCCCGCGGTGTCCACATGTCTGTTCTCAACGTCTACGTCTCTATTCCTGCCCTACAAATAGGTTCATCTGTACCATTTTTACCTCTCTACCTCCCTTTCCTCAAATTACATCTAGTCTCCAGAGGAAATGAAGCTTTTGTCTCCACTCTTACCACCAAAATCAGCGATGACCTCAACCCATCTCAACGAGCCCTCATTTGGTGCTGTTGATCTCTCCCTCCTGAGTCTCCTTTGGTTGATGTGACACTGTCCTGATCACCCTCCTTTTCCGAGCACTCCTTTTCCTTTCCTCTGGGTCCTGAGGTTCTGTCTGTGTGCCTTTTCTCTTCTCTCTAGACTCACCAATCTTATCCACTCTATGATGCCAAATACGACCCACATCCTCTTGGTTCCTGTAGCCTATGCTCTATGTACACGCACCACATCTCCTCAGCCCACTGGATCTTAGTGCACCTGTGCTGAACAGCTCATGCACACATAAGAATGCTCTGGGTGTCACTTTACTCTCCTGCCTCAGGGCTTTTTCTGAAGCTGCAGAGGGCCAAATTTGAGTGCAGGAAGCATGGAAGAGTTAACACTTCCTGGGTGCAGCCCTCACCCAATGGGTATGTGGTAAGTGGGTAAATCCTCCAGCTTCCCATCTTTAGAGGGATAGCTCTGTAGTGGTTACTACCATGTGACTGCAGAGAATCTCCGGTGAGACTGAGCTCCAGTTGCCCACTGACATAAGCCACTCAATAGCACACTTTACTGGCTTTTCTTCATGCCCCGTCTCACTCTGCACTTTTCTTTGCTCTGTGGCATCACCTCCCAACTAAACTACCTGCACCCGAGTCTGTGTCTCAGGTTCTCCTTTGGGAGGGACCCAAACTAGAATACTCCATGGCTGAAATTTCAGTTCAAGACTCACTACAGATCTCCAGACCTGTAGCATCTGTAGACGGATACTATCTCAAGATCAGCATGACCCAAACTGAGCCCATTCCATTGACTTCTGCTCCTGTCCCTACATTGATTTCTGCCTCTGATACTCTCTGCACTCTGGATTATTCCGTGTTAGCGTGATCTACTCAAGTTCCCAAGCTAGAAATCCCAGAGAGTAATTTTCTCTTTTATTTTGTCTACTACATCGGATTACTCACCAAGTCTTATAACTTTGAAATGTCTCTCAAATTTGTCCCCCGGGCTGAGGAGAAATTGGGGGAAAATCATCAATTCACCAGGGGCTCTTTCTCCTCCAACAAAGAAATTGTGCAAGCCTCCTCTTGGCATTCACAAAACGAAAGCGGCATGAAGGTTTTGCATGTTCAGAATGCTCTCGGGACATTGGAAAGAGTATGTTTTCACTACAAGTATGCATACAGTGGCTGAGATGTGTTCTTCCTTCTTCATAAGAAGTGGCTGCTGGTTCAGTCACGAAATCACAGGAACTGTGGCTTAGTTTGATGAACTTTGTTTTTGAAATGCCAACCAATTGAAGAATTTTTTTTTTTTTTTTTTTGCGGTACGCGGGCCTCTCACTGCTGTGGCCCCTCCCGCTGCGGAGCACAGGCTCCGGAGGATGCGCAGGCTCAGCGGCCATGGCTCACGGGCCCAGCCGCTCCGCGGCATGTGGGATCTTCCCGGACCGGGGCACGAACCCGTGTCGCCTGCATCAGCAGGCGGACTCTCAACCACTGCGCCACCAGGGAAGCCCTGAAGAAATAATTATTATAATAAGTTAAATAACGACTGTTGCTCACTGAACCAATCTTGCTTCCTCAGACATCTGTGGTCTGGACCCTTCTTACCTGCTCTGGGTAAGAAGGGTCCACGTGCTTCTGGCACGTGTTCAGGTGGAAGTGGTAAATGGATGCATGCTTCTGATGCCCCAAAGCTCTACTTGCCAGGGCGCTGCTCTATTTTCAGAGCTGCTAGGCAAGTATCTCTTCATCAAACATCACCATTGAAGTATGGCAGCCCTTCCCCCAGAGACTGCAATTTTCTAGACCCACAGTTGGCCCCAGACTCCTCCCGAAACAATGATATTCCCTCTCCCAGGAACTTGGAGTTGAGATTCAGAGAGGCTGGCTCACTTAGTTGCCAGCACTGGCCCTGATGTAACACTGTTAGCCAATGCAGATTGTCTTGACTATTGAGGTTGCCATATAGGGGCAACCATTTTGAGGCAACCATCAGTGATTGACATTGACAGGCATCAGAAAAACCAGGTTAAAGAAAAAAGCAGAAAGATGCAGAGAGAAACATAAGTGAGCCCCCAAGGGAATCCAGAGAGAGGCAGATTCTATATAGTTTTCTGACATAAACAATGCTTGGAGGATCACGTGCACATCTTTCCACACCTATGATTATTTTTTTTGTTTTGTTTAATAAATTTATTTATTTTTGTGTGTGTTGGGTCTTTGTTGCTGAGCATGGCTTTCTCTAGTTGCAGCGAGCGGGGGCCACTCTTTGTTGCAGTACGCAGGCTTCTCATTGAGGTGGCTTGTCTTTGTTGCAGAGCACGGGCTCTAGGTGCGCAGACTTCAGTAGTTGTGGCACGTGGGCTCAGTAGTTGTGGCACACGGGCTTAGTTGCTCCACAGCATGTGGGATCTTCCTGGACCAGGGCTCAAACCCCTGTCCCTTGCATTAGCAGGTGGATTCTTTTTTTTTTTGGCAGGTGGATTCTTAACCACTGCGTCACCAGGGAAGTCCCTGATTATTTATGATAACTTTCTGCAAATGGAGTTTATGTCAAAGAATATTTACATTTTAGGGATTTTGATATATGTGCCAAATGACCCCTGAATAAGACTTTTTTAAAATCAATTTTGACCCTTATTTATAGTCTGTGTCTGAGTCCTTGTGCTCTGATACTCCCTAGATATTATCCTATAAAAAAAATATTGGGAACAATTTGAAGAACATAAACATACATTTCATAGGAAAGGAGATAAAATGGTTATTTAATATATGGGATGATGCCCAGACTCACTTACAACAGGAGGAATTGGTAAATTGGTAAAACTCTTATAGAAGGCAATTTGGCAACATTTCCTGAATTAAAAATACATATACCCTTGGTCCCAGTAATTTCACTTCTTGGAATTCATTCTCCAGACACCCTGGCATATTTGGGAAATGACATATGTTCAAGGTTATTCATTACAGCATTGTTTGCAAGAGTAAGAGACTGGAAACCATCTAAATAAATTATTGTACATCTATACAATAAAAAACTATGTAATGCTATATAGAGAAGTCCTTAATATACCCATATTAATCGTTGTCTAGCATATATTGTTAAGAGGGAGAAGCTAGGTGTGAAACTGTGGATGTATGTGTATATATATAATGCTGTATTTTATTTAAAAGGGAGGAAAATAAATACTAATGCATATTTGCTTGTGTATATGTATATAAACTCTGGAAGGGTACACAAATATTCATAGCAGTGTTTGCCTTTTTGGGGTGTGGTGAGTCCCAGGCAGATGGGGGGACGGTGGGAGGAAGACGGTTCACTGTATTCTTTGCTTTTTGTTTGCAAACAGTGGTTGCCTGTTTGGGGTGTGGTGAGCCCCAGGCAGATGGGGGGACAGGGTGGGAGGAAAATGGTTCACTGTATTCTTTGCTTTTTGATTTGGGGACCATGTAAATATACTTACTTTTTTTAACAAAAAAAAATAAAATGAAAAAATGTAAAACCCACTCACTTTTACAATTTAAAATTTTAATTTGCCTTTAAATATTTAGTGAATTTGAACATTTTTTCATAAACCTATTGGTCATTTGCATTTCTTCTTTGGGAATTATGCCGTTGGTATACTTTGATGATTTTTTTAAAAAATTGAAGTTTCTTTTCTTATTGATTATAATTGCATCCTCTAGCTTAAGAATACTAACCTCTATCTCTCACATTTGTTTCATGTTTTTCCCAGTTTGTTGTGTATCATTTAAACCTCAACAGTACTTGATTTGTTACATTGGAGTTTAAAATTTTTATGGAGTTGAAACTATCTGTTCTTTTACTTGTAAAACTTCCTTTGCAAACATAATTAGAAAATTCTCTCCTCTAAGATGAGATATTCACCTATATTTTCTCCTAGTTCTTTCAGGGTAAATCCTTAATTCTTTTGGAATTTATTTTTAGGTACTGTACAAAGCTTTTCTTTTTAGCAAATTGCTAGCCAGTTGTCCCCAAACTAGTTATTGACTAAAAGTCATCCTATGCCCACTAACTTGAAATGCTAATGTAAACTATTTTTACCCATGGGCCTGTTTCTGGGCTGTCTTTTGCTCCTACACTGATCCACCTAGACCTCTACCAAACCAACCTGGCACTCGTTAAGAACCCACCAAGTTCTAAGCTCAGAGCTCTGTGCTTCCACATAGCATTTGCTAGACCCTGGGCAGGAAGTAAGCACTCCTCCTGAATCCCCGTGACATGCATCATCATATGCTCTGTGCTTGCCCTCCAATTCCCATTGTACCTGAAGGGCATTTTCTCCTTCTCTGCCAATCTGTGAGCTCTTCAAATGTAAGTCTGTATCTTCTATTTTTTACACTTCCACCATGTGCCTACCATCTGACAGAGCACACAATTTTGGTTTCAGCTGTGGAACAATGGAGAATCCGCTAAATTCCAGTTTGGCCACTTAATAGCATTTTTATGTTATCTTGGAAAAGAAACTTACCCACTCTGACCCTCAGAATCTTGGCCATTGAAATGAAGGTAATAATCCTTACCTCATAAAGTTAGTGTGGGGATTAAAATAAGTTGTACTCAAACATTTCTGGCACAGGCCCTGGTACATAGGAGGGCCTTGGTAAAGTTTCATTTATTCATTCATTCATTTAAAGTTCTTGTTCATCAAATATAAATGAATATTTTGATTGATTCATCTGTCTCCATCATCCTGAACTTGGCTGTGCTGAATTAACTTCTCCCATAATGGCTTCTCAGACAAGGGACTGGGCAAGCCTGCTGATGGGCTCCCGGTGGCTTAAAGCCAAATAAGATCCCAAACCACCTCCAGCTGGGGTTTTGAACATTTTGGGGTGTGCATAGAGAGGACAGAATAAGGGGCACTGAGCTTGGTGGGGAAGCCGGAGGCTCTGATATGTGTATGTGCATATATGTGTATGTGTGTGTATGTATATATACATATGTGCATATATTTGTGTATATATATTTAATGCATTCAGTTGTTTTTGTTTGTTTCCAGCAGTGGTCAGAGATTACACATTCTGGAGATTCACAGAGAGAGAGAGAGAAAGCCAGAGAGAGCCAGGTACGTGGTTGGCTGCAGGATCTCTCCCCTCCCCACTCTTCCCTTCTCCCTTTCATCTTATCCCTCCCACACCTCTGCTGCTCCAGGAGACTCGGAGCTGCTCTCTGTGGGGGTTTCCAGAGCTCTTCATCTGAGCTGTGAGTCACACTTCCCTTCTTTGGAGAGCAGGGTGGAATCTGTCAGGGTCAGGGAAGAGGGTGGGGAAATGGGCAGAGGCAGGGGGGATCAGATGTGAACATGCATAAAGCTCTGTGAGGACAGAAAGCAGAACCCCGGCGGCCGTGCGGGAGCCCCCCCGCCGGCCCCCGACCTCCCCGCCCAGCTGGTCTCTCCCCACTCCGGGCTCCCACAAACACCACTCAGTCCTGGATTCGCCTCTGTAATTGTGTGTCTGCGTATCTGTTTTCTCACTAGGTAGTGAGCTCCTCAAGGCCGTGCATTGATTACTTTTTACCCCTTGATCCTAGCACAGGGCCTGGAATATAGTAGATGCTCAGGAAACACTTGCTGTATAGACGAGTGAGTGAATGGATGTGGTACATGCTCTGTGGGTTAGTAGTAGAGAGAGTTTCTATAAGACTGCATGCTCTTGTCACTCATCCCTTCGGGTGTGGATAAGGATACGCTGTGCTCCCGATTCCTGAGCGGCCGGGGTTGGCTTTGGTTTCCTGGTCTTCTCTGGGATAACCACAATGGAGTGTTGCATCCTGCCTCCTGGACTTTATGAAGATGAAGACAGTGCAGGTTCACGCATCCCACCTTGCCTCCCTCCCCCACCAAGAGGAAGAATCTAAATACAGAGGCTTTTAGAATAAGGCCGAAGGGGGCCAAGTCCTGCATCTCCTACCTAAGTGACTCTGGGCAACGATTTCACTGCTGTTTGCAGTACCTTTAAAGTGGGAACTAGAAGCCGTCTCAAAGGGCTGGTGTCAGGATTCCGTGAAATAGCACGTGGGAAGTCGTGAGCACAGTGCCGAGCATACGGTTGGCGCTCCGTAAACATTAGCGATATTCCTAAGCTACATCAAGGTATAGGTAAACAGCCTGTGTCAGGGTAGATGAAAATGGGGGTGGGGAGTGGAGAGAGAGAGAGAGAGAGAGAGAGAGAAGGAGGAGGGGGAGGGAGCTAAGGCTCTCGGCCGGGCTTTACCTCACTGGTTCTGTGAAACCTGCTATGTGACCTGTGGGACATCACTTAGAGTCATTTCAGGCCTTGGGGAGGAGGGTGTAAATTGAGGTACAGGGTTGTTTTCCAGGCCTGTAGTCACAGCCCATGAGAGCTGTCCACCAGGTCACTGAGGGAGACTGTCTTCTGCTCTCTTCTGTTCTTTGGGGTCTGAACAAAGTTCTAGAGATGGAAAGATTTCCATATTGATCTCTCCAGGCACATTGATTAAATGCGTACTGTCTGCCAGGGGATACAAAGATGAATTAGATACAGTTCTCGCCCCCCTGAAAAGCTTCCAACCTACTTGGCTTTTACCTACAAGGTAAAAACTCAGAAAAAGTTAAATCTTAATCCAAGAGTTGAAATCACAGCTCAAAAAACCCTCCCATGAGGGCAGCACATGAGTTTTGCCTGGTGAGCATGATGGTGAGTGTCAGCTCCAAAGCAGGGGTCCAGGTGAGTGGGCTGCTGAGAGCGGGCTCCCCAGACAGAGGCTGAGGGGAATCTGGGCCCCAAGAAGGAAGGTGTTCTGGGGGAGCTGTGGGGGAGTGGAAGTCGTCTTCTGGGGGCGGTGAGGAGACCAGTCTGACTGGAAAGGAGGCAGGAGGCCTGGGCAGGCAGGTTGGCGTGTATTTGGAACCATGGGTAGCTTTTGAGCAGGGAAGTGACTCCACGTGTATGACATTTCTAGAACTTCTACGGAAGACTTTCCTGAGTGTTCACACTTGTACTGTGAATGTGAGACCCACACTCGGAGGAAGCTGGGCGTCCCAGCCTGGAGGCTCTTCCTGTACCTCCAAGACCATTAGGGCCTGGTTGCTGCTCCCTCAACCCAAAGTCCTGTTTTCTCAGGAGCTGTTTCCTCAAATCTTTTGTGGCCAGAAAGAATCATGGTTTCATTTGGTCTTCACAACAGCTCCCTGCAGAGTGAGCAGTGTGAGTGACTAGCCTGGTTTATGTGATAAGTTAGTGGCAGGTCTGGGCGCTCCTGGACTCACACTCCAGCTTCCTGGGTCCAAGTTCAGGGCACTGCGTCCTACTGCACAGCTGCTCCAGGAGCCACAGCTGCTCCTGAAGGTTGGATACAAAAATCTGGTATGAACTGAAGTCTTTGCCTTTAAGGGCATTTTATGTCATCAGAATAGAAGCCATTTCCCCAATTTTGTCTTCAGAATAGCTGACAGGCATCTGGGAAATGACTCATATAAGATAAGGTAGTCAAGGCACCTAAGAAAAAGTTGCTTCAACTCCTCCCCAACCCCGATGGCTGAGGGACTGGTGACTGGTGTGCAAGAGTCCAGCAGACAGTTGGCCATTCAACCCCTGACGGGAGCACCCCTGTCCAGTGGGCCCGATGGCAGAGACGGGGTTCATTGCTGGGAGCAAATGATTGCCATGGATACAGTGGGCAAGGTAACCTCGGGCCCACCTGCATCGACCCAAGAAAAAGCCCATTTCAACCCCTCTGTGGCCCTTTTCGAGCCAGGCCTGGAGACCCTTCAAGAAGCTAAATAAGTAGGAAAGTGAGGCGACAGCAACCCAATTTGGCAATCAGCCTGCATCAGGCCAGGCAAGATGGATTTTCAACTTCAAGGAGATTGACAAGAAGAGCAGAGGGAACCCTTACTTTTTTTTTTTTTTTTTTTTTTTTGCCGTACACGGGCCTCTCACTGTTGTGGCCTCTCTTGTTGCGGAGCACAGGCTCCGGACGCGCAGGCTTAGCGGCCATGGCTCACGGGCCCAGCCGCTCCGCGGCACGTGGAATCCTCCCGGACCGGGGCACGAACCCGCGTCCCCTTGCATCAGCAGGCGCACTCTCAACCACTGCGCCATCAGTGAAGCCCCCCTTACATTTTTCTTTCCCATTCTGTGTCTCTTTCCAGTGAGTTGAAAAATTTATGTTGCAAAATATATAGGCCCAGAAAGAACCCCAACCTGAGGAGAGTTTTTGCCGTTTGATGTATTGTCCCCTTTATTTAAAATGATGAAAGAGAGAAAATGTTTTTCAAAGTGACATCATTTATCTTATGATAATCAATGAAACCCGTTTAAACTAATGTATTAAAGAAAACATTTAAGTTTTCTTTTCTTTTCTTTTCTTTTCTTTTCAAGCAAAAATGCGAGAGGTCTTTGAAGGAACCCCAAGGCTCTGAGGGGAGGTGCTGTGGTCTACTCTGTTCCCCTTTCTTAGGTCTGTTGTGTTGGTCATTTAATTTTCTGGACCCTCTTTCTGGCCAACCTGGGCGGCTGATCTACTAATAAACCACAGGGCCAGTTGCTCCCGGCTCTTCCCCTGCTGGTATCGTCATAAATACGAGACCCACTTGACACCCTCTGCTTGGGGTTGATCTTGATTATTACCGAGGGGCTGGGGGCCAGGACACCTCTGCCCACTTCTCGGGACTCCCTTCTTTTCCAGGGAAGCCAGCCAGGCAGGTTTGATGTTCCTGGAAATCTTTGGCCGCTGGTACATGGGGCCTCAGGCAAAAGCGGGTTCATCCTTTCCCTGCATTGCTGTTCCAGGCCCATGTTGTTTATTCATGTGCTTGTGATTCCCATGGCAGAGAGGAGGGCTGGGAACGAGCCTCTGCCTACCCTCTCCCACCTGCGCCCACCAAGAATTGCTTCTCGGTACTTCTCCATTTTTAATAGCTTCTGAGCCAGCTTGGCATGCAGATGCCCCCAATGCACTGAAAAGCTGCAATGCCAGTAGGCTTGCTTCCACGTTTGGGCCAACTTCCCTGAAGGCCGAGGGAGGGAAGCTGCCTTGTATCCTGTTTGGGATAAGGCGTCAAGGAGGGTTTAGTTTTATGTGGAAGCAGAGGGGTCGTTACCTTTATGACTGTGATCCGAGGGCACTAGGAAGCTCCTGCCACCAAATATCTTACTTACCAAAACATCTCAGTGTCTGAAGCTTAACCATGGTATTTTATGCATAAGGTTAAGCATTCCTTGTTTGCTTTAAAAAATATATATATTTATATATATATATAAATATATATATATATATCGGGGGTCTCTGTTCTTCAGAATTTCTAGGCATCTTCTTGTAAGATGCAAGACCTCTTGTGGGCAACACATTGAGTCCGTAGACTCTAAGCGTGAATGAGTGGGCAGAAGTTTTTCCCTCTGAGGGCTCCGGCAGTAGAACTTTCTCTTTTGTCTCTTCCCTGGACCCTGGGGGTATTCAAACTCCTGGAACACAGTGGACACTTTTGCTAACTTCCCTTATAATAATGCTCTGACCACATTTCAGGCACCAGACTTAACCCTTTTCAGGCATTAACTCATTTATTTCTCTAGTATATAAGTTATATGAAAGTAGGAATTTGTCAGTGCTAGAACATTGTCCTTAGAACATAGTAGGAGTTCAAAATATGTTGAATGAATGAATGATTCCTATCAACAATCTTGTATTGTTACCATAATTATCTTCATTTTAGACAGAAGCCAGCTGTACTTTAGAAAGATTAAGTAATGTTTCCAAAATCTCCCAGCGTGTTTGCTGTAAAGCTGAGATTTGAACTCAGAGCTATGTGATCCCAAAGCAGTGCTTGTAACTAGTCCTCAGAGTGACTGAACAGTAGAGAACTTGTGGAGGATCTCCAGGTAGGGGTAGGGGGTGAGACAAAGAAGTCTGCCATTTTTCTATCTCGCCAAGTCCGTGCCAAGGGAATCAGAACAAATCTGGTCCTGTGTCATTCCTCTTATACTTGCTCCAAGTTCACTTATGGGTCAGAAGTAGATTACCTGATGATACAGTCAAAATTGAAGTTCTAGCCCAAAAGACTTGTCATGTGATGATCTACAGAATGATGTGCTATGACCATCCCAACCCCAATGGCGATGATTCAACCACCAGTGGAAACTAATGGAACTGCCAGAGAAATGTCTTCTGTCTTGAAGCAGCTAACCTTTAAGAGAAGAAATGTGCTGCATGTTTGGGAGGGAAACATGGTTTCTTAATCCATAAAACATGTCGTCCTCCGTACTGAAAATATACACTTGGGAAAGTGGGAAGAAGGACGGTAGGAGGAAATGCCTCAAAACTCCCCACAGTGAAACCCTTCAGGACTATTTATTTATTCTCTAGTTTGTCATCAGGTACTGGGTCTTATCTTAAACTACATAACTATGTCCCTGATACCTCCTATTATGATGAGCTCACAGTGGAGGATTGATTCACATATTTTAATATAGGAACTCATTTAATTTTAAAATTACCTTGAGGGTCCCCAAAATAAATGTTTCAAAAAAAATAAGAGCTCTTTGGAAGACAAAGTCTGTGTCATATTCTTCTTTGTGTCCCTGGGCCTAGTACCAGGACTAGCACAAAGTAGGTACACACATAATGTTTGTTGAAGAAAATGAATGAATGAATTCTTTGGTTTAACATTGATTCGAAGCACTGTTGTTCTTACAGCACTGATGTGCAGATGGTGGTGAGAGTGAGGTGTGTAGTAGAACCCTCTACTAGAAAAGGGTTAATCTCTTGGAGCTGGATTAATCCAAACTGTTACTTTACCCTGCCCCTAAGGGCATCATTCAGTTCCAGACTCTCCTTAGTTCCAGGTAGGAACTGGTGTAGACCTTGCCCCATTGGCTCAGCTTTTACTTAGTCCTGCTGATTCTTACCCCATAGCAGTATCTCCCAATATTGTCAGATCCTTCAACTTTTTAAAGAGAAATTTAAAATCCATATTTGTATGTGAAACATACATGTTTTTATGTTTGCAACTACAGTAGGGACTGTAATTGTCCCTAAAAATATTTTTTCTTCTTCTTAAAGAGTGAAATAATTTTTAGTTGGGAAACAAGGCCACTGAGAATAAAGACTACATTTCCCAGCCTCCCCTGCAGCTAAGGGTTGCCATGTGACTAAAATGTGGCCAATAGAATGAGAGTGGAAATAACAGTGTGTACGTTTCCAAGTCTTGCCCTTAAAGGGAGGGGTGTGCCCTTGCCTTCCCCTCCCCAGCATTCCTGCTGGCAGTTGTACAGACATGCTGGTAATCACTCGGAAGTATATGGACAAAATAAACACCCTGGAAATGACAAGCCAACAGGACCGCAGGAGATGGGGGCCCTGCACCAGCCTAGATTTGATGTGATATAGAAATGCATTTCTATGTTGGGTTTGTTGTTTATGGGTGATCTTGTAGTTAATCAATATAGTAACCCAGTTCATTGCTTAAAATGCTTTGCAGTCCAAATGAAGCAGGTTTGTTCTTCAAGACAAATGTCATTTTGTTGCATTTGGCTCTACCCTATTGCTCTCCTCTCTGGGAGAATCCTGTGAATTGATGGTTTGAAGAGAAGGTCCAGTATCCACTCTTTGGAACTAACATTTTCCTGGAAAAACTTGGAAGAGGGGTTGGGGCATTGGTCCCCCTCTGACCCTGCCTCCTGCCCCGAGGAGTGATCTGGTCAGTGTGGCCCGTGGCTGAAGGAACTGGTATGTGAGGCACATATTTGGGCTCCTCTAAATCAACCTAGGAGTTTGGGGCATGATTTCTTCTTCTAGTTCTTCTCCTTCACCCATCCCTTCTTCTTCCTCTTCTTTTAAGAATCAAGAGCCCATGGAAAGGCCTGTATTTCCAAGCAGCTGGCTGTGGGATGGTGGGAAAGGTTGGGAGCGGGGAGACCATGGGAGCAGACTGTTTTTTCCTTTCTCCCCGAGGCCTGAAGCCTATGGTTGTTTTCTCTGTAGGAGGATTGTGGAGAATCTGCTGCACTAGAAAACAAGGATCTTGAGACAGTTTCTCGCCTGTAAAACGGGGGTTGGACTTACTTGTTACTCAGCTGAGCATGAGAGTGACAAGGATGGATGAGAGTGGGGTCTGCTCTCAGGAGCTCAGGGTAACAGTGGGGACACAGTGGGAGCAGACCGCGTGGAGTTCAGCTGTCCTGGTGCCGGTATGCTCAGGATAGAAGGGGAGCAGCAGGGGAGCCTCTGGTGCGGTGACTTTCGCCAACACAGGTTGAGTCTCCTGAAGGTCTCTGAGCTCTACTAGTGTGTAGACTCTGCTCAGAAAGTCTCCTAAGAGGACTGTGCTCACAGGCCAAGGAAGCATTCTGCCCTTGACCATCTCCAGCTGGTGGTCGGGCCATCGTTCCTTCATTCACTCCTAATTTACTGAGCATCCTCTGTGTTCCAGGGACCATGTTAGGTACTGAGGTTAGAATGTTGAGATGCCTGGATCACGTCACCATGAGGTGACAACATAAAAGAAAGCCCAAGAGACTCACAGAGAAGCCTGCTCTGACATTGTTCCTGTGGGACCTACTCCAGCAGCCCCGAACCTTCCAACTACTTCTTACTTGTTGAATCCACTGCAGTCAGTATAGGCCCTGTTTCCAAGGAGTCTAATGTGGACAAATGACCTGTGAGTGGATAAGTATCAGAGTAATGCTTAGGGTTGGCTAGGGACATGGAACAGGGCTGCTGTACCGGCCATTTCCAGAACTACCTTCCACCCTTCTGTACCTGCTCTGGTCCTGGGAGGCGGGCCCAGGAGGTCTGCATTGATGGTCTTCCTTGTCCTCTGGCTTCCGGCTGGGCTGGGCCAGGCCAATACAAGTCTCTACCGGGAGATCAGAGGCTGAGATGAGAGTGAAGTCAGGGTACTCACCCCTCCACCCCAACTTCCTCCTTGCATGGGTCATCCTTTGGAGTAGCTGAGTTCACCTAACACAGGCGACAGCTTCTGTGGGGCAGCCCTCTCCTGCAGCTACAACTGCAGCTCTCTCCAAGCTCGGGAACCTGTCTCCTCCTCTGGACCTAGGGCTGGAACTTCCCTCTGCTGGGCTTAACCCCTGGTGTTTTGCCCTCCTTTGCTGCTTTCCCTTAACCCTGTCCATTCTTTGCGAGAGTCCCTTCCTCAGCTCTCCCCCAGATACCCTGACTGACGGTGCCATCTGTTTCCTCTGGGGCCTGACCATGCTGGTCCCAGGTGCACACTTAGGCCCCATCATGGTGCTAGGCAGATCTCTAAAATCATATCAATGCATATGAAATAGATGCTTTTACCTCGCTGAGTCATACTTGGTCCTCATAAGAACCCTGCATTGGAGGCAGAAGGGAAACCCAGGACCCTTGGATGGAAGGCCGCAGAAGCTCACCCAGCTAGTGAGCATCAGGGCTGCCATCTGTGACCTCATGAATGGCAGCCCCTACACTGAGAAAGGAGGGTGGCTCTCCTGTATCTCCGAGTCCTCTCTGGTGCAGGGACTGGTCCACACAGCCTCCCTGAGCTTCCATTGTACCTGCTGCATTCCCCCTCCCCACTGCACTGCAGTCCCCAGCCAGCACCAGCCCTTTGTTCCACACTAACGAAGCATGTTCTACGGGGAGCTGGGGGTTCCACTTCGATTTTCAGGGCCTACAAATAATGCTCTACAGCATATTGTTTGCTCGAAATTACCCAGAGTTCAGCTCTTCCACGCTCATTCTGTGCTATGGAAAGAAGCCACAGCAACAATCGATGGGTTTTCCATGGTCTCTGACTGTCCACTAGCTCTTATTTTGCTTATGCAGTCCCAGCTGTGATTATCAATACGGGCGTTCCAACGGCTCCTGGCTCTGATTGTAGCAATTGTAATAAGATTTTTTTTTTTTGATGGAGCGGGGGTTGTCTATCTACCACTCTCTGCAGGGTTACAGTCTCTGGACTGAGGGAGGGTAGGTGAGAGAGCAGAGAGCAGGTAAGGAGGAAGGGAGAGAGAGTGTGTGAGAGCTAGTAGTGAGGGAAGCCCCAGCAGGAGGGAGGAGAGAAAGGAGAGGGCAGAGTAGACTCAGTACCAGCCAGGCAGTGAGCTGCTCCATTTCAAGAAAACTTGAGTCCTAACACATCCATCTCTGAGCTCAGGCTCTCTGCATTCGCAGACCAAACTGCTCTCTCTAGCTGTTCCCTGTCACCCCTTCAATCCTTTAAATACAGGCAGATAAAACCAGCACGTTGCAGGATAAATGAACGTGTTCAAGCAATTACCATGGCTTTACGATAATGCAAGTACAGGGGGCTTCTGCGTTGAGTCTGGAGGAGAGAAAATGAACTTCTGAATCCTTCACATTGTCTTCAAAAGTCTTAAAGCAAAAAGGGAATATTTTCCTGGTCGAGTGTGGGTATGGGTGGAGATTGTGAGACCAACTGATTTGCAATTCCCAAGCTAAGTGAGAAATTTCATTTCAAATCTTCAGTCAAACCCATGTTTCTTTAGCAAGTATCTTCACATTTAATTTATGCAAATGTTCTTATTCATTTCTCTTAGAACTCACCTAAGCAAATGCTTAGACTTATGATTCTTTGGATATTCAAAACTGGTCAATAGTTTGTCTAGGATACTAGGTGGGCCTGAAAATATCTTGGGGCGTGTGGGTGAGTGTTGCGTATATATGCGTGAATATTGCAGAAGTTATAATTTGAGTCAGACATAGCCATTGGAGACACACAGAATTCAATCAGTTATTATATTAATATCCATACAAGTTGCATAGTTCTAACAGAGAAGAAGAAAAAAAAATGGATCAGAATGGAATGGAGTAGCAAATAGATTATTGAACCCAATCAAATATGAGGTTACCTGAGGAGAGGTTATAGACACTGCATGGCTTAAAAATTAGCTAAAATCATAACCCTGGGAGAATCGGGACCACATGCCCACTCCATTCTTGGACTTTTGAAAGCCAGGAGTGGTGCCTGCAAACATGGCTTTATCCTGGACATTGGAGTTGCAAACAAGAGTCTGGTCAAATTCTGGTTAACACCCTTAAGAATCCTCTGCAGTAGAGAGAAAGAGAAAAAAAAAAAAAAGCCAGGGAAGGTAACCCCCAAATTTGTTTAGGACAAAATTGTTTCCTTAGAGTACAGGCATGTTTTAACTCAGAAGTTTTTAAAATTAAAAATAGGAATGTTTAAAAGAATCAAATTGGTAGCATTGATATTTTCATATCAGGGAATTCTTTGCATATTTGGTATTTTAATTTTCTAAAGTTGAAGAGAATTTGTCTTCTGTAGAAACAGTTCAGCCTTGTAATCTTAGTTTAAAATGGGAACTGAGCGATTCATGAGGCTTATGCTCTTAAATGGAAATTGTATAAAATTAACATACAGGGTTAAAACATTTAGGAGAGCTTAGGGTTCACCACACTCAGAAGTTTAATTTATTAGATTTATAAGAATGTAAGTAGCTGGGAGGGTTTTGTTTGTTAAATCAGTCAGATGAGGTACTTAAAAAGGAAAGAGAACATAGTAAATTTATAACTGCAGTTTAAAATGTTTAAGGGAATTTAATTAACCAAGTTTATAAATTGAATCAACCATGCATCAAAGTCTCCCTTAAAGTGGTTGTTAAAATGTGTTAGACTTACACATAGAATAATGAGATTTATAAGCTAATTGTAGAAGCATAACTTAGAAGCAGGTTTTCAAATTTGGCTCTTTAAGGAGAAACAGTAGAGCATAGCTCTACTGTTGCTGGAGCCAAGCTGCCAGGGTTTAAAACCGGCACTGCCATTGAATTGCTGTGTGATCCTGGGCTGGTAGATTCACCTGACTGTGCCTCGGTATTCTCACCTATAAAATGGACATGCTGACATTAATAGCAGAATATTAATAGAGCATTAAATAAGATAGTAGATGTAAGCTCTTAGAATAGTCCCTGCTATATGATAAGAACCCATTAAATGTTAGCATCCATTAGTAACAAATTGGAAATCTCATTTCTAAAACAAAACTTGAAACAGTCTTTTCTGCATACAAAAATCCACCTATGAGAATATCAAAAGACCTCGCACAGTGACATGGGTATCTATATGAGGTGCTTCTGACACAGCCCAGAGAAGTCCTTTGAAAATGAAAAACTTCAGTCAGTTAAGCGTTTTTTCCCTCTTAGTTCTAGGTACTTGGCACCGAGTTGCCTAACCTTCTGGGCTGGTCAAATGTCAGAAGTGCTGGTGCAGGTGGCGCCGTCTCCAGGTGTGGCTGCAGACCCTGCCTCTGTTCCAGTGGCATCTGTGAGCCTCGGGCATTTCCGATCTGAGGACCTCGGCCAGCATCAGGACATTGTGTTAGCACTTCAATGGTGTGCGGTCATGTCTGGTAGCTAATGACGCAGGAATTATGTAATGACCCAAAGTCCTGTGGATTTGAGATTCCTTTCTTTTTTTGCATTAAAAAATTATTGTATTGTGAACATTTCCAAATATACTTAAATGTTAAAAGGGTTAGAAGTTTTGTCTTCAGTAATGGCAGACTAGATAATTCAGACTAAACTTCTCACTTAGAGAAGCCGGACATAACCTAAACTATACCAGTTTGAGGTATTGGAGGGCTCACAGGACATGACTGAAGAATCATGATGCCAAGAACCAGCAGAAGAAGGAAGCCTAGAGTGTTGAGCCTGGCACTGGGAGGGCTAGTTTGTCCACAGAAGCACCTGCTTGTTTCAAGAGAGAGCGGCCACGAAGCTGAGTAGAGCATGTATGACTGCGAGATAAAATTTGGGGGCACAGCAAGGAGGCGGGGCTCCTAAACACCACCACATGTTACAGTGAGGACCCAAAGGGCTAAACCCCAGAAGTAATATATATACAGTCCCTTGTAGGGATTGGACACTTAAAGAAGAAAAATGAGGCAGAGAAACTTTTATTCCTGGATATCCAGATGTATAAAGCTAGGCTAATTAAGACAGTGTGGAATTGGCAAAAGGACAGACAAATAGGCCAAGCAACAAGATAGGAAGCTTAGAAACAAACACATATATGCCGACACTGCAGTTTTTACAAAGATGGCACTGCAGACCAGGGGAAAGGATGTTTGTTTGTTTGTTTGTTTTTTTAAATACCTGGTGCAGGAAACCTTGACAACTAAGCAAAAAAATCAATTCCAGATGGATCAGGGACCTAAATGGGAAACCAAAACCTTCCAAAAGATAACGTAGAAAAATAACTTCATGATTTTACGGTAGGCAAAGATTTCTTAAACAGGATACACAGAGTACTATACCGTGAAACAAAAGATTAATAAATTGGACTGGGTTAAAATTTAGAAGTTCTACTTATCAAAAGACGGTTTTCAGAGTGGCAAGGCAAGCCACCGTTGCAATATATGCAACACTTATAAATGACAAAGGGCTTATATGTAGAAAACATATAGATATTCTCACAAAACAAGAAAAAGGCAGATATTCCAATAGTAAAATGAACAAGATACTTGAACAGATACTTCACAAAAGATTAAATGGTCAATAAATATATAAAAATGTGTTCAAACTCAGTAGCCAAAAGGGAAATGCAAATTAAAACCACAATGTAATATGTAATACACTATGCACCAACCAGGAAAGCAAAACTTGAAGACTGACCGTATCAAGCATTGGTGAGGTAGTGGGAAAATGAGAACACCCATACACTGCTGGTCCCTCAGTAAGAATCTCTAACAATATGGACAACTTCTTACAGAACTACGATACCACTATTGAATCTGACAAAATGTACAATAATTACTAGGTGTAATTTAATATTTGTGATCATTTTGACTTAGTGCAATTTTTAAAAGAAAATCACAATAGTTCTTGAGTATATTTGAAAGACAGTTATACTCACATGAGAAGAAATATAAGTAGCCAATAACTGTAGGAAAATTTCTTCCTTATTTGTTATCAAAGGAATGTAAATTAAAGTAGCAACTGGGATGACATTTGCCACCCTTAGATTCTAAGATAGCAAAAAGTGTAAAAAAAAAAAAAAGGAATCTTATTTAGTGAGAGCTGCACTGCTAGTGAAATTTACAAATTGGAGCTTTCCTGGAGGACCTTTTGGCCATCCATGTCAAAAGCCTTGGGAAGATACCTGTAATTCCACTTCTAAAAATGTAACCGGAGAAGACCGAACTGTGAAAAGATGGGACAGAGTGAGCAGCAAACCACTGTTAACCAGAGTGAGTTCCAAATACTTGGAAACAGTATTTTAAAAATCTACATATCCTGAATAGTAAGTGGATGGTATTTTTGAAGGAAAATGTTATATACAAAGAATGTAATACTATGAAACTGATTAAAATCACGGATTGAATATATTTTTATTATCATGGAGGTGGTTACATTAGAGTTAGATGGAAAAAAAGATTATAATACAACTTGTTATAATTCATTTTTGTCACATACATCTGTGTGTGTGTGTGTGTGTGTGTGTGATGTGATGTGATTGTGCGTATAGAGTCTTAAAGATATACTCCAAAATACTTATGATATTTTCCTTACCTGACCGACAGTCAGGTTAAAAGTGATTCTAATTCTTTTTCTCTTTGCTTGTGTGATATGCCGTATTTTTCTCTGATTATTTTTTCATAAGAAAATTTTTTTAATGAAAACCACTTGCAGATATGTATCAGCAAGGCCATACCAATAGCTAACATTTTCTTAGCACTTACGACATGCTAGGCACTTTAAAACTATTATCCCATTGAATCTTATTACAAACTTAAGAAGTAAATACTATTATTATTCCAATTTTACACATGGGAAAACAGGATAACTTCACAGTAGATTGTATGATTCTCAAGTATTTGCTGCTCTTCCCTGCCTTGTTGAAGGCTGGTTTGGTGTGTGATTTGCTTGGGCCAATAAATATGATAGGAGTGATGTAAACCACTTCTGACGAGAAACTTTTGAGTCATTACATGATTCCGCCATTTCCCTTTTCATTCTGCTGCAAAGTTAGCATGTCCCACCCAGATAGAGGCTTGTTCCTCAGCTTGGGTACCAGAGTAGAGAAGTGGCATAGTGAATGAGAAATAAAACTTTTGGGACTTCCTTGGTGGTCCAGTGGTAAAGAATCTGCCTTGCAATGAAGGGGACGCAGGTTCAATCCCTGGTCAGGGAACTAAGATCCCACATACTGCGGGGCAACTAAGCCCATGCACCACAACTACTGAGCTCACATGCCTCAACTAGAGAGAGAGAACCTGCACCCCACAACTAGAGAGAAGCCCACGCACTGCAGTGAAGATCCCGCACACCTCAACAAAGACCCCACATGCTGCAACTAAGACCCAGCGCAGCCAAAAGAACCCAAAAGAAAGAAAAAAGAAGTAAAACTTTTTTGTTTATTTATGCTACTAGGATCTGGGAATTGTTTGTTACTGCAGCATAATTTAGCATAGGCTGACTGACACCAAAGAGGTTAAGTAAGTTGCCAATCACCCAGCTAGTAAGTAGATAAAGTGGAATTCAAACCCAGTCAGCCTTGCACCAAAATCTGTCCTATTAACCACCGATGTATTTATTTCTTCTGCCTTTGACTGTACTTACTGCTCTTATGATTTGGAGGACCCTCGCAATAACAACCCTGTGGCTTCTAGGCTCACTTTATTAGACTTACCTTTAGTATCTTTACCCAAAGCAGCGTGTGGAAGCAATCCCATGCTCAGGGAACCTCTCCATTCTTGAACTTCAAATGTTGGCAATGGTCTAGTACCTCCAGATAGCTACTGAATTTTAGAAGACTCCCCATGAACCCAGGAGACTCAGCATATAATCATTCTTTTCTCGCGCCATTAGTTTTGAGATTCTGTGCATTTTCTTGGACTCTGCATAAGTTTGAAATGACTTAGAAAACTGGAAACATGTTCTTTCCATGAGGCGTGCACAGAGAGGCTGGTAAAGAAAAGTGGTAATCAAAGGTTTGGGGCAGGAAGAAAGAGAAAAACATTTTTAGCCTTGGGATTAGATATAAAATTATTCAGGATACAAACACAGCTCAGTGGTAGCACCTAATGCAACTCTAGAACAAACCCAATTGCTGAATTCAATTCAGAGTCGACCAAGGAGTTAAACACTAAAGTACCCAAGTGAACAAAAAATGCAAGAGCCAGCTAGATAATCTCCCCAAACTCCACTCTCTTTACCAATGCGTGGCTCTGGTTCCATCTTAGCCTCAGCTAGTGCACCCTCCTCCCATCTCTGCCCTTTAAAATATGCACACATACTTACAGACATTCACCATGCTTCTCTTTTTTTTTTTTGCATAATACAGTCAACCAACAAATCTGTTTTTATGCCAACTATCTTCAAATGTGAAAGACAACTGTACTTAAAATAACTGTGCTGTAAATTTAGAAGAGGCCTTGGATATCATCTTAATCAAATATCCCCATTTTAGAGATGATGGAACTGAGGTCCGGAAATCACTGGTGGGCTTCCTTGGTGGCACAGTAGTTAAGAATGTGCTTGCCAATGCAGGGGACATGGGTTCAAGCCCTGGTCCGGGAAGATCCCACGTGCTGCAACTAAGCCCCTGCAGCACAACTACTGAGCCTGCGCTCTAGAGCCTGCGAGCCACAACTACTGAAGCCCTCCTGCCTAAAGCCCGTGCTCCACAACGAGAGAAGCCACTGAAATGAGAAGGCTGCTCACTGCAACGAAGAATAGCCCCCGCTCGCCACAACTAGAGAAAGCCTGCATGCAGCAACGAAGACCCAATGCAGCCAAGAATAATAAATAAAATAAATAAATTTATTTTTTTACAAAAAAAGAAAGAAAGAAATCACTGGTGACTTGCCCTGGGTCAGAAAGAAAGAAATCACTGGTGACTTGCCCTGGGTCAGATTTGAGTAACTTAATCATAGACCCCAGTGGGAACTCAAGGCCCTGCATGTCAGGGCTCCTTCCAGTCTGCCATATTGCTTTGCTGGTTCAGGTATAAATGAGCAGGGTTTCTGGGGGGTGATGAAAATATTTTGGATCCAGAGAGAGGAGGTAGTTGCGTAATAATGTGAATGTACTAAATGCCACGGAATTGTACACTTTCAAATGGTTAATTTTATGTCACATGGATTTTACCTCAATTAAAAAGCATCTTTAAAAAAAGAATACAATGAGAACGGACTACGTCAGAGCCCATTATTAATCGTGCAGGAATAAGTCCACTTGAACAGTGTTAACCTCCCAAGGCCAGTGATATTAATTCAGTCCCCCAATATCATGGTGGTCTGCTGTACAACACTGGGTAAATAAGGCTGTCTGTGTTGGCTTTCATCTCTCTTCAGTTTTAAGACCGGCACTGCTGTTTCCAGGGTACTGTAATGTTGGGGAATTATATTTAAGCCATCCTTAACTCCTCCAGCCCACATGGATCTTTCTCTTCTCTGAAACTCCAGCACTTACAGCCTGAACCAGATGATTTAGAACTTAATTATGTCCTATCTTGTGCTGTTCTTTAATTGTTTGATGTAGGATCACCTTGTCTTGCAATAAGACTCAAAGAACTTTGAAGTTAGAGATTCTGTCTTATATTCATGTATCAATGCATTCATTCGTGCATGCATTTAATAAATGCTTTTCACCACCAATTGTGTGCCAGATGTTGGGGACCCAAAGGAGAGCATGATGCGCCAACCAGTGACGAGGAGTTCAGGGTCTGTGTACTCCCCTTAGGGCCTGGTGTGGCACAGGGCACACGGGTACGCCAGCATCTGGGCTTACAGTTGAGAGACTTTCTCAGCTCTTGGGTCCCCTCTTCCAGCGAATGGCAGCACAGCTCTCAATCAGAGCATCAGTTGTCCTTCCCAGTCACTTTCCCGTGTCCCTCCTTGTCTCTGTTCCCACCGATGCTCTCTGGCGCCTCTCTTGCCTGGGCTCTGCAGTTGCCTTCAACCTGATCTCCCTGCTTCCAATTCCACCCTCTGCTCACGCCCTCAGGTCAGAAAGATCTTTCTCAAGCGCAGATCTGAGTCTGTCACTTCCTCATTTTAAAACTTCCCACTGGCGTCTCAGTGCCCATAGGAGAGATGAAGCCCAAACCCCTAGTCAGTCTGCTAAGTCCCTTGTGAATTGTACCTTCCTGATTCCTCCAGCCTCATCTCTCCCCATTTCCCCCATCATCCATCATCCAAGCCCCCACTATGCCCAGTAACCCCTTGCATCCATGTTTGCACGTGTTCTTCCTCCCTCCTGTGGCCCTCTCCACCCCCATCCCCTTTGCCTGCTAACCCCAGCTCATCCTCTAAGTTTTAGCTCAGACGTTGCTTCTTTCCCGCTCATCTCCATTCCTGACTTCCATCAAGAGCTCAGGAGCTTGGCTGCAGCCTCTGCTTCTCTTGCTAATGTCCTTATCACACTGTCCTAGAGTGTTCTGTTACCCTGTCTGTATCCCCTTTCATCCTCTGGACTATTTGTTCTGTGAGGGTGGAGACTAATTCAGCTTGTTTATTACTGTCATCCCAGCGCCTGGCATCTAATTATGCCCAGTAAATACCTGTTGATATAATCGAGTTGGATTACATTGAAGATACAGAAAAAAACACTCACCTGGATGGCTGCCCATCCCTGAAAAATAGGAAGCATCTCCTCTCCAGATGAACAAATTGCAGAGACCAGCGCCATAAGTCTCTTAACTCTCATCCCAAAGAACTCTCTCTCTAGCATGTTGGGGAGGGACACTTGGCTCTGAATGTGACAACCTGAAGCAAACCTGAGGTCTGGGGTGAAAAAGGTCTGGAGCCCATGAAGACAGTGGAAGGACTGAGGGCCTGAGCCCAGGGGTGGCAGGAGAGCTGTGTGCAGATATTTACAGTTTTACCTACTGGGGACAGTTCAGTGTGGGATTTCCTGAACCCAAAACAAGTTCGGGGCACCCAGGAGGGGGCCTCCTATAATGCTGTACCATTCTGGAGTTTTGTGTCCATTGGCTGCCTGTACTGTCAGTGCCACCTTGCCACACTGGGGTCAAGGGTTAGGCGACTGGGCAGAGTCCAACCGCAGCGCAGCTCCGGGCACATCAGGTCCCCCCAGGCAGGCCTCACACAGGGGATTAGCCATGCGGTGTGGTTTCTGCAGCACCAGCAGGCCCAGGCCTCCAAAAATGTCCTCTTATGTCTGAAAGCCCCACCCCGTCCACCTTGGTTAGAGCTCCCTCCCTTTAGCTCAAGGCTTGGATTGTGGTTACGATGCTGACTGCCCTTTGGATGGGTGCCTGGTAGAGGGCGAGTGAGCGGTCCAAGGTGGGGCTCCAGGAGCGTGTGTCAGGAAACTGCAGGAAGACGCTGGGGGCCTCAGCCAGGGGGAGTGAGGAGTGCAGGTGGCCAGGCTAGGGGAGCAGCAGACCCTAGGAAGCAAGGTCAAAGCCCTCTCCTTCTCTCTCTGCGAGGCCCAGTCCTGTCCACTCGCGGACGCTGCTCAACCGGGAGACACCCGTGGGCTCTTCCTCTGAGTCGTCCTGGGTGGGGACCAAGAGCTGCCTCTGATGAACTCAGCGACATCTGGTCCAAGTTCCTTCCTGCCTCAGTTCATCATGGAGAACCCCCAGACTTGCTGTCATGTTTAGTCTATCATGGGGTGCCTACACCAAGATGGAGGATTTTCCCACCAGGACAATAGTGGGATAGAATTTGGAACTGGGGACACCTGAGACAGACCCAGAGTTTCAGCCACCCCGTCATAGCACAGAACTGGGAGCAGAAAGGCAACAGGGCTTGTGCTCTGCCGGGAAAAGGTTGGTCCTCATGATGAGAAGCTGTACTTTACCCAGTACAGAGGAAAGGCAGACAGACCTTCCCTCGGTGCCAGCTAGTTCTTGCCTGGAGAAAGATGAGTCATTGTGCATTTCTACCCAGGCAGCAGGGAGTGCGCCTTGCCGGGTCTCAGCCTCCCTCGTAGCTTTCAGAGGAAGAGCACACAAATAATACCAGCCTAAGCCCCTTAATCACCTAGTGGGTATTTTAAGTCCGGCTTGTTAATGCCTGCTCTTTCCTCTTCCAGATTACTTCCCGCCTCCTTTTCTTCTGTTTTGGGGCTGCAGAGTCAGGAGTTTCTCACCCAGGGACTGTTAGCGGGAGTGTGGCCAATTTACTTAGGGACGTCCCCTGCCCTCAGAAGTGAGTTAAACAGCAGCATGGCAGGGCTTTTCCTGCCGTTTCTCCACTTCCCTATTAAATTCATCAGAGGGGAGATCAATGGGCCCGATTGCAATTTTATTTATCTTCCTCCCTCCGTGGGGTGTCTTTGCTGCTGCTGCATCCTCCCAGCTGTAAATGTAATTCAGGAACTGGCTCTGGTTGGCGGTGGGTTTGAGGGAAGGAACTCTCAGTGGGAGCCAGAGGGGCCCCTTTTGCCTTTGTCAGCATTATCCTGAATGATATCACGACGTGTAATTTTACATCAAGGCGTGTCAGAAATCAATAGGCCCCATGGGGGGTTGGCAGGTGGGAGATGGGCAAACTGAGGGGAAATGAGAGCTTGACTCGGCTTAGCCAGTCGCCAGGGCTTTTTGCTTTAAATCCCCCTTATCATATCCTCACAACACAGGAAGAAACGTTCATCTGTTTCATGTCTGGCTTCACCCACCAAACAGTGAGCTAGCTAAGTGAGGGTTGAGACTGAATGAATGAGTGAATGAATGAATGAATGTGAAAGTAATGGGGAGAGACAGAGACGTGGGACATGAGGACCTAGCTCGTTTGATGCCGTAAACAGAAGCAACTGTGGGAGTTGGACGAAAGCAGTCAAAAGATACAAGCTTCTACTTATAAGATAAAGAAGTACCAGGGATGTAATGTACAACATGACAAATATAATGAGCAGGCTGTATGTTACATATAAAAGTTGTTCAGAGAGGGAAACCTAAGTTCTCACCACAAGGAGAACAAGTTTTTTTCTATTTCTTTAATTTTGTCTCTCTATGAGATAATGGATGATCACTAAACTTTTTGTGACAATCATTTCATGATGTATGCAAGTCAAATCATTTTGCTGTGCCCCTTGCACTTTTACTATGTGCTATGTGTCAATTATATCTCAATTAAACTGGAAGAAAAAAATGTAAAAATTTTAAAAGTGATTTATGTGGGCTGAGAATTCAGTGGGATGAAAACATGGCAGATTAAATGTACTTATATAACTACTGAAATGCTTATCATAAAGAATGAAGTCATATCTGTACAAAAAAGATACCATTAAGTCCATCAATAATTTAGTCTGTCTTGGGATCATTTGTCTATGCAGTGGAAATTTGGATTAATTGCCTTTGTGCCCAAACTGAATGAAATGATGCTGTATTTTGATCTTACATAGATGTTGCTTCTGGTTTATGTGCATAGATCCTGGCTAGGGCTGTCCATTTTCAGAAATCAACTCCTGATCTCAGTCATTTGGAGAAAAACCCTTGGAGAGAGTTCAGTTCTTCCTGGGAGTAGTTCTGCCCCAGCAGAGTTCCTGGAATGCAAAGTGGGGAGTTACAAGGATTTGATGCTGATGCAGGTTGGATCATGCCCTGCACAAATCTAACTGCTCTCCCCTATACAACCCCACCAGGTCACAACCGTTGTACAGGTGGGCATAGGTCTGTAGCCCCAGCTCCTCTCTGGCCCCTGCAGATTCGCTAGACTACCTGCTCCTTCCTTCCTAGTAAGGGTACCTGCTGACACAGGGCTTGGGGATTGGCCTGTCCCCCATGAATTATTTTCTGGAATGGGTGCATCACTTTCTTGTGATTGTTCAGCTCCTTTGTATAGGGCGTTTTGACAGACTAGTGGTTCTCTTCCTTATTGGCTAGATTCTTGCTCAGGAAAACAACATTAAAGCTGCCGCGTGGCCACTGAGTAAGCAAGAGCCCTTGTTGGTCCTTCCTATCCAGGCTTGCATCCCAGCCCTCGTGCCCTCGGTCCTCACCTCTCCCAGGGATGAGCAACGGCAAGGCTCCAGCACAGGCAGGGAGGGAATCACCAGGATGAAACCCAAACGCTCCACTTGCCCTCTATGACCAGCCATGGAGCCTGGACCCACCTCTTTCTGAGGTTCATCCCTCCACCCGGGGTAGACGTCTGGGTCTCTAGCAAGTCTCTGTACCTTCCAGGGACCAGCTCAGCTGCTTGCATCTCAAAGTGACAGCCCCCTGGGGAGGAAGGGACACCAGTTTAGGAAGGAGAGGGTCATAAGAAAGAGGCTTGCCAGGAAGAACAGGCCCATGAGGGGGCCCCAGGGAAAGAAGGCATCAGGCATTGCAAGGAGGAGTGGAATAGTGGCTTCAAGAATGCCTCAGTCCTTCAGAAGAGGGATGGCATGTGCCTGGGTGTGGCCACCCGGGCCCCAGGTGTAACCCAGAAATGGACACTCCCTGGATCAGTAGGAGGATTTCAAGTTCGAGGGATTGTCCATTACACAAACAACTGAGCAACCCCTGCTGCCGGCACCCGTCAGGGGACTGCTTCGAGCTCACCCAGGATGACAGAGACATGCCTATTAAAGGCCACAGGTTACATCCCCCTCCCCTTCCGCTCAAGTTCCCCCTTAGCCTCTTTGCCCTGAGATTTATTATTCTACAGCGATAGCGTTGAACTGCATTTGAAATCAATTAGCACAGGTCCTCAAAGACGGATGCTTAGGCTCTGAAGAAAGGTGACGAAAACATACCATTTAAATAGAAATCAATTTTCCTTTCATGTATTTCTTCCTTGCTGCTGCCCCCAAATTAATAGTTTTTAGATATTTGTGTGTAAAGGGGAGGCTTCTTTCACATAAACCATTGCCACCGCCTTCTGCCTCCTTGCGTTTGCGCTGTAAGGTGTAATCCCCCCTTGTAATGCTGCTGCCTCGCTGTCTCCACGGAGATATTTTATGCCGTGGTCATTTGAATAAGCGCAGCAGTGCGGGGAGCTGGGTCAGCATGGGGGGAATGCCTTCGGGCTTCTTGTGTTTTGTCAACAGCAATTACGGTGAGGGAGGCAGCTAATCCGTTTCCACAATATCAAATGTCAGGGTAGCAGACATTTGATAAAGTCCCTGAGACCCGCCCAGCCCTCACTCTGCCTGAGTCTCGATCAGAAGTCCTTGGTGGAACAATTAGACTTTCTATGAAGAGAGGCTGCCGGCAAAGGGATGCAAAGGAAGTGTCACTCTGAGCAATCAGAACCTTTTCAAATGTTGGTATTAGAACTGCTGCAAAAAGAGGAAGAGAAAGAAGGAGAGAAGGGGCCCTGGAGGCAAGTTAGAGGTGAGTCAGCTCAGGAAGCCTGTGTCCAATTTCTCCTTGCTCCTTGCCAACTTCTCCCCTCTTGGGAGCTGGGGCACATACTATATTCCAAGCATTCTACTAAGGACTTTGAATATTCTCTCTCTTGAACTTCTCTCCAACTAGGTGAGGAAGGTGCTCTCATCGTGCCCACGTTACAGACGAGGAACCGAGGCACGGAGATGTGAAGTAACTTCGATGACTGATTTTTTGTGTCGACTCGACTGGGCCATGGGGTGCCCAGATATTTGGCTAAACATTATTCTGGGTGTGTCCGTGAGGGTGTTTCTGGATGAGATTGAATCAGTAGAGGGAGTAAAACAGATTGCCCTCCCTATTGTGAGTGGGTCTCATCCAATGCGTTGAAGGCCTTAGTCTAACAAAAAGCTGAACAAGAGAGAATTTGCTCTCTGCCTGACTTTCAGCTGGGGCCTTCTCCTACCTTAGGACTCAGACTGGGACCTACACCATGAATTCTCCTGATTCTCAATTCTTGGGACTTCTTGGCCTCCGTAATCATGTGAGCAAAGACTTTATAATAATCCCATTTCCTTTTTCACTTCGCCATTCCCGAATCTCAAACCAAATCCGTACATCATCTAATCTCTTTAGGATCCTGCCCCTTCCATTTGTTTTTGGTATTTTTTAAATGAAACTTTGTATCTGAAGATAATTGTAGATTCTAATGCAGTTGTATGAAATATTATAGAGGGATCCCATGTACCCTCTATAGTTTTTCAAAAGAAAAAATATGAATTGAACTTCAGTGAAAGGTACGAAAGTTCAACCTGTAGTTGTGAACACATTCACACTTGGCCTCCCATTACAAAATGGTTTGCCTATATCTGATGTTTATATTTTAAAATGCGTGTTTTCCATGAACTACCTTATCTTACTGGGGGTGTGTGTGTGGTGGTAAATAAGTAAATGAAGGGAGAATGGCTACTGTCAGCAAAATGAGATGGGCTCTGTGGGTGGCTGTGCTTTCTAGGCCTTGGCTTCAAATTGCATAAGGCTCAAAGGGGTGGGGACTCAAATACTGGACTTTTAAGAGAAAATGCTGGACTTGCAGGCGGACTCTCAACCACTGCGCCACCAGGGAAGCCCAATGCTGGACTTTTAAGGCAGGTGCCATGCCTTCTCAGGGGAGCATCTGGACCCCTGGATGTGTGCAGTAGCTCTCCATGAAAGTGTCAGCAGCACTGTCCCTCCTGGGGACCACTCTCCAAGACCAGAGATACAGCTCATATTTCCTCCAGCACTTGCCTTTAGTTGCAGACAAGCTGTGGTCTGGCTGTGGGGGAGTGGGCTGCCCTATGGAGCACCATTATCTTTGGGTTCCACAGTATCCAACCCACAGTCCCTCAGTCAAATTCCCCCAGGGTTGAGGAGGTTGGATAGACCACGTCATCTTCCCTTACTGTTTTAGAATCCAGCATGGGAGGAATCCACTTCTCGACAGGGCTGGTTGTTCACACTCTTTACTGAGGTTCAATCCACATTCATGCCTTTTAAAAAGTGGAAGCAGAGTGTTAAACTTTGGTTTTCTTTAGGTGTTTTAGACATCTTTTTTTATGTTAGAACTTTAAAATGTGCTCGTTCAATTGTGCTTTCTGGAACACATATTTTTCTCCTGCCAGGCCTTTCCAAAGCATATTGGGTGGAGAATTTCTGTCATTTCACTGCAGAATGTAATTATTGTTCAGACCCATTTCAGAAACATTTGGCAGTCATTTTCTCCCTTTATCCTCCCTCATTAAAACATGTCATAAAATGAAGATGTTGGCACAAATGGGAAGAAAAGCATCCTGGTAGCTAAAGGCAGCCTCTCTTCCTTAAAAATGTGTCAGGAGCCCTCTGGGAGAGACCAGGGAAGCCCTGGCTGGGGTGCTGGGCCTCTGAAATCAGAATGCAGAGGAACTTAAAGCATTATCCACTATGGATGGTGAAGATTGAGTCAACTCAACAGGATCACTTTAACTTCCAGTGAAACTGACCAGTGTCTCTGATCCCGGAAGAACACTGAGACACCTATATTTTGCAAGGCTAAACTAATCCTAGGACCAAGCAACATAATACAGGGTTCCTGCTGAAAAGCCTTTCTGTCCCTTGCTATGTAGGGATAACCTAAAATCTAAGATCAAAGCACATCCTGGAGGGGACGGAGTCAAGACGGTGTACTAAGAGGAGAGGGAATTCGCGTCTCTGCACAACTAGGACACACACCAGACACTGGTGGGGGACCACGGACCCCTAAGGGAACGGGAGGAACCCCCAGCAACAGGTTGTTTCAATTAAAATTTTATTTTTCCTAATATATTTTTTATCTTCCTAATTTTATTTTGTTTTTTATTCTTTGATATTGTACTGCTCCTTTTTTCTTTTCTTTCTTTCTTTCTTTCTTTTTTTTTTTCTTTTTTACCATGCCACAAAGCTTGCGAGATCATGGTTCCAGACCAGAGGTCGGGCCCAAGCTCCTGTGGTGGGGGTTCCGAGTCCAAATCACTGGACTAACAGAGAACCTCACACCCCAGGGAATATTAATCAGAGTGAGGCCTCCTGGAGGTCCTCATCTCAGTACCAATTCCTGGCTCTGTCCAACTGCCTGCGAACTCCAGTGCTGGACGTCTCAGGCCAAACAACCAGTAAGAAAGGAATATAGCACCACCCATAAAAAAAAACAACAACAAAAAAGAAATGACCAAAAAAATATGTTACAGACGAAGGAGCAAGGTAAAAACCTACAAGACCAAATAAATGAAGATGAAGATGGTAAATTTAAGAAAACTGAAATCGTATCAAGCATCTTTTCCGACCACAACATTATGAGACTAGATATCAATTACAGGGAAAAAACTGTAAAAAATACAAACACATGGAGGCTAAACAATACACTACTAAATAACCAAGAGATCACTGAAGAAATCAAAGAGGAAATCAAAAAATACCTAGAAACAAATGACAGTGAAAACAGGGTGGCCAAAAACCTATGGGATGCAGCAAAAACAGTTCTAAGAGGGAAGTTTATAGCAATACAATCCTACCTCAAGAAACAAGAAACATCTAAAACAAACAATCTAACCTTACACCTAAGCATTAGAGAAAGAAGAACAAAAAATCCCCAAAGTGAGTAGAAGGAAAGAAATCATAAAGATCAGATGGGAAATAAATGAAAAAGAAATGAAGGAAACGATAGCAAAGAACAATCAAACTAAAAGCTGGTTCTTTGAGAAGATAAACAAAATTGACAAACCATTAGTCAGACTTATCAAGAAAAAAAGGAAGAAGACTCAAATCAACAGAATTAGAAATGAGATAGGAGAAGTAACAACTGACACTGCAGAAATACAAAGGATCATGAGAGATTGCACAAGCAACTCTATGCCAATAAAATGGACAACCTGGAAGAAATGGACAAATTCTTAGAAAAGCACAACCTTCCAAGACTGAACCAGGAAGAAATCGAAAATATAAACAGACCAATCACAAGCACTGAAATTGAGACTGTGATTAAAAATCTTCCAACAAACAAAAGCCCAGGACCAGATGGCTGCACAGGTGAATTCTTTCAAACATTTAGAGAAGAGCTAACACCTATCCTTCTCAAACTCATCCAAAATATAGCAGAGGGAGGAACACACCCAAGCTCATTCTACGAGGTCACCATCACCCTGATACCAAAACCAGACAAAGATGCCACTAAAAAAGAAAACTACAGGCCAATATCTCTGATGAACATAGATGCAAAAATCCTCAATAAAATACTAGCAAACGGAATCCAACAGCACACTAAAAGGATCATACACCATGATCAAGTGGGGTTTATCCCAGGAATGCAAGGATTCTTCAACATACACAAATCAATCAATGTGATACACCATAATAACAAATTGAAGGAGAAAAATTATATGATCATCTCAATAGATGCATAAAAAGCTTTTGACAAAATTCAACACCCATTTATGATAAAAAACTATCCAGAAAGTAGGCATCGAGAGAAACTACATCAACATAATAAAGGGGTTAACATAATAATATGACAAACCCATAGCCAACATCGTTCTGAATGGTGAAAAACTGAAACCATTTCCTCTAAGATTAGGAACAAGACAATGTTGCCCACTCTCACCACTATTATTCAATATAGTTTTGGAAGTTTTAGCCACAGCAATCAGAGATGAAAAAGAAATAAAAGGAATCCAAATTGGAAAAGAAGAAGTAAAGCTGTCGTTGGTTGCAAATGACATGATACTATACATAGAGAATCCTAAAGATGCTTCCAGAAAACTACTAGAGCTAATCAATCAATTTGGTCGAGTAGCAGGATACAAAATTAATGCACAGAAATCTCTTGAATTCCTATACACTAATGATGAAAAATCTGGAAGAGAAATTAAGGAAACACTCCCATTTACCATTGCAACAAAAAGAATAAAACACATAGGAATAAACCTACCTAAGGAGACAAAAGACCTGTATGCAGAAAACTATAAGACACTGAAGAAAGAAATTAAAGATGATACAAACAGATGGAGAGATATAGCATGTTCTTGGATTGGAAGAATCAACATTGTGAAAATGACTGTACTACCCAAAAGCAATCTACAGATTCAATGCAATCACTATCAATCTACCAATGGCATTTTCCACAGAACTAGAACAAAAACTTGCACAACTTATATGGAAACACAAAAGGCCCTGAATAGCCAAAGCAATCTTGAGAAAGAAAAATGGAACTGGAGGAATCAGGCTCCCTGACTACAGACTATACTACGAAGCTACAGAAATCAAGACAGTAAGGTACTGGCACAAAACAGAAATATAGATCAATGGAACAGCATAGAAAGCCCAGAGGTAAACCCACGCATATATGGTCACCTTATCTTTGATAAAGGAGGCAAGAGTATACAATGGAGAAGAGACCTCTTCGATAAGTGGTACTGGGAAAACTGGACAGCTACATGGAAAAGAATGGAATTAGAACACTCCCTAACACCATACACAAAAATAAACTCAAAATGAATTAAAGACCTAAATATAAGGCCAGACACTATAAAACTCTTAGAGGAAAACATAGGCAGAACACTCCATGACATAAATCACAGCAAGATCCTTTTTGACCCACTTCCTAGAGAAACGGAAATAAAAATAAACAAATGGGACCTAATGAAACTTGAAAGCTTTTGCACAGCAAAGGAAACCATAAACAAGATGAAAAGACAGCCCTCAGAATGGGTGAAAATATTTGCAAATGAAGCAATGGGCAAAGGATTAATCTCCAAAATATAAAAACAGCTCATGCAGCTCAATATCAAAAAAACAAACAACCCAATCCAAAAATGGGCAGAAGACCTAAATAGACATTTCTCCAAAGAAGATACACAGACAGCCAACAAACACATGAAAGGATGCTCAACATCACTAATCATCAGAGAAATGCAAATCAAAAATACAATGAGGTATCACCTCACACCAGTCAGAATGGCATCATCAAAAAATCTACAAACGATAAATGCTGGAGAGGGTGTGGAGAAAAGGGAACCCTCTTGCACTGTTGGTGGGAATGTAAATTGATACAGCCACTATGGAGGTTCCTTAAAAATCTAAAAATAGAACTACCATACCACCCAGCAATCCCACTACTGGGCATATACCCTGAGAAAAACATAATTCAAAAGGAGTCATGTACCACAATGTTCATAGCAGCTCTATTTACAATAGCCAGGACATGTGTCCATCAACAGATGAATGGATAAAGAAGATGTGGCACATATATACAATGGAATATTACTCAGCCACAAAAAGAAACAAAATTGAGTTATTTATAGTGAGGTGGATGGACCTAGAGACTGTCATGCAAAGTGAAGTAAGTCAGGAAGAGCAAAACAAATACCGTATATTAACACATATATATGGAATCTAAAAAAAAAAAAAAGGCTCTGATGGACCTAGGGGCAGGACAGAAATAAAGACGCAGATGTAGAGAATGGACTTGAGGACATGGGGAGTGGGAAGGGTAAGCTGGGACGAAGTGAGAGAGTGGCATGGACATGCATACACTACCGAATGTAAAATAGATAGCTAGTGGGAAGAAGCTGCATATCACAGAGAGATCAGGTCAGTGCTTTGCGACTACCTAGAGGGGTGAGATCAGGGGTGTGGGAGGGAGATGTAAGAAGGAGGGGTTATGGGGATATACATATGCATATAGCTGATACACTTTGTTATAAGCAGAAACTAACACAACACTGTAAAGCAATTATTCTCCAATAAAGATGTTAAAAAAAAAAGCACATCCTGTATAGCTAAATTAAAAAGACTGACAATACCAAATTTGGCAAGAATGCAGAGCATGTAGATCACTCATACATAAATGGTGAGAATGCAAAATGGTGTAACCACTTTGGAAAAGTTTAAAGTTAAGTATATACTCACCATGCAGCCATGCAAACAATCCTAGTCTTAGGTATTTGCCCAAGAGAAATGAAAATATATGTTCACACACAGACTTATACAGTTGACCCCTGAACAACATGGGTTTGAGCTGCATGGGTCCACTTGTATACAGCTTTTTTTCAACAAATATGTACTATGGTACTATACAGTCTGCAGTTGGTTTACTCCATGGAGGCAGAACTGTGGATACGGGAGACCAACTATAAAGTTATACACAGATTTTTGACCCCATGGAGGGTCAGTGCCCCTAACTCCCACATTATTCAAGGTTCAACTATACATGAAAGTTCATAGCAGTTTTATTTATAACAGCCAAAACCTGGGAGCAAGTCAAATTTTTGTTAATAGATGAATGTGTGAACAAATTGTGGTATATCCATTCAATGGAATGCTCTTTAGCATTAAAAGGGAAGAAACTACTGATACATACTGATGGATGAATTTCAAAACATTATGCTGAATTCAAGAAGCCAGACGCAAAAGACTATGTGATTACATTTAACTTTGGAAAAAACAAATCTAATCTACAGTGACAGAAAGTGGATCAGTGGTTACTTGGGGCTGGAGTGGGTGGAGTGGCAATTGACTGGGAGGGGACATAGAGGAAATTTTGGCAGTGATGGAAACGTCCTCCATCTTGATTATGGTGGTGATTGCCTGGGTATATATGTTTGAAAACTCATCAAAATATACACTCAAATTAGGTGCAGTTGCTGTGTATAAGTTATATCTTAATAAGGTTTATTATAAAAATAGAATCTATTCCTCACGGTCTTGGGAACTGAATTACAGAATTTCAGATGGAAAGAGGGCATTAAACTTCTCTTAGTTTCCACCTCTTGTTTAATAGAGACGGAGGACAAGAGAGGTTGACATGTGACCATCTACCTTTGGTTTCGTGACTCACAGTACAGTGTACTTTCCAATACGTGCTCTAGGTTCTCAGTTAGGAAGTAAAAACAAGATTTCCTAAAATGCCAGTGTGTTCTAGAAGTGGAGGACTTGGCCTCATGAAGCTCGGCATGGAGTCTTGAGTGTGGGCCTTTCCACCTACCTGGAGAAGTTTTATCTTCAAGCCTTCTCTCCCTCTCTTCTCTCCTTCCACTGCCCAAACCTTTCATATCCTCGTAGATAAAGCTTCCTGGGATCACCCCAGTAACTGCTCTCTCTTCTGAAACCCCTCAGCCAGGGCACAAACAACTGCAGCAAAATATCTTGAATTGCTCTTTAATTCTTTCATTATTATTTTAACTTTTATGTTGGCATATCTTGTTTCCCAACTTTATTGCCAGTTTCTGCTCAGCCAGGACTGTGTATTATGAATGGTTTTATATTCCCTACATCTGGGCACACAGTAGGTCCAATGAATGCTTCTTGAATCAATGAAGTGTTTGTTGAGGATAGCATCTACACCCAGTGGTTCTGGATGCTGAGGAAAATACAGGAGTGGAGGGATGTGTAGTCCTCATCCTCAAGGAACTTAGGTACCAAGAGTCTGGAAGCCATGTCTCAAAGCGAGTGGCATCGTTAAAATTACTGGAAGTGGTTCTCAACCTTGGCTGCACGTAGGAATCACCTGGGAAGTCCTAAACAATACAGACACCTGGGTCCCCCTGTCTCTATCCTGATATGGTGGTCTGGAGTGGGGACGGGGTCTAGGCATTCAGAGCTTTTTTTGTTTGTTTGTTTTCTGTTTTTTGTTTTTTGCGGTACGCGGGCCTCTCACTGTTGTGGCCTCTCCCGTTGCGGAGCACAGGCTCCGGACGCGCAGGCTCAGCGGCCATGGCTCACGGGCCCAGCCGCTCCGCGGCATGTGGGATCTTCCCAGACCGGGGCACGAACCCGTGTCCCCTGCATCGGCAGGCGGACTCTCAACCACTGTGCCACCAGGGATGCCCCTTTTTATTTATTTTTATTTTTTGGTTTCCCAGTGCATTTATTTTTTTAATTTCTATTTTATATTGCAGTATGGTTGATTTACAATGTTGTGTTAGTTTCAGGTGTACAGCAAAGTGATCCAGTTATACATATACATGTATCTATTCTTTTTCAGATTCTTTACCCATACAGGTTATTACAGAGTATCAAGTAGAGTTCCCTGTGTTATACAATAGGTCCTTGCTGGTTATCTATTTCAGAGCTTTTTAGATTTCCCCAGATCGTTCGAATATGTAGCTAACGGGCAGAACCACTGAGGTAGAAGGTGTAATTGGGCCTTCTAAACCCCTCTCATTAGCAAAAATGAGACTGGGTCCCAGGAGCCTTCTCTGACTGGGACGTGGGGTATTGGAAGGGGAGTCAACTTTGCCTCCCCAAGTCTCAAAAGAAACTTCGTGACATCCTCCCCCAGCACTCGCCCCACCAGATGCTCTATCAGCATTTCCAAGAGAAGACAGAGAACTCCAGAATGTTCATTCGAGGCTTTGGCAGGCATCAGCGGACAAGATTAGAATTAGGCAAGAACTCATCCCTCTGTGTGGCAAAGGAGGAAAGCAGCTGGTATTTACCACCTTGGGAAGCTGCTCCTTTAAGAGATGCCTGGTACTTGGTGCTTGTTTCTGAGTTAAACGTGCCTTTCTGCTCTACATCCTTGAGGAGACTATTCTAGGTGATTCGAATCCTGCCTTTTCTACCTTAGTACAGCCTTAATCATTTAGCCCTTATGGAAGGGCCTAGAAACCCAGCCAAAGTGGGATTCATCACCCCAATACCTACAGGAGGCAAGGATGGGTAGAATCCTCTCTTGGGGCTTCAGAACTCAGCTGTCTTTCTGGGAAGGCCGCATCTCCTATCATCTTTCATTCCATTTGGCTCGACCCTGAAGACTGTGTTCTCTAGATGCAGCCTCTAAGTCACCTGCATTACAGTCACCCGGAAGAGTTATGAAAACACCTGCATTACAGTCACCCGGAAGAGTTATGAAAACACTAATTTTTGAGCCTCACCCCAAATCTTCTGGATAGGAGACACTTTCAGGGGAGTACTGCAATCTGCATTCTAAATAAGCTCCCAAGGTGATTCTTTTGCCTTCTTAGGTGATGACCACTGACGCAATGGAATGAGCACCGTACTTGGAGTCGAAAGCCTGAATGTGAGTTCCCGACTCTGCCACTCACTAGCGGCCTGACATCCAGCCAGTTGTTTTGTCCATCTGAACCTCCATAATAAGGGGCTAACTGTGTTGCGACAGTTAAATAAAATACGTGTAAAACTGCTGCACACAATGGGCCCTGCATACATATAGATGAATCTAAAGATGACCCTCTGCTAGATTTATTTATTCTCAACCTTTTATTTTGCAAAGTCTCAAATATATACAAAAGTGGAGAGGATAGCATAAGGAATTCCTATGTCCCCATTACTCAGTTTCAGTAATGATCCACTCTTGGCCATTTTTTTAAAAATTGGAGTACAGTTGCTTTACAATGTTGTGTTAGTCTCTGTTGCACAGCAAAGTGAATCAGTTACATGTATACATATACCCCCTCCTTTTTGGATTTCCTTCCCATTTAGGTCACCACTGAGCACTGAGTAGAATTCTTTGTGCTATACAGTAGGTTCTCATTAGTTATCTATTTTATACATAGTAGTGTACGTATGTCAATCCTAATTTCCCAATACATCTCACCCACCCTTCCCCCTTGGTGTCCATATGTTTGTTCTCTACATCTGTGTCTCTATTTCTGCTTTGCAAATAGGTTCATCTGTACCATTTTTCTAGATTCTACATATATGCGTTAATATATGATTTCTTTTTCTCTGTCTGACTTACTTCACTCTGTGTGACAGTCTCTAGGTCCATCCACCTCTCTGCAGGTGGCACAATTTCGTTCCTTTTCATGGCTGAGTAATATTCCATTGTATACATGTGCCACATCTTCTTTATCCATTCCTCTGCTGATGGACATTTAGGCTGCTTCCACTGTCCTGGCTACTGTAAATAGTGCTGCAATGAACATTGGGGTGCATGTGTCTTTTGGAATCATGGTTTTCTCCAGGTATATGCTCAGGAGTGGGATTGCTGGGTCTTATGGTAGTTCTATTTTTAGTTTTCTGAGGAAGCTCCATACTGTTCTCCATAGTGGCTGTATCAATTTACATTCCCACCAACAGTGTAAGAGGGTTTCCTTTTCTTCATACCTTCTCCAACATTTACTGTTTGTAGATTTTTTGATGATAGTCATTCTGGCCAGTGTGAGGTGATACCTCATTGTAGTTTTGATTTGTATTTCTCTAATAATTACTGAAGTTGAGCGTCTTTTCATGTGCCTCTTGGCCATCTGTATGTCTTCTTTGGAGAAATGTCTGTTTAGGTCTTCCACCCATTTTTTGATTGGGAGGTTTGTTGTGGTTTTTTTTTTTTTTTGATATTGAGCTGCATGAGCTATTTGTATGTTTTGGAGATTAATCCCTTGTCAGTTGCTTCCTTTGCAAATATTTTCTCCCATTCTGAGGGTTGTCTCTTCATCTTGTTTATCGTTCCCTTTGCTGTGCAAAAGCTTTGAAGTTTCATTAGGTCCCATTTGTTTATTTTTGTTTTTATTTCCATTTCTCTAGGAGGTGGGTCAAAAAGATCTTGCTGCGATTTATGTCAAACAGTGTTCTGCCTATATTTTCCTCTCAGAGTTTTATAGTGTGCGGGCTTACATTTAGGTCTTTAATCCATTTTGAGTTTATTTTTGTGTATGGTGTCAGGGAGTGTCCTAATTTCATTCTTTTACATGTAGCTGTCCAGTTTTCCCAGCACCACTTATTGAAGAGACTGTCTTTTCTCCACTGTATATTCTTGCCTCCTTTGTCATAGATTTTGTGTCATTTATACCCTCTGCCTACCCCCTCCCTGAGTTGTACTTAAATATATCCCAGCCATCTTATTATTTCATCCATAAATATTGCAGTATCTTTAAAAGGTAAGAATTCTTTAAAAGAGCGAGAGAGCAGCATCAAACACTATATGATGTAACTTATATGTGAAATCTAAACAAACCAAAACACCAAACTCATAGATAAGAGAACAGATTGGTGGTTGCCAGAGGCAGGCGGCGGGCGGGGTGTGTGTGTGTGTATGTGTGTGTGTAATGTGTTAAGGGGGTCAAAGGGTACAAACTTCCAGTTATAAGGTAAATATGCCCTTAGGATTTAATTTACAGCATGGTGACTATAGTTAATAATGCTGTATGGTATACTTGAAGGATGCTAAGAGAGTAGATCTTAAAAGTTCTCAATGAGGAAAAAAATTTGTAACTCTGTGGTGATGGATGTTAACTAAACTTATTGTGGTGACCAGTTAGCCATATTTATGTATATCATTATGTTGTATACTTAAAACTAATAAACAATGTTATAGGTCAATTATATCTCAAGTAAAAAAGAAAGGAAAGAAAAAAGAAGGAAAAACTACCTTCCATAGCAGTAGTTCTCAAAGTGTGGTCTCAATCAATTACATGGGAGATTTTAGAAATACAAAATCTCAGGCACCCCCCAAAACCTACTGAATCAGAATTGTCCACCCCACCCCCGAGGCCCTCCAGGTGATTTCCATGCAGCTAAAGTTGAAAAAGCATTGCTGATCGCATTCTCAAGATATCCCTGAATATGGTCCTCTCTTCTCTATAGTTAATGTAATTCATAGTTAGATCTAAAGGTTTGATCAGAGTTAGGGCTGATTTTGGGGGGAAGGGAGGAAGAACACTTCATAAGTAGAGTTAACTCTCTGCTTTGCATCACATTTGTATTCATATCTTACTCCTCAATGCTTTGAAAATAGATCAGTCAATATTTGCAGATCACAGAGCGGATTTCTTGCCTAACATCATTCTAACCATTTTTAGTACAATTTCTACGTACTTCCTTAATTGTTCCACTTTGAAATTAAATTTTCATCTGAAGCAAACATGAGTCAATGACTTGGGAAACTAGAATATTATTGTCCATTAACTTTTTACCACCTTTTGAATGGGTTCACATCCACTTGCTCGGGCCATAGAGATGGGAGCATTGGTTACTTTCATGGGGTAATTTATGATGAACTTGGAAAGGACCTCTACCTAAAAGCCCTATGGCCCACCATACTGCTGGACACTATACCAGCTGAGATTCATTCCTTTGTGTTTAAAGTCATCTGCTGTCCAGTTAAATTAGATTTAAAATGTAAATACTCCTGGGGTAATAGATTTACCCATTTTCAGTCACTAGCATCCCACTGGCTGTATTAGTTTCCTAGGGCAGTCATAAAAAAGTACCACCAACTTCATGGCTTAGAACAACAGGAATTTATTTTCTTTAGTTCCGGAGGTTAGAAGTCTGAAATCAAGGTAGCAGCAGGACCGTGCTCCCTCTGAAGGTTCTAGGAAAGAATCCTCCCTTGGCTCTTCTAGCTCTGATAGTCCCAGGCATTCCTTGGCTGTGGGAGCATCACTCCAATCTCTGCCTACCTCCATCTTCACATGGCCTTCTTCTTTGTGTCTGTCTGTGTATCCTCTCCTCTTCTAAAAAGGGTACCAGTCATAGGATTTAGGACCCACCCTAAATTCAGGAAGATTTTATCTTAAGGTCCTTAGCTAATTACATCTATAAAGAACCCATTTCTAAATTAGGTCACATTCTGAGTTTCTGGGTGAGCATGAATTTTGAGGGAAGGGCACGCTTTAACCCACTACACTGGCAATATATCTTTTGGCCAGGTTGCTGAGGAATGGGGTGAGGGAGGTTGAGGGGGAATCTGCAGCACAGTTAACTGTCCAGCTGAAGCCCCACGTAGGAAGCTTGCTTAACACGAGGGCCCCAGTGGACTGGAGGGATGGGGTAACTTCAAGCGAGAGGGACCCACAAAGGAAGGGACACCCCCCCCAGAAGACCCTGAGGTGACTCTCACTGACGGCCACCTGCTCTGATGCCCATAACAAGGTATATCTTCTTTCCCACCTCACTAATCCTGAGTCAGGACACGAGTTTCCACAAACGCCATCTCGCCTGTTACCATGTTCGGATGCTTTCTGTCCAGCTAATATTCGACTCACTGCCCGATGAGTCCTTGAACCTTGTTCTTAATTTAAGAGTAGCCAGTGGTGCCCACTTTTTACCATCTTAAAATCATGTCCACCAAAATGTTCCCCTTTTATTTTCTTTTTTTCTCTACTTCCTTCATAATCAACACTGGGGGGTAATAGCCAAAATGCCTATTGTTTGAGAATGCACAGTTCTTTGTTCTCTTCAGTCTGAGCAGCTGTAGCTTCATAATTACCCAGAAGCTAACTTCCTAGATTGGTCAATAATTTCAAATATTGATGACTTCAGCCTCAGCCTCTATGGCCTTAGTTTTCTTTCTTCTAATACCTTCCTTAACTTATTCCATTTGTCACATAAGTTGAGCACCTATTGTATGCAGGTTGCCATGGAGACACAGAGACGAGCATAGCAAGTTCTGGTCTACAAGCCCAGAGAGTTGAACCAGGGACATAGTTGTATATCTGTAACTCCAGATATGCACGTAAGAGAGGAGGATAATAACTAAGATTTGGAAAGAAACCTTCCCGACCCCCTCTTCCCTGATGTATCTGGACTATAACATCCCTCTCTGATCCCCAGGTCCCCCACTCTGGAGGCAGAGGTGAAGTAGAGGGGGCAAGGATCCTTTTTCACCTCCTTATCTCCCTGAGAGAAGGATCTGAACACTGATAATAGCTAACATTTAGTAAATGCTTACTACACACGAGGTTCTGTTCTAAGCATGTTAGAACATGTATGTGCATGACTCATGTAACCCTTATCCCGTCTCCATTTTCCAGGCGACAAAACTGAGGCACAAGAGATAAGTGACTTGGCCGAGTGCCAAGGTCACCCAGCTAGCAGGTGAGCCCAGACACCATCTCCTTGTGGAAATCAGTGCTCTGGCTGTCTGCTCTTGTGCCAGCTCGTTCTGCTCAGCCCCTAAAAGCCCTCGAGGGAGAGAGCTGAACTCATGTATGAGAGAGTTCCCATAAACGAAAGCAAGCTCGGCCAAGGTCCAGAGTGAGTCCTCCCAAAACAGAAGAGGGCGCTCTGAGGGCCTCCGCTCAGGCCTCTTAGAGAGGACAGCGCCCAGGTGCTGAGTCTGGGCCACATATAGACAAGTAGGCAATTCCCATTCCCCCAGCTTAATGGCTCTCATTATCACGTACCAATGGGGTGATCGAGGCCGGTTCGATTTCTGTTTGGGAAACTAAGATCCCTCAAGCATTTCAGTGCAGCCAAAAAAAAGAAGAAAAAAAAAAGAGAGTGAGAAAAGAGGGTTGAGGACAAGGCCTGGGGTCCATCCGCATTTGGAGGGGGACATGGAGATGGCAGCGCAGGAGAGAAAGAAAGATGGGAGAAAGGCAGTGCCCCATCCTGGAGGCCCAGGGAGGGGAGGGATTCAGGAAGGAGGGTGGGATCAAAGGTCCCAGAGAGGCAAAGAGGGCCAGGAAGACAAGACTGAGAAATGTGCCCCGGTTCTGGGTGTTAGGGCACTTGGAACCTTCCAGAAGGCTGACTGATTAAAGCATCATGGGTGAGTCTGACCATGGTGGGGGGAGAGTGGCAGGTGGTGAGTGGTGACAGAGGACGTCCTAAGGATTAGCTGCTTCTTTTGGAAGACAGAATAAATGAGGAAGAGGGAGAGCTTGGGAGCCTGGTGGAAGGGCTAGTCAGCGTCAGGAAGGGTCTGTTTTGTGTGGGCACATCATGGGGCTGAACGGTGGAGCACAGGCCTGGAGGCGACAGGGAACGGGCAATGTCTGGGATACCCAACAACAGGGCCATAGGGCAGGGCACATCCATATGGTGGTACATTTTGCAGCTGTGAAAAATCACATTTTTGAAAGATATTTAACAACATAAAAACTATTTAACAACATGGAAAATTTCCCCCTAAGATAATAAAGGGAAAGAAGGATCAAAAATAATGTTACACTTGTGAGCATTCTAATATAGAAATATATTCATATTCCAATTTAAAAAAAAACTGTGTTATGATTCCAATTTCCTTGAAAACATGTGCATATTTGCACTGGCAGGAAACACACCAGGATAGATGTGGCTTTTAAAAATTCTTTTCTGTATGTTCCAAATTTTCTAAAACAAACATGTGTTACTTTTACAATGATTAAAAGGAGTACAGATGGCTGGTAGCCTTGGCTATATTATTGGTATTATCATGCCTTTTATTCTGTTGTCCTTCTCTCTGGGAACCGGGAGGAAATTCTTTCCTCCGAGGTGAGGTGCACGAAGCAATGATGTGTTGAGCGCCCAATGCGCTTCCTCCTCTGGGTGAGGTGATGGGTTGGGGGCAGACGGGCAGTGTGCAAAGGGTTTTAGGGTTGGCTGGAGAGAGGGAGAAGCAGCTAAGAAAAAAAACAGAGCCTCAGCCATGAGAAAGAAGGAAATCCTGCCCTTTATGATAACGTGGCTGGACCTCGAAAACATTATGCTAAATGAGATAAATCAGAGAGAGAAAGACAAGGACTGTAGGGTCTCACTTATCTGTGTAATCGAAAAAACTGAACGGGTAAAAACAGAGAGCAGACTGGTGGTTACCAGGGGCTTGAGGGAGGGGGAATAGATGCTGTTTAAGGTACAAACTTGCAACTAATAGACAAGTCCTGGAGATCTCATGCCCAGTCTAGTGAGTATAAATACAATAAATACAAAGTGAATACAATATTGTATTTTAATCATCAAACTTGCTAAGAGACTAGATCTTTATTATTTCCACCAGAACAAAGAAATAATTATGTGAGGTGACAGAGGTGCTATCACTACACTAGCAATCATATTACAATACATAAATGTAGCATATCAACATGTACACTTTAAAGTTACACAATGTTATAGGTCAAATATATTTCAAGGACAAACGAACAAACAAAACCCCCAGAGCTATGGTGGTGTGGCATTCACCCTTTCAGAGAAGGGATCCATCTGCGGGGGCTGGAGTCAGTGGAGAAGTGGGACTTGATCTAGACCTTGGAGAGTGGAAAGATTGCCATGAAAAGTCGAGCACTCTGACCTGGAGCCACTGATATGGGCTTGAACAGGGGAGCTGGGGTGTGCTGGACTGGAGAGGGGAAAGAGGACTCCATTCAGCTGGAAGTGGCGGAGCTCCTGGGGTCACGGTGACTGCTGGAACTGTCACTAGAAAATCTCCGGGCTTGGTGGTTCACAAGGGGCAATGCCCTGCTACGTATGGGAAGCAAGGGGCTTGGAAGGGTGGGTCACCCCACTGGCTTCGGTCCCTCCCTCCACCCTGCTCTCTACTAACTCTGAAGAAAGGACAGTGCCTGAGAGAGAGAGATGACGAGAGAGATGACATGAGGAGAAAGGGAACAGAGCTCAGATGGCGTTAAAGCTGGGAGAAGGGAAGGGAGGGAAAGGAAGGGGGAAGGGGAGGGAAAGGAGGGAGGGGAGGCGATGGGTATTTGCCATCAGACATCCTTCAGCTCTATCTGGTGGGAAGGGGGGTAAGGGGTGTCACGAGCCCTTTGTAGGCGTGTGAACTGGGCAGGGGACTTGGAGTCTACAGCCACCTCCTTTGGTCCCTGACTTATGTGTTTCTTGCCACAGAAACAACTTTTCTTCCTTGTCCTTCTCTCCACGCACTCCTTGTCTCTGCCCAGCATGGAATTGGGGATGTTTTCCCAACTTCCTACCATTCTGCGCTGCTGTGTTTGGGGGGCGCGCTGGAAGAACGGCCGTGCCCTGGACTCTATCAGGATGTCTGCTAAGGGTTAATAGAGGATGCAGGTCTCTGGGTCCTGTCCTTTGGATCAAAGGGCAATGATGTCGCTCCATCTGGCACCCACTGAGTGCCTGCTCTGAGCTGGGCACTGCTCTTTGCGCTAGAAATAAAGCCGAGAGCACAGGGACAAAACTGCCTGCCTTGGTGGAGCTTATATTTGAGCAGGCAGAGAGATGATAAGCAAATAAATAATCATAACGTGCAATGCGTCAGATATTGCTAAGTGTTTGGGAGAACATTGAAGCACGGAAAGGGGCCAGGGTTTGTGTGGGGGGGACATAGGCTCTTGGACTTTCCTCACTGGCAGCCCCAACGTCTTCAGACAGATGCTTCTAGAATGAAACAGCCAGGTGCCCAGAGACGCCATGATCAGCAGCTGCTTACTTGCCTCAGCCATTTAGAGACTACTCCCAAAATAACCCAGGTCTTGAGCAGTGGAGGGGCGGTGCTCGCGCAATGTGGGGCTGCCCTCTGAGACATGCAGGGCTTTGGTGATGACCCTCTTGATGTGAGAGAAGCAGATGCCAACACTCACGAGTAAGTGGAATCCCTTGGACCAGGGCCATCTCCCCCCCTCTGCCCTCAGGAAGTTGGCGCCATGGTTTTATCCTCTCTCACCATCTGGCGTTGCTCTGACTGAGCAGCTGTGAGTGAGGTCATGGGACAAGTTCTTTTGTCTCTGTCTTCTTCACTTCTCTAAATTCATCCCCACAACTCATCTACAGAGTCCTAAGAAACCAGTGCAACTTGAAAGGCTGGGCAAGCATCCCAACTAACAAGAAGGGCCTCTGATGCGGTCAGGGTCAAGGCAGAAGCCACTCTAGATCCCACACAGGGCATCAGTGACACACGAGAGGCTAAGTAAGCCAAGCAGAGACAAGGAGACAGCCCAGAGGGTGGTAAGAGCAGGAAGCCATTACCACCAAGGGCCACGGAGGCAATGGAGGAAGACTTGTCACCAGAAGCCAGGCCATCTGGTGGGAGCTAGAACCATTGTCTGGGGCTGCTTAGAGGGACCTGGGTCCAAGATGGAAAGGCTGCCTGCTGAGCCCACCATCGCTGCTGGAGTCACTCCCGAGACAGAGCAAGACGGGGAGATGGGGAGGCATGCCCTGGCTTCTCCCCTCCTCTACCTCCCAACACTGGCTGTGCCTCTATGATGGTTAATTTTAGGTCACATTGGCTAGGCTAGAGCAGGGGTCCCCAACCCCCCAGGCCATGGACCGGTACCGGCCTGTGGCCTGTTAGGAACTGGGCCGCACAGCAGGAGGTGGGCGGTGGGCGAAGCTTCATCTGTATTTACAGCCACTCCCTGTCACTCACATTACAGCCTGAGCTCCGCCTCCTGTCAGATCAGCGGAGACATTCGATTCTCATAGGAGTGGGGACACTACTGTGAACTGCGCATGCGAGGGACCTAGGTTGCGCCCTCCTTATGAGAATCTAATGCTGATGATCTGAGGTGGAGCTTCAGGTGTCACTGTCTCCCGTCACCCCCAGATGGGACCGTCTAGTTGCAGGAAAACAAGCTCAGGGCTCCCACTTATTCTGCATTATGGTGAGTTGTACAATTATTTCATTATGTATCACAATGTAACAATAATAGAAGTAAAGTGCTCAATAAAGGAAATGCACTTGAATCATCTTGGAACCATCCACCCCCTCCCCCCAACCATCCCCGGTCCGTGGAAAAATTGTCTTCCATGAAACCGGTCCCTGGTGACAAAAATGTTGGGGACTGCTGGGCTAGAGTACTCAGGTATTTAATCAAACACTAATCTAGGTGTTGCTATGGTAATATTTTGTAGACATGGCTAGCATCTAGTAACGGTGGCTAACAGTCAGTTGACTTTCAGTAAAGGAGATTATCTTTCACTAATTGGGTGGGCCTGATCCAATCAGTTGAAGGCCTTAAAAGCAAAACCTGAGACTTCTAGGAGAAGAAATTCTGCCTTAAGACTGCAGCATCAACTCCAGTCTGAGTTGCCAGCCTTGCCAGCCCGCTTTACAAGTTTTAGACCTTCCAGCCCCGCCCCACAATTGCATGAACTAGTTCCTTGAGATAAATCTATCAATCATCTATCTATCTATCTATCTATCTATCTACTATATATCTACCTCCTACTGGTTCTGTTTTTCTAGAGATTCTGACTGATAGCATTGGCCCAAACTACACAGAAGCCAGCTGGGTTGAGAAATGTAGCTCCCTGTGATTCCATGCAAAGCAGGGAAATGTGATTAGCGCAGTCTCTTGCCTGGAGTGACATTCTGAATTCTTCTGCTTGGTACTTTCCTGGAATGCTCCTTTCTTGTACAGTTCCCAGGTGTTTGCACAGCAACAGTAGCTAGCATTTCCTGAGCGCTTGATAGGCACCAAGCCCTGTGCTAAGTACTTTACATATGTTATATCATCTAATCCCCTTGACTCTCCAGTGAGGCAGATGCTATAATTATCTCTATTGTGCAGATGAAGAAACTAAGCATTTAAGTAACATGCTCAGTGTTACACAGCCAGTTAGTGGTAGAGCTGGGACAGTATCCCAGCCTCCTAGCCCCTCCCTTTCAGACATAGGAGTGTAGTTAAATGATCATCATCAGGGAAGCCCATAGTCCTGGGTTTGAATCCAGGGTCTACTATTTTCTATCTTTGTAATGTTGAGCAAATCTCTGGACCTTGCTCGGATTTCATTTGCTCATCTATAAAATGGGACTATCAGACAGCATTGAAAGGATTGGATGAGTTCATGTCTGTCCAAGTGCTCTGCCCCCAGAGGGTACCACAAACCTAAGCATCGTCGTTCACATTTCCGTCCTTTTCTCTCCTACTCAAAGGAGTTACTGTACATCTTTCTCTTTTCACTTTACTACACACTGCTCTGATTTTCATTTTCTTTCACCCAATTATACCAACTGATCTTGCCCAGCTTGACACCCAAAGAAGGTAGTGAGTAGTGTCTTGGACATGTCCCCATCAGCCAGTCTAAGGGTTGGAAGAAAACAATGTATGATTTGCTCTGTTCAGTGCCCCGGAAGTTAAAAAAAAAAAGGCATGCTGGGAGCTTCCCAAAGCAGATCTATGGCTTTTTCCAGAAGCAGTGAATTTACTTCCAGCAGGCTCTCACTGGCTCCTTTCATTGAAAAAAGGATTTGTCTCTACCTCCTCCCAGCCCTGGAAACCTGTGTTCACAGTTAGCTTCTTTCTTGCACGTCGTGCATGGATCGTGCAATAAACCATGGCCTTTTGGTTTCTTTTCTCCAAATATTGATCACTGTTCTGAATTTTCCATTCCAGCTTTGTCCTTCTATGATTTATTTGTAAAACAGGAGGGAGGTCATTCCTTCTCAAGCTTCCCTTCCTTTCTATTGTTGTTTTTCATTTTTACTTACCTACTAAGAAGAGAAAAATAGTCATCGAATCTTAGAGAAATAATCCAGGCCCGTATTTCTCAAACTGGGTGATGTGTATCTCTGGGGGATATGTGGCCATGTATCAGGGAGTAGTTCTTAAAATACAAGTTAAACATGGAATAGCTTTCTGGAGCATTATTTCACCCAAAGATTCAGCAGAGAATATTTTTGTATTAAAACAAATATTATTATTTTTTACTAAAACAAACTAAGATTTATTATGGAGTAGATTCATCCACATGAATTTTTAGGTTAAAAACTGAAACTCTGAACTCAGGGACTTCAGGTAGAGGGAGAACGGGGTGAGGCACGCCGAGCATTGACCCCTCCAGCCCCCAGGATGCTGGGAACTGGCTTATCCTTCCAGGATGGAGATTGAGGGCTTCTTCTATGGAGAAACTGAAAGGCCCAGAGAAAAGACCATCTTTAATAACATTTGGGGAGCTACCCCCAAATAAAAAGGCAAGGTTCCCACATAATCTGTTATTCCTGCCACACTTTCAAAGATCACCAGAGTCTTGGATGTGATGGGTCAGCACTCAGCTCCGTCTCTGCCTCGTGTTGTCTGGAACCCAGCAAGTCAAAACCTGTATTTCCCAGACTCCCTTGTAGCTAGGGTATGAGAAGAGATTTGGTCCCACCAATAAGAAGCACTTGGACAATTTGGGAAGATGGAAGGTGGGTAGAGGTCATCTTCCTGATACTTTGGGATGTTTTCCTGCTGGCGAGCAGGTTATGGAAGTTTCTAACAGCAGCCCTCTCCCAGGGTATGTCTCCAGCTTTGTGGGAAGTGAGTGAGTGTTGGAAGTGAGTGTCAGAATGGCTATCATCAAAAACTCAAGAGAAAAAACAAAAACAAAAAAACTCAAGAGATAGCAAGAGTTGGTGAGAATGCAGAGAAAAGGGAACCCTCATACACTATTGGTGGGAATGTCAATTTGTGCAGCCACTGTGGAAAACGGTATGGAGTTTTCTCAAAACACTAAAAATAGAGTTAACATTTAAAAATAAGACATGCATACACTTTAAAGAGTGCTAAAAAACTGGTACCAAAAAACAGCAGGCCCCTGACCCTGATCCTTCTTATCCTCAAGTCCTGCTCCCCGGGCAACCATTTTTTAAAAGTCTTTTAGCTGTTTTCAGTTATTTACCTTCAAATGAAATGCTTATACTACACTTCTTGATTTGACTGATTTTTATATTGTCTGTTGATTTTTATTTTGGGATAAGACAGTTTAGCTCTCATTTGCTCCCCCTTTCCCCTCTTCCATCCTCCCAGTATAGTTACATCACAACTTTTGATTAAGTCAACATTCAAAGTGTACATTGTTATGATTATGATTACTGCCAAGCCGAGTAGTGTGCTATAACCGTATTTCCTTTTTGTGTGTATTTTGGAGTCAGTAGTTTTCTCCTTTCTTTGTTTTTTTCTTTAATTTTTTGAATTGAAATATAGTTGATATACAATATTATGTTAGTTTCAGGTACTACATAATTTTACGCTTGTATACATTATGAAATAATCACATTGATAAGTTTAATAATCATCTGTCCTCATGCAAAATTATTGCAATATTATTGACCCTATTCCTTATGTTGTATATTACATCCCCATGACTTATTTATTATATAGCTGGAGGTTTGTACCTCTTAATCCCCTTCACTTATTTCACCTACCTCCTACCCCCTCACTTCTGGCAACCTCCCATTTGTTCTCTGTATCTATGAGTCTCTTTTCATTTTGTTTTGTTTGTTTGTTTTTTTGATTCCCCATATAAATGAAATCATGTGGTATGTATCTCTCTGTGTCTGACTTATTTCACTTATCATAATATCTTCTAGATCTATCCATATTGTCACACATGGCAAGTTTTCTTTTTTATGGTTGAGTAATATTCCACTGTATATATATATATATATATATATATATATATATATATATACCACATGTTTATCTATTCATCTACTGATGGACACTTAGCTAACTTCCATATTTTGGCTATTGTAAACAGTGCCTCAGTAAACATTGGAGTGCATATATGTTTTCAAATTAGTGTTTTTGTTTTTTGAGGAGAGTAAAATTGCTTGATCATATGGCAATTCTATTTTTAATTTTTTGAGGAAGCTCTATACTGTTTTCCATGGTGGCTGCACCAATTTACAATCCCACCAACAGTGCACAAGGTTTCCCTTTTCCTCACCAACACTTGTTACTTGTATTTTTGATGATAGCCATTCTGACAGGTGTGAGGCGATATCTCACTGTGGTTTTGATTTGCATTTCCTTGATAATTAGTGATGTTGAGCATCTTTTCATGGGCCTCTTGGCCATCTGCCTTTCCTCTTTGGAAAAATGTCTATTCAGTTTTATGCCCATTTTGTAATCAGGTTGTTTATTTTTTGATGTTGAGTTCGAAGAACTGTTTATATATCTGTTTATATTTGTTGGATATTAATCCCTTATCAGTCATATCTTTTCTCCCATATGTTGTCTTTTCATTTTGTTGATGGTGTCCTTTGCTGTGCAAAAGCTTTTAAATTTAATTAGGTCCCATTTGTTTATTTTTTCTTTTATTTCCTTTACTTTAAGAGACACATCCACAAAAATATTGCTGCAATTTATGTCAAAGAGTGTTCCGCCTATGTTTTCCTCTAGGAGTTTTATAGTATCTGGTCTTAACAATTAGGTCTTTAAGTCATTTTGAGTTTACTTTGTTTATGGTGTTAGATTTTTTTTTTAACCACTAATTTGAAAAGATATGTGCATCCCAATGTTCACAGCAGCATCATTTACAATTGCCAAGATATGGAAGCAACCTAAGTGTCCATCAACAGATGAATGGATAAAGAAGATGTGGCATACACACACACACACACACACACACACACACACACACACACACGATGGAATACGACTCAACCATAAAAAGAGTGAAATGTTGCCATTTGCAACAACAGGGATGGACTTGGAAGGCATTATGCTAAGTGAAATAGGTCAGACAGAGAAAGACAAATGCTGTATGATATTACTTGATGTGGAATCTAAAAAATACAACAAACTAGTGAATATAACAGAAAAGAAGCAAACTCATAGATATAGAGAACAAACTAGTGGTTGCCAGTGGTGGAGGAGGGGCAATATAAGGGAGATACAAACTGTTGGGTGTAAAATAGGCTACAAGGATCTATATTCAACCTGAGGAATATAGCCAATATTTACTAATAACTGTAAATAGAGTGTAACCTTTAAAATTGTATAAAAATAAAATATTTTTTAAAATAATAAATTTTAAAAATAAAATATTCCATTTCCTTTTTCGTAACCCAACGAGGAGGGAGAGAATAATTATTTGTGCCTCACTTACCACTTTTAGACCCTTGACAACCTGATAGCCTTCTCTTTAGTTAACTGCTTTAGCCCTTTCTCTCGTATCTCAGGTATCTCCCCAACCATTTAGTTCTTTCAGCCATTTTTTTCTGCACTCACTCCAAAGAAATGGGGCTGGAAATCACATGAGATCTGCTCTGTGGGGCACTGAAGGTTTGCTTCCTGGCTGGATGGCATTCACCTTATGCCATTGGTTGAAGCCATATGGCTTCTCCTGCCATCCGGGGGTCTGTTGAAAACTACATTTAGGTCCCATTTAGCTCTAGCCTGACCTACAATCTTGACAAAGACCAACCGTGTTCAGTTTCATTCCCGAATTTTGTCTCATGGGCCCCCATTGCAGTAGGCTGTTTTCTGTGCCTGCTTCAACTTTTCAACTTAGACTGATTTGTTATGACCCATGGATAGTTTGCATTATTAAAATTCTGTCATCTCGCCTACAGGCAAAGGTGGGTAATCTGAAGATCATCTAATCCATTCTGGAACTAACTCTTTCTCTATCTCTCTCAATTCTGAAAAAAATGGCAACCATTGGCAGCAGGAAAGATCCTGCTTTCTACTCTGCACACACCCAATGTCAATATGGTATAAATATAAAAATGGGTTCTGGTATTTTGAATGGATGGAGGAGCAATTAGCTGAGTATTTTCTGCTTGTCTGTTTGCCATGGAGGAGGTGGACTGCGGTTAGGCTCCCTGGTGCCAGTCTCCTAAGGTCGTAGCTCATGTGCCTAAGAATGCATTCATTCATTTATTCAACAAACGTTTATTAAATGCCAGAGTATGCAAACCCAGGAGGCACAAAACAAATGCTCGTCAAATAAAATTGTGTGACAATGAACCTCAACCCACTCAGGCAACGGAGCGAAGAGCAGGCGAGCCTGGCAGGAGCTGGCTCTCCCACCGTCGTGTATGAGAGCTCTGGGGTTCTTGACCCCTGGCCTGAACCGTAGCAAGAGGGCTTGTCACTGAGCCTGTCACGTGGGGCAGAAGCAAATGCCTTGCTGAGGTCTCAGGTCGATTACATCTATTGCTTCACCTTATCTACATGGCCTGTCACTCTATCATAGAAGGAAATTAAATTGGTCCGACTTGATTTACTCTTCACACGGCTGTGTCCATAAGCTCCCCAGGCCTTGCCCCCTTCTGGCTGACTGCACATTGATTGCTTGATGATTTGTTCTAGCATCTTCCCTGGAAACCAGGTTAAGCTTATCAGGCTGTAAGGAATGTGGTCATCTTTTTCTGCTTCCTAAATGATGGGCATCGTGTTTGTTCTTTGTGAAGCTCCCAAGGTAACGCCCCTTCCCTGGGAAACACTCAGAGTAATTGCTGGTCCCTCCCCAATGGTCCCTGCCAATTCCCCATATCCATTCAATTGAGTGTTGTGAGTCTCTGTGGTTTTAGTTTCAGATAGCTTTTTGCAAAGGATGCTCCACTCTATTTCAGGTACACTGGTCCCAGCCATGTCATGTAGGGTGGGACTCCATGCCTGGAAAACAAACCCAGGGTTAAAGAAGGAAGACTCAAAGAAGAAACCCACTGTACTCAGCAGCCACGGTGGGGCTGACAGGAGATCAGAAATCTTGAGAATTATTGGGAACAGTTTCCACATGAGACAAAATGTCTGGTTGTTGTTGCTTTCTGAGTGTAACCCGCAGACCTTACATCAAAATGTAGCATCTTTTGGTACAGACAGAAGTAAATATACACATTAAAACCTCTGCTATTTTGAGTCCTCCGGTTACCTGCTTGCCCTCTTTGCCCATCAGGAATGGTATTTTCCTGGGGTTTTCTTCTGTGCAATGTAAATGAAGACTACTTCTGGTAAAATTTCATGGAAGCCTGTCTAACCTTTCTGCTTCTGTGCCTTAGTGCTTAGGCCACTTTTTTGTTCCTCAGTGACTTGCTCTTTTCCTCCTCTCCTCACTCCATCGGCTCCCACCTGCCCCCTTGTTAGGTCCCAGAACACAGCACCGTTTTTGCTACGCTTCCTGTCCTTTCTGCGTTCCAGTGTTTTTCCTGAGTCCCCTGAGCTGATTATTTAAAGGGCACTTGTTTTCCCCCATAGTTCTTTATCTCCTTGAGCCTTTTCCTCCATGACGTAGTAAGAAACTTCTTATAAATTCCTTCAGGTATAGAAATCTGCTTTTCAAAGCCTCTCTCTTCTTCATTAACAACGCCTACTAAGGATCATAGACTTTCGCACTCAACCCCAAATCTAAATTTTCTTCCTCCAAAGAAATGAATCAAGATAAAGTAAATTGCTCCTAATGTACCATTAGAATTTGGCAATTCTTGTCCTGATTTATTCTGCAGATATTTTAGTGTAGAAGAGATTTTCTGCTTCATCATACACATTTACACCCATCACCCAAGATGCCAACCTGGCATTTCTTTGCAGATTTTGTTTCCCACAGCAGCCCTTAGATTTGTAGATTAATTGGATAATTCTCACTCATTAGAGGAAATGGTTTCACTCTCTTTCCATGAAGAAACCAAGAAGCTCCAACCACTGCCTAAAATGGCCTTCTAGTTTTCTTTCTTTCCCATATTCTCCCTTGCCCACCCCCTCCCCATGCATACAACTTTTCCCCATTTCTCCTTCTTTAGTTTCTTCCTGCAGCTCATGGACAGGTTAAACCACTTGTGACATCTGAGGCATGTTAAAAAGTCTTGTTTGTCCCCCATCACTCCCTACCCTGTCCCATCCCACTGCCTGGTCTCTCTCAATTAGTACCAACCTCTTGGGAAACACCTGGTCCAGAAGGTTCTGTGCCATATCTTACTCAGTAAGCTACTATCACTTCCCAGCCCATCAACTTGAAATCATTTATCAGGACTCTGAAGAAATGGGAAATGGGACAAGTAATCTTTGATGACTCAAGAAGGAAACTGCCGTCTGCTATGTCACCTGGGAAGGTGAGGTCAGGATGGGGAGAGGCATCAGAGGGGGCCAGTTAGTGGTCTTTGAAGCTCTGCGAAGGAGACAGAAGGGTGAGAAATTAAGAGGGTACGGGCATGGACATGCTCCATTGGTACCATTTGGCTGGAGGATAATGCTGAGTTTCTCCATAAAAAATATAAAAGTGAGATGGGGAAGACCCATTTGGTGACTTGAGCCAAGCCCCACCAACATAGGGCAAATGGTACACATCTTCCTGGGATGGCTTTAAGTTTAAATTATGAAGTGATGGGATGCCTGCTCCCTAACTGGGCAGATAGAAGGCCTTTCCTGGAGGTACCAGCATGGGAAAATCAGTTCTTCCACTTAGCTGAAATCCTCCTATGCTTGTTTCCAGTCGGTAATGACTTCTTCCCAGAGCAGTGGGGTTTTCAGCGATGCTGCTCAGTTTTAGTAGTTTGCAAAGGGAAATTAAGGTAAAACTGATTGCTGTTCCCCTTCCTTCCTCCCACCCCTGATTAAGTCAGTGCTGTGCAGCTGGCTCATTGGCTTTCAACTTGGGCTGCGCATTATAATCATCTGGGGAGCTTTGAAAACTCCCACCCAGACCAATTAAATGCAGAGCCTCTGAGGGTGGGACCCACGCAGCAAAAGTTATAAGACTGCTCAGGTCATTCCAGCGTGCAGCCAAGTTGAGAACTGCTGCGTTTGCTGATCTGTATTTTCCAGCAACCCAACTTGGTGGGGTCAAGACCCCTGTTGGGTCTTTTTCTTTCCCTCACTGGCTCTGTCACTTCACTTCAGTGGTTGTCAAGCTTTCTGTGTTCGTGTCACACTCAACTCTGAGATTTTTGGCAGTCCACCTGTGGTGATTCAAAGACTTGAAGTTACACCGACCAGCTGGTACTTAGCACAGGACAGATTGTTTCGGTGTCTCTATAAACGGCTGTATATGCTATTGCGTGAGTCGCCATTTTCCACTGGGTTAGAAAACCTGGGCCTGGCCTGAACCCTCTTAGATACTCTCAAGGCCAAGTTCTTACTTGCTCCAGTGAACACACCTTCTTCTTCCAGCGTCAACCTGGCATTAGGCTATGCCAGTAACCCATTTCTCTCAAGTTCTACCCAGTTGTACCCCATAGTGTTAGAGCCACTCAGCTTCCATCTGAAAGACACCCAGGAAGCATTAGTTAATGGCACGAAAATTATGTCATACACACTGATTGAAACTGAGTGTACTCCTGTGAAGAGGTTTGAAAAAGGAGCAGCAGCAGAGCAGTTGTGATCACCACCCCTAATCACTGCAGTCAGAATCTCCCCCATCCCCAGCCTGGCTCCCCCACTTAGGCAAGGCAGGCACTTACCTGCCCAGCCCCTGCCTACCGCATGCTCAGGGCTCCCTCTACCAGGAGCTGTCCCATCCCGGGAGGAAGCATGTAGTAAGTTTTCTGTCTGAGTGGGAAACTGCCCCTCTGTGGAGCCGCTGTCCTTGTCACTGAGGTCTCCTCCCTGCTCTCCTGCCCTTGGGCCTGGTTTCTGACTTCCTGGCCTCACATCCCCCCACCTTCCTGCCTGGTTTCTCTCCCTGTTCACCACTCCTACCCTGTCCACAAGCCCTCAGATCCCAGCCCCTCCTTTCCCTGGGCCTGGGTCCTGCCTGCCTCCCTTGGCTCCACCTTGAGTCTCCTAACCTGGCTGTCTGGTCAGCTTCCTGAGTGCCTGCCACCACCTTCAGATGCCTGGTGTGGAAGAGCTATCTTCAGCCCATGGTCAACCTCAGAACTTTGCTTTTCTCTACCATCTGTCCAGCGAGGTAGTCATGTTTGTCCTTCTGACCTAGATCCAAATCCAAGTTCTACCTTCAAAGGGGTCCCATTTTGGAGACCCCAAGACTGAAGGGATTCAGCCATTCCCCCTGAGACCAGCACCTAGTCATGGGTCCACATGGTTGACCAAGAGGCAATCATTTATTCCTCTTGATGGCTCCTTCAGACCCCAAAAAGCAAAGAGAACAAAAGCATGTTCCCCTGGGATGTGACAGGAACCCATGAAGGAAGTTAGCCCCCTGAAAGTACTCTTGGTTCCTTTTTCACAGGTCTGTTTGGTGCCTTGTCAGAGTATTTTGGCCAAAACAGCTTGGCTTTTGAGGAGGGAAGGAGAACAGCTACCCTGTGTCCTATGTAAGAGCCCTCTCCACTCTTAGCCTCCGCTACCTCCCCTGCAGATGAAATCATCCCAGCTTCTTGTGGAGAAGGTGAATGAGGTGAAGCCCCGATCATGGAGTATTGGCACTGGATCATTTTGTTCCAAGATGGCATTCTGGAAGGCCAACTCTAGCCACTGGTAGTGTCTGCCTGGAGACCTGGGTTAAGGTTCATGAGGCTGCTGTGTAGACTGGTCATCAAGAATGCAACAATTAATTATCAGTGTCTTCTGTAGATGCAAGGATGGAATTATGGGCTGTATATTTACTCACTCTGATCTGGTTCCACAATTTCATTTCCAGAGAGATGAGGTGACTTGCCTGAAGTCACAAGACTAGTTAACAGAACCAGGAATTGAACTGAAATTGCTGACTTTGGTCCATTGCCTTTAGGTGGCACTTTCCAGGGTGTGCCATGAAGTTAATTGTGCGTATTTGCAATAGATACTTCTCATGTGAACTGGGAATTCCTACAAAGCCCCAAATGGGGACAATCTCCGCAAAACCAGCCATCTCATTGTCTGTCTCTCTTTCTTCCTATTTTTCTACCATTCAACTGATGGTTTTATTTTTATTTTATTTTTTGGTGAGAACATTTAAGTTTTACTCTCTTAATTATACAATACAGTGTTATCAACTATAGTCACCATGTTAGACATTAGATCCTTATTCTTATAAATGGAAATTTGTACCCTTTTACCAACCTCTCCCTATTTCCCCCAACCCCCAGACCCTGGCGACCACTTTCCTCTCTGTTTCTATAAGTTTGACTTTTTTTTAGATTCTGCATATAAGTGTTACCATGAAGTATTTGTCTTTCTCTGTTTGGCTTATTTCACTTAGCATAATGCCCTCAAAGTCTATCCATGTGGTTGCAAATGGTAGGATTTCCTTATTTCTATAGCTGAATAATATTTCATTGTATATATATATTACAATTTCTTTGTCCATTTGTCCACTGATTGACACTTAGGCTGTTTCCATGTCTTGGCTATTGTAAACAATACTTCAATGAACATGGGGGTGTAGATATGTCTTTGATTTAGTTTTGATACTGATGTCTTTGATACTGATTTAGTTTCCTTAGGATATATACTCAGAAGTGGAATTGCTGGACCATATGGTAGTTCTATTTTTAATTTCTTGAGGAACCTCTAAATTGCTTTCCATAGTGGCTGCATGAATTTACATTCCCACCAACAGGGCACAAAGGTTCCCTTTTCTCCACATCCTCACCAACCCTTCTTATCTCTTGAGTTTTTGATGATAGCCATTCTAACAATGAGAGGTGCTATCTCACTGCGGTTTTGGTTCGCATTCCCTGATGATCAGTGATGTTGAGCACTTTTTCATGTACCTGTCTGCCATTTGTATGTCTTCTTTGAAAAAATGTCTACTCAGTTCTTCTGTCCATTTTAAAATCAGATTTTTTTTTCTATTGAGTTGTGTGAGTTCTTTATATATGTAGTCAACACTTCATATCTGCGTTACATCAGGTTTACATGATGTAAACATTGTGTACTGTGTTTACAATCTGTGGTTGGTTGACTCCACAGATGCAGAACCCACAGATATGGAGACCTAACCATGGGACTTGAATAACTGTGGATTTTCGTATCTGCTGTGGGTCCTGGAACCACTCCCCTGGAGATACCAAGAAATGACTATTTTTTAAAATATTAACCCCTGATCAGATTTGCAAATATTTTCTCCCATTCCGTAGGTTGCCTTTTCAATTTGTTCATGGTTTCCTTCTTCCGTTGCCAAGACTGATGTCAGAGAGCTTATCCGCTGTGCTTTCTTCTAGGAGTTTTATGGTTTCAGGTCTTATATTTAACGTTTTACTCCATTTTGAGTTGATTTTTGTGTATGGTATAAGCCTCCAGTTTCATTCTTTTGCATGTCACTGTCCAGTTTTCCCAATATCATTTATTGAAGAGACTATCATTTCCCCACTGCATATTCTCAGCTCCTTTTGTCGTAAATTAATTGACCATAAATGCAAGGTTTCTTTCCGGGCTCTCTATTCTGTTCCATTTATCCGTGTGTCTGTGTAGCCAATCTTTGGGTATGGTTTATGTCAATATTATACTATTTTGATTACTATAACTTTATAATATAATTTGAAAGCAGGAAGTGTTATATCTCCAGATTTGTTCTTCTTTCTCAAGATGGCTTTGGCTATTTAGGGTCTTCTGTGGTTCTATACAAATTTTAGAATTGTTTTTCAAGATTTATTATAAGGAATTGGCCCAGATAATTACGGAGGCTGAGATGTCCCATGATCAACTGTCTGCAATTCCAAAGACCTGAGAACCAGGAGGGCCAATAGTGTAAATTCCAGTCCAAGTCCATATGTTGGAGAAGACTGGTCCCCAGCTCAAAAATAGGCAGAGAGAGGGCATTCTCTGTTACCCTGCCATTTGTTCTATTCAGGCCTCCAAAGGATTGGATGAGGACCACCCACACCAAGGAAGGCAATCTGCTTTATTCAGTCTGTGAATTCAAATGTTAACCTCATCCAGAGATGCCATCACAGACACACGCAGAAGAATGCTTCACCAAATATCTGCACACTCCATGGGCCAGTCAGGCTGACACAGAAAATTAACCATCACAGCTCATATGATGGAATATGTGATGAAAGAAGTTCAACCATTGAAAATGACGTAGAACAATATTTATTGATACAGATTTAATGATATATTCCTGAGTTAACAGAATATGTTCCCAAAGAGTCTATATTGTTGGATACATGTTTTAAACTGCATATATGTGTAGATAAAACATCATGAAAGAATATGTAAGTAGTTAAAATCTTCATGATAAAATTGCCTATGAAGTATAGCATGTCTGCATTTTCTGGTTTTTTACCAAAAACACAAGTTACTGGCAGGTAGTCTCCAAGATGGCCCCCAATGATCCCCATCTCCTGTTATTCATGTCCTTGAACCACTGCTTCCTTTTTGCATGTGGGCTGGATTTAGTGACTTGCTTCTAGACAATAGGATGCAGTAGAGTTGATGGGATGTGATTTCCAAAATAGGGTGTAAGAAGACAGGCGTCTGTCTTAGGCACTCTCCCATGCTCTCTTGTTTCCTCACTTGCTTCAATGGAAGCCAGCTGCCATGTTATGAGTTGCCCTATGAAGAGGTCCCCACGGCAAGGAACTGTGGGGGGCCTCTGACCAACAGCCAGCAAGGAACTAAGGCCCTCAGTCCAATAATCCACAAGGAACTGAGTCTCGCCAGGAACATGAGTGAACACGCAAGTGGGTCCTCCCCTAGGCGGACTTGCAGATGAGACCATGGCCCCAGCTGAAGTCCTGACTGCAGTCTTCTGAGATACCTTAAGCCCGAGGCATCTAGCTCAGCTGTGCCAGGATTCCTGACTCACAAAAACTGGGAGATAATAACTGTGTGTTATTTATAGCTGTTTAGCTTTGTGTTAATTTGTTACACAGCAATAGAAAGTGAGACACTGATGTAATGATATATGTAAAAAGTATGTAAAAAGTCCTAGGGACAGGTTTGCCAACAAATTTAGCTCTAACTCCTCAGCTTCGGTTCCCCTTTCCCCAGCCCAGGGCTTTCTTCCTGACTTTGCCAAACTAGTCAGTCTCAAACATCTGGGTCCTGGTCCCTGCTTGGCCACAGAATCCCCTACCTCTCTAGGCGTCTGTTGCCTCCCCTTTGTGAAGACGGGGTGGGGTACAATCCCCAGAGACTTGCTCCCAGGGACCTCTTCTCTGTACCTCTCAGGGGTGAGCTCTTCACCTCGTCTCCTTGCATTTAGTCTTCATTTTTCTCTCTCCCCTCACTTCAGATATAAAGGCTCCAATATTTATGAAGTGCAGATTCTGGAGAAAAGAAATGAAGTGAAAATACAGGAGCCCTGAGGAGGACCCTGACAGGGCGTCCCGATGCACCAGTTACACTCGGAGCCAGATTCAGGGAGCCCCTCAGCCATTTCTCCATCCTCTTCAGTACCTAAAAAAATAGGAATTAGTTTAAAAAACCCAACTGCAACCAAACTACCACACTTCACATAAAGTCTCTCCTGAAAGTTCCAAATCTGAAGAAATATTTGCTCGTAGCCTGGCCTCTGGGTAAAATTTAGTTCTGCCTGAGAAAGAGGGGTCAAGATGAGCTTCTCAAAGCCCTACACTGCCAAGTTCCCTGCACGTCGGGGCCTCTGCCAGCCAGGCGTGATGCGAAATTGAAGTGACTCTGAGCCCAAACCCATTAAACGCTCCGGGAAGGTGCTTCTGTGCTCATTAATGGAATTAGGTGCTCGGAGAGAAAGAGATCAGATGAATACCTCAGGCTTCCGTTCTGTAATCCTAGGAAAGTGATCTGATCAGGAGCCCAGTTAAATACAACAAAAAGTGCAGAGCGCTCTAAGTACTCTGGAGATCCAGAACCCGTCTGTTTTTCCCTCTAGTGTGGCTCACTGCATAAGCCCAAGACAATCCCACTACCAGCATAGAATGGTATATTTTGAGGGTGATTAAGCACTAAATTTTAGCCAGGATGGAGTTGTAAATGGCTCAGGCAGTCATGGGATTATGAGCCTCACAGAAAACTGATGTCATGTCGGGCCCACTTTTCACTCTGGTTCCTCTGATGGTTTGATGCTGGGCTTCAATGATGCTGCAGAAGTTGGTTGGTCCATTTCTGACTCTTCCTGTGATGACAGTCCTTTGTCTTTCGGCAAGGTCATTATTATCTTCCTGTGAGGTTGCAACAGCAGTAATATAACAGCAATAGTAATAACAAGTGGGTGTTATACGTGTATATTTATATACAATCCTATTTAAATTTTAAGCCTATGGGCTAAGTATTATTAAATCCATGTAGAGAAGAAGAGATTGAAGCATAACAATATTAAGTCATCTCCAAGGACATAGCTATCAAGTGGCAAGCCTGGGATTCCCACATAGTCTGTGTGACCATGAACCTGTGTTCTTTGCAATGGATGATGAACTACACTGCTTGTGGGTACTAACCTGAAGCCTCCTGACTGATCTGTGGTCACTACACCAGCATTATCTTGCTTGGAAATCCCCTTGAGCTATGAGAGAGGTGGATGGTCAAAGTCAGTGGTTCCCAACCTGGCTGAACTTACAATCTGCAGGAATGCCAAGGCCCAGCTCCCACTCACAACTAAAACTTTTAGACTCAGGGGTCTGTGATGGGGCCACCTGTCTGAATTTTGTTAACAAGGGCTTTGGTTGGTTCTGACACAGTCAAATAGCAGACTAACATTTTGGAACCACTAGACTGAGTGATCTGAAAATTCCCTTCCAGAACTAAATCTCCAGGGCAGGAGGGCATTTGGAGAGCTGCCTCGTCACCTGGCCCTCTCCTTACTCCTTACTGTCAGGTGTCCCTTTCCTGGGCTGAGCTGCCTCACCCTCGCCCTCTCTGGCTCCCTCTGACCCTGGCTAGGAACACACCACAGCAAACACACTGGCCCTGCCTCTGCCTGAGCTCCCATCTTTGCTAACTCTTTTCTCTGGCTCTGATATTCTACTCCCTGTCATCGAATCCTTCCAAGCCTGTATTTTCTTAATAGGTAATACATACACACAGTACAAATCCCCTGATTTACAAAAGGACGTATTGATAAATATCTCCTTCCTACCCTATAACCCAGGCATCCAGGTCTCGCGCCCAGAGGGTTCCCCCAGTCATGCCTTACAAAAAAGAAATACAGCGCTGTATGCCTGCTGTGGTTTGCTCTGCTAATTTTGAGGAAACTGTGCCTTGAAGATTATTCCAGATCCATGCATAGAAGTTCTGCAGCTTAATTCCTTCACAAGAGTAGGCCATAGTTTGTTCTAGCCATCCTCTATTGATGGCATAGACAATGTTTAGGTTGTTTCCAACCTCCGGCTATTACTAACAACGCCACAGTGAATATTTTCGTATGTATGCCATTTCCCACATGTATGAGAATATCTGTAGAGTAAAATTCATGGGAGTGGAATTGTAAGTCAGAGGGTATATTGTCCATCTTAACTCCAGTTTCCTATCCACTTTGAGTCAGGCTTCTAATCCCTGGCACTCTGGGTAACAGAGCCCAGGCCTCTGCTCATTTACGTCCCAAGTCTCTACGCTGGGGCCCTGATTTCCAGGGGCATTTCAATGGGTCTGGGTGGCCCACTCACCCTCACCTGCCCAGTGTGCTCCCTGCTAGGCACCCAGCTGAGCCTCTGAGACTCAGGTTTCCACATTACAGAAGGTTGCAGACATCTTCCTCTCTGCCTGGGCTTGTTCCCCAGACCCTGGGATTATGGCCTCTGTTTAGATTTAAAGTTCCCGAGAGCTCTTTCCAGTGCTAACTGACCTCTTCCGTAGTCATCTCTGTGCATCCAGGTTCCCTTTTGTCTGCTTCAATCAAACCCAACTCTTCATTCCTTCTAGCTGGCCGGCCGTGTTGAAACTGAAGACCTACCACAAGTCACAGGATCTGGACCATCTCCAGATATAACCTCAGCGTAGGTGACACTTGTCTTGGGACCTTTCTGTCCATTTTCTCTGGGTCCCTCCATGCCTTCAAAATGCTCTCCAGCTGCCCAGAGTTTCCTCTGGGTTTCTTGCCTGGATTCGCTGACTGTATTTAACAGCGCTGTGTGCTCCAGATTTCTTCTACTCTCTCCAGCCTTATTTCAGAACGTGTCTGTCTTGTCTTTCGTCTCCTAAGGGTCCTATTGGATAAACTCATCCCCATTGGCAGATAATGTCATCCATGTGATAATCCTCCTAGAGGTATTTTCATCTTGGGATGGGGCTTCCCGAGATCCCTTTGCTGAATGAATGGCACTACAAGGACGGGAGTAGGTCAAGGAGGATTTGAGGAATGGAGGGGTGGCTGGTAGAGGTAGCATGGTCCATGGTGTGGTCCATTTCGAACTGTGTGATGTACGTCACTTTGCAGAGCCCAAGTTTCCTCATATTACATTTCTCTTAGTGGTGTTGAGGTCAACTAACATAACTGACGTGGAAGTACTTTGTAAGGTACAAGGTACTGTTACCCTTTCACCAGCATCCCCCAAAGTCCAGAGTGCTGAGCCGCCAGGAACGCCAGCCCTGTGCGAGGCAGCCACTTGGCAAGAAAGGAGGACCAAATTGCTCTATATTGTTTCCACCTCATTCTCTAGAAAGTACAGACAGCAACAGATTAAACAATGAAAGCCTTGTGAAAATCTTTCCATCATCAGGGTCAACTCTAATTTTTTCATCTTGCCTCAGACATTGACTTCAATTTCTTAGATTTGCACAGTAACAAATTCTTCCTGGTTATAGGGAGATGGTCTCCTTGAGTTTGTCCTTGTGAATCCTAGACATTTAAGTGTGCTTTTTGGCATGGGCTCAGTTCTCCCTCGTTCTTGGAAGACGTTTCCTGGGTCTGGTCTTCACGCTGTGTCTTTCTGTTCATTCAATTTGCAGTGGCATCCTGACTGTCACAGGAGGTCTTGGAACAAGCCTAGATGAGAGCTGACAGCTTCCCCGCCTGACGCTGCCTTGGGATTCCCAAAGTGCTATTATCACAGCTTCTGACCTGAACTGTACCAACCCAGGTGACTTGGATGCTTTCTTTGTTTCTCTGTACCGTTCTCCTGCCTTTGTTCTGATTTTTACGTGTCCATTGCTACTGGCCCAGGTCACTGTATCCCTGACAACCTCCTCAGGGGAAGCAAGGATTCCAGGAACAAACATTTTGTCCCTTGGCTAGAGTAACAGTAAATGAAAAGAGGAATAAATGCTCCTTTCCACAAAAGCTTTAGGGGCAGCTTTGGATTCTCTATTCCCCAGGTCAACTCAAAAAAAAAAAAAAATCAAATTCTCAATCCCAAAAGCTCATTCTTATTCCCAATGTTCTCCACGGTAAGCCTATGACAAAGGTATTTTGGGGAAACTAGAATCCTGAGAAGTTAAAGGATGTTTTTCAAGGCCACATGCTTAGTAAGTAGTCTGACCAGGATCCAGGAGCAATGAAAGGAAGGGAAGGATCCCTTCAGGACTGAAACCAAATAAAACACGGGACCAGTGTTCATGGCAGGGAGACTGCTTGTTCAGAGCAAACTGTATCTTGGAGATTATTCTCCATCAATACCTAGAGACTTCCCCAGCTTCATATTCCATTTATGGGTGTGTCATAATTTATTTTCACCAATCAGGTGAAAACTGGTATTAAAATCAAAACCACCATAGTGTCATACCCAGCTATAATTTACTGTATGTGTATACGTGTGAGTGAATAGTTAACAGTTAACTGTATCTATACGTACGTCTATATGTATGTATGTGGGGATCTTTATTCATATACTGTCTGCTCACATAAATAGTAAATAATCTTTTATTTGTTCATCCATAGGGGTGTTTTAGTTTTTGTAAATGAATTCCCATGTTCTTTTATGGTCTCAGGTTAAGAATTTGTCCAAGTTCTGTATATTCTTTCAACTAATTGCTTCAATATCAAAATGTGGTGCTTCTTTAAAATTATACATACATATATATATATATATATATGACATTTTGGTATTTGGTTTTCGGCCTTCCATATCTATTCAGTTCCCCTTCCTCAACACCCCTTTAGAGCAAGAGTATCACCACCTTTTTTTGGTGGGAAGTACAGGTCATATTGTATTTTCTGTATTTGTGCACAATTATTTCAAACATGGTGTTCTAGATTTTTGGGAGACAGGGGAGGAATTGAATTCCCACGTGGACATGTGGAGTTGGACGTGTCTGTTTGACAGCCAACAGGAGCTGTCAAGCATATATCCTCCACCCCCAAGTCCAAACTGGGACTCCATAGCTCCATTTCAGATGTCATGGTCCTCAAACCCCTTGTTGTCTTGGGACCCTACTCTGAGAAATACTCCATTTTTCAAGATTCCTCTTTAATGCGGCACCAGAATTAAACACAGTGCTCCAGGTAATGGTTGACCAACAAGAAGACACTTGTTTGTTGTATGAGTCTTAGGGACTGTAGCAGGTATTCCCGGTGCACAGCTCGCATCCCCTTGAGTCTTACCATGCTGGTACATGCCCGTCTGACTTCTCACTGCCAGCACCTGTATGTCTTCACCTGAGGGCTTTCTCTGGCTACCAGAGTCCACTTGGACTGTGCCCATCTGGAAGTGCCAAGGAATGAGCACTCCCCACAGGGGCCTTCCATCAACGACCGATGGGAGTTGGAGTATAAATGCCACAGCTCTCTCACCTCTCAGCCGGGGTGGCCCTGAGATGCACGTTCCCCATGCTTCACCGAGTGTCCCAGCAGCGTCAAGCCCCTGTCACCTGCATAGCTACTGGCTTGATACTCACTCTTTATTGGCTCCTTCCCTGTCCACCCCCTACAGGACGAGGTGTCGTGGGGTCACCTCCCCAGTTAATTACTTGTACTGGAATCCTTACCTTGGGCTCTGCTTCTGGGGGTCCCCAGACTAAGGCAGCGCCTAATACTGCATCAGCTCTCTTAGCAGCCACATTGCGCTGCTGATTTGTCCTGATTTTACAGTCGGATAAATCTCCAACCTTGTATTCACGTCGGCTGCTGCCAAGTCATACTTACCTAATGCTGTGCCTTTTTTCCTATTGATTTTTTTAACCTAAACTCAGACTTTGTGTTCAGTCCTGTTATACTCTTGGTTTATTTCCATATTCCAACCTCACAGAATAACTCTGAATATTGATTTGTTCTTTGGCTGTGTTAACTATCCCTCCCAGACATGAGTCATATTTGTAAATCTGATAAGCACGTCTTTTGTGCCTTCATTGACTTCTTTTAGAAAAATGTTGAACAAGGTAGGGTTAGGAACAGAATTCTAAACTAAATTCCTCCTTGGGTTGAATAATCAAGATCTTTTTCCTAAGAATCCCTGCTGATAGTGATTCAAACTAACTGCCCGAATTGAACCCAGAATGTACAGATTTGCCCATAAGAATGTGGAGCATGAACGGCTTGGTTGTCTTGCTAGAATCAAGATGGTCCACAGTTATGCTGTACTTGTGATACACAAGTCTAGAACCCTATCAAAAAGGAAATGCGGTTAGTTTGACTTGTTACTCACAAATTCATGTTAACTACTGAGAACCCCTGGCTTTATTTCTAAAAGCCCCCAATCTTCCTTTTAATAATCCGTTCTGGAATTTTACCAGGGTTCAAGTTTAAGGTTTCTAGAATCTACCCTTTCTTTTTTATTTGAAAATGAGGACTTTTACCAATCCCTATTTTCCTATCCTCCTTCCTTAATTTCTCAGCAACGGAAAGTAGTACTAAGGTCACATTCGTAAGTACTTTTTGGAGCCTGTCATGCGATTTATCTGGCGACATCAATCCATTTCAAATGGTCACACGCTCCCGACATCCTTCACTGTCTCCTTACTGCTGAGCTTCCCATCACTAGGGAGGCTGGTTCCTGCCTGAGAGCACAGAGGGGCCCCAGAGCCCCATAATCCCCCATCACCCTTCTCAAACCTGGCTCCCTCCCTTCCCCAGTTTTCTTCTTACACCAGACACATGGTTTAGAGCTTTTGAGATTCTCTTTAGCCCTATGGGAACCCAGGCTCCTTCTGCCTCAGTCCCCACCCCACCCCATCCCATGGTGGATCAACCTACTCTCACCAGATCTCCCTAACCTCACACTCCACTTTGAGCTCCCTGATCAGCACCCGGGGTTCTGCTTTTTGTTTTATTTTATGGCGCCTCTCACTCTCTTTTCATTTTCGCTGGGATCATTCACATTCAAGAATACGATTCATTTTTACCCACTCCTATTCCCCATGAGAAATACTACCTTTTATAATCTTTTACCTTGGGATCAAACCCATTTTCCCTCCGAAGTACTTGAGGTGAGGTGGGCATCTCTTCCTGTCTTTGATCTTGCCCACCAGCCACCAGCTATCTTCTTCAGGGTCCTTCATTTATTTTTTAAAAATTTTTATTGAAATATAGTTGATTTACAATGTTGTGTTAGTTTCAGGTGCACAGCAAAGGGATTCAGCTATACATATATCTTCATATATATAAATATATATTTTTAGGTTGGCCAAAAAGTTTGTTTGGGTTTTTGGTAGCCTCGTATGGAAAACCCGAACGAACTTTTTGGCCAACCCAATACATACATATATTCTTTGAGGGTTCTTCCATTGTGCTAGAACTGTGAGAAGGTTTCAGTCTCCCTCTGTAGACTGCAGTCACCCTGAGGGCAGGGGTGGACCTGTATTCATGTTTGTGCCACCACAACGCTTGGTTCATCCAGCCTGATGTACGCAGGATCTCTGTGGAATGAAACTGGATAACTGGATGCTTTCCTTCCTGCATCCAGGATGAGGGTTACTTACATGAACCTTGTCCAGCACTGGTGTGTTGAGGGAAAGGGCTGGGGATGCTACTGGTTGCTGGGCAGCAAGAATTTTATTTCCAGGTACAAATTCCCTCACTTCCTAGCAGCCCAGCCGGGCCCCTCAGGAAGCCTGGGGAATCGAGCTGGCAAGGTTGCCCACCATCAGACGCTTTCAGCTGAACAACTCAGCGGGAGGAAGCCAGCTTGCAGACTTCAGAGTATTCACAGCCCAGGGAGCCGCTGCACTGCACTGCGGAATGGGGCTGTAACAGACACCTGCCTCAGGCGGGTCGGCGGGGGCGGGGCCTGGAGGAAGAAGGGGGAGGGATGGGGGGAGGAGGAAGAGGGGAAAGGAAGGGAAGCGGCAGGGAGGGAAGGAGGGGCCAGTCAAGACTCCTGACTCTGCCCCTGAATCCCTCTGCAAAGCCATTATCAAAATTGATTTTAATAAATGAAAGATTTACCTGGGTTGAACAGTGTTTTTAACTGGCGGCAGTTAATTAATTAACCATCACTAGCCTGGACATCATAATGGGATGATATTTTGATGCTAACACATTATTGAAAAGGACAAGCCGTGTTTGTTTTTTTTTTTTTCAAGGAATCAATTAATCAGCCCCAAATGAAGATTCAGACCACTATGTACGCTCACAGGCACTTTAATATCTTCCTTTGCCAGGACCCCCAAATACCTGCTTTAGGACTCTGTGCCCTGGTAAGCAGTTTGAGGCAAGTCAATGTTAACTCAGTATTAAAAAAAATCTTACAATAGTTAACTTTAAAAAAATCTCTGAGACATCTTCTTCATAATTAATAAATGAAAAATGTTCCTGCAGCTAATCAATAAAGTTGTTAGAGAGAATTGATTGGATGAGGAACTCTTTTTGTGGGTACAATTTTTCACCTATTCAGAACAAAAGACTCCCTAGAGCACCATCAACTTGATAGACACTTAAGAGTCTGACCCAAAAGGAAAAAAAAAAAAAAACAGAAAGATGATTAATTAAGATCTCCAGCAGTGACATTTACTTCCATCCTGTGGGCGAGAACTGGGTCAGGTGTGCAGGTGGCTACTGTGAAGCTTCCGGAAGGTTAGGGAAGCAGAGGTGCCCAGGGACATCTATCACCCTGAGGTTGCGCCCTGGACATGCTGGAGGTCCAGCCTCTTTGGAGGACAGAAACAGGAGTGGTCCACAGAGGCCTGTGTCCTTCAGGTTGGTTAAGGAGCCCGGTAGCCTCGTTCTCGCAGAGGGTGCATAAAATGCACGCAAATCTCCTGGCATGGAACAGCATCTTGCATATTATTTTAGTGTATAAGGTAGTCATCATGTTCAAGAGCAATGGGCCCTGAGTGTTCCACTGGATCCCAAACCTGACAGCACCCCAGAATTACTTGCACAGATTCTGAGGCCCATGCACATCCACTGAATCAGAATCTGTGAGACTGGGGCCTGGGAATCTGTGTTTTTAAAGATGTGCCCAAGGGATTTGACCCTGGTTCACACCAGTCATAGGACAAATACGTATTGAGCCAGGCATTGTGTTGAGCATCTAACATGCATTAGTCGTTTGCTCCTCACAGAGGTCCTGTGAGACGGGCAACATGATTATGATCATTTTACAGATGAGTGATTGGAGATGTAAGAAGGGGAAGTCATTGGCTAAAGGTCACGTGCCTAATAAGCCCCCCAGGCTTTGAAGCTGGGTTTGTCTGATTTGAGGGCATGTGTTCTAACCACTAGAATACCCTGCCCCAAGTAAGGGATGGGCAGCTGGGAGGACACAGGGCAGAGCTGGGGGCTGGCAGCTCTGAACATACAGGGTTTGAATGAAAGAATTCGAATCCATGAATCCTCACCAAGTGTGAATAGGTGGGTTAAAGTAATATCTTATCCCTCTTTCTAGAATGCCAACTACCAGTCTTCTTCAAGCTGAAAGATAATGAAGGCGGGAGAGAGGGTAGATCAGAAGGACAGCTGTAATTTTCCCAAAGCATTTTTGTCCAGCCAGCTTGCTCTTTCGTTAGAGTAACTATAATCTAATTAACTGATGACTGTACGATATTCTTGGACAGCTGGGGTGTGTGTTCAAAATGCAGGTACTCGGACCCAAACCAGAGCTCCCGAAATAGGCGATTTGCATTTTGAACAAGCTCCCCATGCCATTCTGCTCTCTGGTTAAGTGTGACAACCACCGATGTAGCACCTTCCCATTTGCCCCAGCTCCCAAGCCCGAAAAGATGCTGGTTGATGGGGTCATAGGGACTGTATCAGACAGGGAGTGTTCGTGTCATTTATTGCCGTATAACAAACCACTCAGAACATAGTGGCTTAAAACCATTAAATGCTAGAAACAAACCTTTATTTAACCCACCAATCTACAGGGAAGGCCCATCTCTGCTCCATGTGGCACCATCTGTGATGGGCGGCTGAAGAATCTACTTCCAGGTTACCGTACTCACAAGGCTGGTAAGTCAATATTTCTGTCGGCTGGGAGCTCAGCTGGGGCTAACAGCCAGGGACCTCATTCCTCTCCACATGGGCCTCTCCACAGGCTGCTTGGGCTTCCTCACAACATGGTGGCTAGATTCCAAGAATGCAAGTTCCAAGAGACAGAAGGCAGACGCTGCCAGTTTCTTAAATTCCTGTGCTGGGAAAACTACTACAGCATCACTTACTTCTGCCACTGTTCTATTAGTCAGTCAGTCACGGGGCCCAGATTCAAGGAGAGGGGACATAGACACTCTCTCAATGGTAGGAATGTCAAAGAATTTGGGGGACGTGTTTTAAAACCATCACAGTCAGGATGCCTGGCATGAACCCGCCTTTGCAATTAGTTCTGTCGTATTGGAGGATCCCTTTACTTGTCCAGTCTTAAGCAAGATGAATAGGTTGGGTACTATTACTATCTAAGGACCTCTGATTCTATGTCTACACATCACCAGTAGGAGTGGTAGAGAATGTGTGTGCAGGGAAACTCCTCTGTAGGATTTATCTTAGTTCTTCAATGGTTAATATTGTATTGAGATTCCTTCACACACGCCTGAAATCCATGTCCTTGTGGGGCTTATTTAGCTTGGCTGCAGTTTTAGGTCAATTTCAGAAATCCCCCTGAGTTCCTAAGAAGGCTGTGGAGGTGAACTCAACTATTGGGATACAGGCCTAGTTATCCCGCCATTTCCTCCCTCAGACCTGCCCAACATGAGGACACAATTGTGCAGCAGCTTGCTCGGAATCTAAAGGTCATTCTTCAGAAGAAAGCAGAACAAAAGAACAGCTGCTTCAGTGTTACTTTAGTGTCAACTCTGAGGTCTGCTCAAGAGAGCATCAAATATCCCCCAAGTTAGGGAAATGTCGGGGAGAAGGGGTGGATGGGTTTAGCCAATACCATCTTATTTCCTCATTCCAGCAGAAGAGGAAGATGCTGCTGCTTCCGCCTCACAATGTTAAAGGGGTCAGGGGGATCAGTGAGGTCACGCCATCATGCCAATACCTGGAACACACGATGGGGACCCTTACCAAGACCTCATGTAGGTGTGCGAGTGAGGGGTGGAAATGCTGCACCTTCCAAGCCACCAAGAACAAGTGGCTCAACCTGGAGATGTGCTTCCCGAATCCACAAGACTGGTTCTGTGCATAACTGCGGTAAAGACCGAAGCACCGTCATTTTCATTTTTTCCAATGAATGTTTTCAGGGCACTCCTCCAGAGAGGGGTGCTCAGGGGAGAGAGGAAGGGCAAGCAATGGAGACGTGTTGACCTTGTTTATTAAGGAACTTCTGAGCGCACTGGCGGAGTCACAAACCACAGGGAAGTCAGACAGACATCTCAGAAAGGGAACGTTGACCAAAATAAGCAGGTGTTTAATATTCCTCTTCACTTCTCATTTGAATATCTGATTGTGCCATTTACAAGCTCATCTTTCTTTACATAATAGATGCATTCCAAAGAAGTTCTAAGGAGAAATATCATTCTAAATAAATTTTATTTTAGATGTGCAATGAAAATTGCTTATTTAAAGGACCTCTGAGATAAATTATATTTCTAATGATCTGGAATGTTGGTGTATAATATCTCTTCCCCCATGCTTTTATCTTTAGAAAAAATCAGGATATCTTTGATATCATTTTCAGTTCTAATATTCCATGATCCTAGGAACTTGTGAAAACTTTTTAGAATCCCAAATTCAATAATTCAAAGAGGCCCTATTCCTGGGTTTGAGAATGTCCAGTTAATATTATGGTCATACAGTGTCCTTTTAAGCACAGAATTACAAACTTTGCTAACAATAATAAAAAAAGGTTAGGGGTTCCTAAACATCTGAGGGGACTCTCTATGGCAATTTCAATGAAAGCTGGGAATTCTATTTGTCAGAACCCTTTTAGTTACTTTCAGTTGACCAATACCCAATTTATCCTGGATTAAACCAAAAAAGTATGGGACTGAGGGTAGTTACAGGAAAGTTTAAGAGATGAAATCTTCAAGAACAGACTGACCCAGGGTCTCCAATGAAATCAATAGATATCGTCTTTCTCTGTTGGCTGTGTTGTCCTGTGTGTTGACTTTATTCTCGGCAGGCTTTCTCTACACGGTGGTAAGAGGGCCACCAACAAAGTCAGCCTTATGTAGCTGCGTGGCAGTTTGAGCTGAAAGGAGGAGCCCCACGTCTAATCCTGAAACATCACTGGGTCACGTGACCGGGGATGGGGTCAACCCCACCCCAAACCTCTCGGACGAAACGAGTCGGAGGAAAACTGGGGTACTGTTACAAAAGAAAAGAAAAAGAGTGTTGGGCAAGCAAAAAATAAACTCTTTGCCCAGTAAAAATGCACATACTTTGTGTTCGTTTCCTAGCAGTGCTGCAACAAATTCCCACAAACTTCGTGGCTTAAAACAGGAGAAATTTTTCCTCTCAGAGTTCTGGCAGCCAGAAATGTGAACTCAAGGGGCCAGCAGGGTTACACCCCCTCTGGAGGCTCTGGGGGAGAATCCTTTCTTGCCTCTTCCAGCTTTTGGCAGCTCCTGGCATTCCTTGATGGGGGCAGCGTAACTCCAGTCTCTGTCTGTCTCCATCTTCGTGTGGCCTTCATACCTGTGTATCTGTGTGTCATCTCTGCTTCTTCTAAGGACACCCGTCATTGGATCCCACCCTAAATCCAGGAAGATTTTATCTCGAGATCCTTAACTAATTTCATCTGCAAAGACCCTATTTCTGAATAAGATCACATTCTGAGGTTCTGGGTGGATATGAATTGAGGAGGTAGGGAAGATACGATTGACACCACTCCATACCTCATAAACACACGTGCATAAAATTGGGCATACATTTTCAGGAGGTTCACGGAATCACTCAAGTCTATCAATAGATCATCAGAAAGGAATATGGACCAAAGATTAAGATACGTTGACTAGGGTATCAACCTCAGCACATGGACGTTTTGGGCTGGATAATTCTCTGTTGTGAGGGCTGTCTTGTGCATTGTAAGATGTTTAGCAACATCCTTGGCCTCTACTCATTAGAGGCCGGTAGCACCCCTCCCAGGCACGACAATCAGAATGTCTTCTGACATTGCCAAATGTTCCCTGGGGGGCAAAACTTGTTGAGAACCATTGTCCTATCTCATACATTTTGTGCTATCTGGGTGGATAGTGCCATTCTAGTGATCTAGCAATCCTGGGTACATATGCCAGTGATGTCACATAGAGTAACAGGTGCAAGGATGCTCAGCACAGTGTTGCTTGTGGCCGCTGGTAATAAGGACACACTCCAGGTGCCTGAGGGGAATTAATAAGGCAAGTGTGGTGTAAAGATGCCTTTTATCCCACATGCTCCTTTATCTTCAGACTCAACAGACCTCTCCACCATTAACCATGCCACTAGACCAAGACTTCAAAATGCCTCAAAGCTTCAGTTTGGTGTTTTGAAATATAAGTTCTGTGGCCAGCTTTGCTCAGCCTTTCCCTCAAGGCTCACACCCTTCTATGGTTCACAAGCTCCCTTTTAGGGAAGAGACCGTTCAATCCATCTTTGTTTGCCTTCAAGAGCTTGCTCGATGCTTTGCACTCAAACACCATCCAGTACATGCTACATTTATTAAATGTGTAATACTATTACCTGGAATGTATTTGTTAACTCTACATAAGATGTATGGAGATTGCTTGAGATACAAATAAATGTTTGATTCTTAAGAAAATCATCTATTTTTAGAAAGTAAATATAATTTAACTCAGTTGTCCTGTATAAATAGGAAATCTGATTATTCTTTGATCTTACTTTTCCTTTTTAAAATTTAATTCACAGAGAGATGACTAATTATAGATGACCCCACAGCTTAATAACGTATCTGTTAATGTTCTGGTCGGGGGGGGGGGGGAAGCCAAGGAATTAAATTAAGTATTAACAGGGTTTGAATTGATTCGAGGAACTGAAACAAATAACTATCATACCCTGTTGTGATCTAGTTCTTTGTATTTTTACTGCTCAGACTGACTTCAAGCTTGGAAATAAAGAGGAACGCTGTCCTCGCACTTTCGGAATTCATTTCCCTTGGGTCATGTAATGGTACTAGATGCTTGGTTGTGAATTATAATAAACACAATAGCCAAAGTGGTAAGTAAAGTTGGACCATATATTTACTCAGTTATTCATTGATTCATCTGTTCACCCATTCAATAAGCACCCACAGGGCACCTACTGTGTCAGACATTGCTCAGCGTCCTAGGGACTTAGAAACACACTAGAAACAGTCCCTGTCTCCAAGGAGCTGCCGGAATGGTAAGGAGAGGCAGGCATGTAAGCAAATTGGGTAGCACCATATCACTGGGCTTGTGATAAGTTGTGTACAGAGAACAGTGGAGATATCAGGTGGGCAGATCTGTCCGGGAAAGGTCAGGAAAGTCCTCACAGAGAAGATGACCCTTACATTGGCACAGCAGGGCTTGAAGAACATCAGGGGAAGATGTCCAGGGGGCAGGTGGACATTGATATTTGGAGAGTAGAAGAAAAGTCTGTTCTGGAGATACCGACCCGGGGGTCGTTAGCTTTTTATTCTTTTAAATTGAAGTATAGTTGATTTACAATGTTGTGCTAGTTTCTGTTGTACAGCAAGGTGATTCAGCTCTACGTACATATATAACAAACCAATACAAGCCGCTGTGAATGTTATGTATGTATATTATTTTTCATACTCTTTTCCGTTATAAGTTATTACAATATATTGACTGTAGTTCCCTGTGCTTAGACAGTAGGACCTTGTTGTTTCTCCATTCTATATATTACAGCTTCCGTCTGCTAACCCCAGCCTCCCACTCCATCCCTCCCCCAACCCCCTCCCCCTTGGCAACCACAAGTTTGTTCTCTATGTCCGTGAGTTTGTTTCTGTTTTGTAGATAGGTGTCATATTTTAGATTTCACATGTAAGTGGTAGCATATGGTATTTGTCTTTCTCTTTCTGACTGACTTCACTTAGTATGATAATCTCTAGTTGCATCATGTTGCTGCAGATGGCATTACTTTGTTCTTTTTTATGGCTGGGTAATATTCCATTGAATATATATATACACCACATCTTCTTTATCCATTCATCTGTCAATGGACATTTAGGTTGTTTCCATGTCTTGGCTATTGTGAATAGTGCTGCTATGAACATAGGGGCATATGTATCTTTTTGAATTATAGTTTTGTCCGGATATATGGCCAGGAGTAGGATTGCTGGATCATATGGTAATTCTAGTTTTAGTTTTCTGAGGAACCTCCATACTGTTTTCCACAGTGGCTGCACCAACTTACGTTCCCACCAACAGAATAGGAGGGCTCCCTTTTCTCCACACCCTCTCCAGAATTTGTTACTTGTAGACTTTTTAATGACGGCCGTTCTGATGGTGGTCATTAGCTTTGAGGTGGTTGTGTGATGCTGGGATGTGGCTGAGACCCTTCAGGTGGCACCTCAGAAGATGAGGGTGAGAGAGAGCTGGTCTGAGCCTTAGCCAGAGGAGGAGACCAGGGCTGCACCTTTGGAACTGAGGGCCAGTTCCCAAGGCCGAGACATCTGAGGAAGCTTACCTTCAGAGTCTAGGAACACAGGCTCTGGACTCACAGCTGTTAGAACACCAGCTGTGTGGCCTTGAACAGACTGCTTAAACTCTGTCTGGCTCAGTTTCCATCACCGCAGAAAGGGAGTATTAATAGTACCTTCCTCAGAGTTGTTGGAAGGAATAAATGACATAATACTTATAAAACAATGCCTGGCACGTAGCAAATGATCATTGAACACTACCTATTGCTGTCATTTTATTATTAAAATGGATGTGAAAGAGTAGGGAAAAACTTTAACCCTTTAACTATTAGACTGTAACATAAGCTTTTATTTATTCAAGAAATATTTACTGAGTGCCTGTGATAGGCCAGGCATGGATTCGGGCCTAGTAGGCCTGAAGAGCTTGAGCAGAAGTTAGGCACTCAAGGAATCTGTGAACTCAGATGGGGAAAAAAAGATATCTTTATTTTCACTAAAATAACTAAACTTTAGCATTCCTTCGATTATGAATATAGACCACAAACCACAATATTAGCAGTACCTGTAGTTTGTCACCAAAAGCAATAAATATTTTCATATATATCACACTACAGTTATTGCAGATCAACAAATCACAGTGTTAGCAGTACCTGTGGCTTGTCACCAGAAGCAATAAATGTTTCCATATCACACTACGAGCTCTTGCAGATACCTGGGAATATTTATTAGAATTAGCGTTACTTCAAAACTCGGGATTTGGCAAACCACCTTAGATCATTAAAGTATTATTTTATGTGTTATTAAAGAAGCGCATATATCCCAGTGTCATAAATTTGTGGGTTCTTCTTTATTTCGATAACCGTATTTCAATATGGTTGGTTGCCTTTGTAAAACTACGTACAGACAGCCCTCAGTATCTGCGGGTTTTCCCATCTGTGGATTCAATCAATCCAGCAGATACAGAGGGCCCGCTGTATCGGATCGTCTGCATTTATAACACTTTATTCTGAAATGGGATCTGTAGTCTTCACCAGATTGCTCATGGGGTCATGGGACACAAAGAAAAAGCTTAAGAACACCTGATATATATCCAAGTCTGGGAGAGACGGGCCCAAAACAAATTACATGAGTATGTAAGATAATGTCAGGTAGTAATAGGCTCATTGAAGACCAAAAGGCCGGGGAAAGGCATAGCGAGTGGTGGGTTGATTTAAACAGTGAAATCAGAGAAGGCTTCCCTGAGAAGGTGTCATTTGAGCACAGACCTGCAGGAAGCCAGGGAGAGTCATGTGTGTATATCATTCCCCAATATATACACACAAGCTAAGGGGTCAGCAAGGTGAAGGGTCTGAGACAAGAGGGCACTGGGCGTGGACCTGGGGTGGAGCTCATTCAGTGGGAGGTTGAGAAGGAGGCTTGAGGTTGAAAAGATTTGAGCCCCTGTCTTATGCAGTCTGGGGTCCGCAGCACCTGGTCAAGTGGGAGCACATAGTAGGCACTCAAGAAATAAGGCGTCCAAGGGAACTAACTCACCTCCCAGGTGAAACAGGTTTGTCTCCCAGGTTTCTCTCTAAGGGAAAGTCTGGTGGCCGCTGCTGGGTGTGGGACCTGAGGTCCTGGAAGAGCTGACCTTCCCGTCACTCAGCCCCAAGACTCCTGGCCCAGAAGAGCTGCAGGGTGAGCCCCAAAGACATAAATAAGGTCTGAGCTGCTTCCCAGGGAACTGCATAGACCCCCACTTGTGAGACGATAAAATAACTGACACTCTCGTCTCTCCCCAGCTCCCACTACACAGTGACTCCACACCCACTCCCACCTGCCAGAGCTGGCTCTCCGGAAATCACGTGGTGACGGGCGGCAGCAAGTGGAATAATCATAACGTAACTGATAGTTATTGAGCCCTTTTTTGTGTCAGGTGCTTTTCTGAGAGCTTGACTCGTTTAACTCTCACCAAAAATACTTTGAGGTAGGGAGTCTCATTATCCCCGCTTCACAAATGGGGAAACTAAAGCCCACAGAAGTTAAATAACCGGCCCTAGCACATAGAACTGGTCCGTGGCTGGGCTGGGAGTGGGCCTCGGGCATCTGACTCCGGAGGGTCCTGAACCTTCCTCTTAACTGCCACGCTGAACTGGCTCTGGGTGCTTTATACCTGGGGGACACCACACCCAAGGTCAGAGGGACCTGGGGCAGAGTGCAAGCAGCTACTTAGGAAGGACTCCAACCAGACAACATTCGAGGGCATTCTATCCCACCCGCTCCTCCAGGTGGGGCTGGTGTGACCTGAGAGACCAGAATTATAGACAGCTGGGAAAAGCTACCAAACGGCAAGAAATCTAGCCGATCAGAAAGCAACAGGCTAACAGAACCTTGCTGATTGTGCTGACACCCCCAGGATTGCTCAGAAGATTCTAGAATGCAGACCCAGGCAGATCTGACAAAACCACGTCCCCTCCCATCACAGGCACAAGGGATAGTTTTGACCTGGGTACCACTCAGCTCTCCTCCCGGAGGACTGCATGGTGAGCACTCAGGGCAGCGGAGCAGGATCCTGTGTGAGTGCCCAGTTGGCACCATCAGGAGGCACGGAGCCCGTTCCCACCATCGCTGGGGCGCGGCACGGAGAGATAGGATCCGTATGGGCTTGTGGGACTCTCCCTAAAATGGAAATGTGCCAGTTGTTCTTTTAAAAAAAAAGGAAATATTTGACTTTTGGAGCTAGACTCGCCTTTCAATCCAGTCCTCTAAAGGAGAACAGTTGGACTGAAAAAAGATAAAAGGCATTGTCCTCTATGACCCAGACAAGATAACAGAAGAGGGAAGCCCAGGGCTCCTGACCTCTAATCTGGGACCTTCCCCACAGTCCAGTGGGGGCCGTGTTGCTTTTCCACAACGGTGAGCAGTCCCCTCGTCCCCTGCGCACACCCCACCCTCCCAAGCTCCAAAATGGGGGTGCTGAGTGGACTCATCGAAGGAGGGAGAGAGAAGAAAGGAACCTCTGGTGACTTTCCGGAGATGTTTTGGGAGAGTGATGGAGCATCTAGGACCTGCATGTAAACAATTGGAAAGGGACAGAGATCTCGCAGACATTCAGGGATGGATCCTTCAAGCACTAGGCTCAGACACTGATGGGGCTGCAACCAGCCCGCTTTCTCCCACAAATAGGCTTTTCTGGAAATGGCAGAGCAAAGGAGCCCCGGGACACAGGGGCCTTTTAAGGCAGTGGAAATCTCTTCCTCTTGCATGCCTGAGGGTGGGCAAAGCAATTCATTGGCAGCCCTCGGATCGGAGCGGGGAGAGGGCAGGCTGCTTAGCAGGTGCACTGCGACCCAAGGAATGGACTCTCTTGGTTTCCACGTTTTATCTGTAGGGCTCCTTCAAAAATATGAATTCTTGGTCCATATAACCACTGGTTTCACTGTCGAAGTATGCTCACCCCACGGTAAGGACACAGGGGATGTGGTCAGACTGGGGCCACTGGGACAAGGAACAGGTGACCATGCCCATCTGTGAAGAGTAAGGTCGTGGGAGGTTTTGTCCCAGCCAAAGCAGCTGCCTCTCCATTGTGTGTGGTATTTTTCTTTTTCTTTTTTTTTTTTTTTGAGCAGTTTTAGATTTACAACAAAATTGAGAGGGAGGTAGAGATTTCCCATATACCCCCTGCCCCATCACACACACAGCCTCCCCCATTACCAACATCACTCACCAGATCGGTACAGTTGTTAGCATCATAATAATCCAAATCTATAGTTTACCTTAGGGTTCGCTCTTGGTGTTGTACATTCTATGGGTTTGGATAAGTATGTGATGGCACGTATCCATCATTATGGTATTATATAGCGTATTTTCACTGCCCTAAAAGTCCTCCATGCTCTGCCTATTCATCTCTCCCTTTCTACTCACCCCTGACAGCCACTGATCTTTCTTACTGTCTTCATTGTTTTGCCCTTTTCAGAATGTCATATAGTTAGAATCATAAAGCATGCAGCCTTTTCAGGTTGGCTTCTTTCACTTAGTAATATGCATTTAAGTTTCCTCTGTGTTTTTTCAGGGCTTGATAGTTTGTTTCTTTTTAGTGCTGAATAATATTCCATTGTCTGTATGTACCACTGTTTATCCATTGACTTACTGAAGGACGTCTTGGTTGCTTCCACGTTTTGGCAGTTATAATTAAAGCTGCTATAAACATATTTGTGGACATAAGTTTTCAACTCCTTTGGGCAAATACCAAGGGGAATGATTCCTGGATCATATGGTAAGAGTATGTTTAGTTTTATAACAAAGTGACAGTCTTCCAAAGTGGCTGTACCATGTTGCATTCCCGGCCAATAATGTATGAGAGTTCCTATTGCTCCACATTCTCACCAGTATTTGGTGTTATTAGTGTTCCGGATTTTGGCCATTCTAATAGGTGTGTAGTGGTATCTCGTTGTTGTTTTAATTTGCGTTTACCTGATGGCGTAGGATGTGGAGCATCTTTTCATATGCTTATTTGTCATCTGTATATCTTCTTTGGCGAGGTGTCTGTGAAGGTCTTTGGCTCACTTTTAAAATCAGATTTTCTTGTAGAATTTTCAGAGTTCTTAGTATATTTTGGATAACCGTCCTCTATCAGGTATGTCTTTTGCAAATATTTTTTCCCAGTCTATGGCTTGTCTTCTAATTCTCTTGATATTGTCTTTCACAGTGCAGAAATTTTTAATTTTAATGAAGTCCAGCTTATCAATTATTTCTTTCATGGATCATGTCTTTGACGTTCTATCTAAAAAAGCATCATCGTACCCAAGGTCCTCTAGGTTTTCTCCTATATTATCTTCCAGGAGTTTTATACTTTTGCATTTTCCATTTTGGTCTCTGATCCATTTTGAGTTAATTTTTGTAGAGGGTATAAGGTCTGTGTCTAGATTAACTTTATTTCATGTGGCTACCCAGTTGATCCAGCACCATTTGTTGAAGACACAATTTTCATTTAATTGTATTGCCTTTGCTCCTTTGTCAAAGATCAGTTAACTATATTTATGGGGTCCTCTGTGTTTTCATTTTAACATTTTATTACAGACATTCTCAAACATATGCAAAAATAGAGAGAATAGTGAAACAAGTTCCCCTGTAGCTGTCACCCAGCTTCAACAATTATCCCATTTGGTCAGTCTTGTTTTATCTTCATTCTTTTCCCTGTCACCCCACACTGTACAGAAAATTCCTGATGAAACATCTACAACTCAATAGCAAAAAACCAAATAACCTGATTAAAATATGGGCAACGGACCTCAACAGGCATTTCTCCAAAGAGGACGTATAAATAGCCAACAAGTTAACGAAAAGGTGCTCATCACTCATCATCAAAGAAGTACAAATCAGAACCACAATAAGACATCACCTCACACTGTTAGACTAGCTCTTATCAAAAAAAGAAACGAGAGAACAAATGGAGAGGGTGTGGAGAAAAGGGAACCTTCGTGCACTGTTGGTGGGAATGTAAATTGGTGCACTCACTGTGAAAACAGTACAGAAGTTCTAAAAATTTAAAATAGAACTACCATATGATCCAACTATCCTACCTGGGTAAATACCCAGAGGAAATTAAATCAGTATCTTGAAGAGTTTCCTGCATTCCCATGTTCATGGCAGCGTTATTCACAGTAGTCAAGATATGGAAACAACAAAAGTGTCTGTCAATGGATGAATGGATAAAGAAAATGTGGCATATATACACCCTGGAATATTATTTGAACCATAAAAAGATGGAAAGTCTGCCATTTGTAGAATATAGATGAACCTGGAGGACATTATGCTAACTAAAACAAGCCGTCACAGAAAGACAAATATTGTATCATCTCACTTCTGTGTGGAAATCTGAAAAAGTCAAACTCATAGAAGCAGAGAGTAGAATGCTGGTTACCAGGGGCTGAGGGGAGATGGGGAAATGGGGAGATGTTGGTCAAAGGGTCCAAACTTCCAGTTATAAGATGAATAAGTTCTCGGGATCTAACGTACAGCATGATTATTATAGTTAATAATATTGCATTGTAAGTTGCTAAAGGGTAGATACGAAGTGTTCTCACCACACATACACATGTACACAAGAGGTGAAGTAATTGACGTGTTAATTAATTTGACTATGGTAATCATTTCACAATGCATGCATATATTAAATCACCACATTGTACACCTTTAAGAAATCATGTTGTAAAACCTAAATATATGTAATTTTTATTTGTAAATTGTACCTCAATAAAGCTGGGAATAAAGCAAGTTCCAGACATTGTAACATTTCATCTATAAACACCTGTGTATATTTCTAATCAAGAAAGACTTTTTGAAACATAACCGCATACCACGATCACTCCTAACAACCAGTCCGTGATCAAATTTTCCCGATTGTCTCAAAAATGTGGTTTTACAGTCGGTTTTTCAAAGCAAGATCCAAACCAGGTCCACATATCAGATTTAATTGATATGTCTATTAAGTCTCTTTCACTCTTTTAAGAATTAGCAACCGAATACCCACCTTTGTGGTCAGGAGGGCTTGGTTCCAGCCCCCCGGGCCGACTGGAGTGACTGAGCCCTTCACCACTCCTGCCCTGTGGCCCTTGGCACCATCTGCCAGGCACGGACCTTTCTACCCAGGTTTGCTGACATCCTAAGTGCGAAAAACTGCTTCCATTGGGGAGATGTAAATGACGGGCATCCGCCTGGCATCTGCCTCGTCCGTATTTGTCTGCATAGCACCTAACACTATGGAGTAGAGTAGGTGATCAGTTCCCGCTGGATGACGCTGTTCAGTCAGATCCTCTCCTAACAGTGGGTTTTAGGGAAAGGAGAGCCACCCTTAATAACAGGAGTGCAAAGATTGCAAACAGCAAATGAACAAAGTGTGACACTAATAAACTCATATCAAATTACCACGTGCCAGGCATGGTTCTGAGCACTTTACACATACTAACTCATTTAATCCACACGACAACCCCATGGACGGAGATATCATACTCTGTTTTACAGGTGGGGAATTTGAGTGAAGTGAATTGCCCAAGGTCACACAGCTAGAAGGTGCAGAGAAAGGGAACCCAGGGAATCTGGCTTTTAACACCCACACTGTCTGCTTGGGACGCCAGAATACCAGCTGTCTGGGTTTAGCTGTGTGCCCAAGAGCTGCCTCTGAACACGCAAGGGGACCTCAGCGGAGAGGCGAGAAGCTGACCTCATGAATGTTTAATTTTGACATTTGGATTTGGGGAGGAGCAGAGCCCTCCCCGCCCACGGGCACTTGGGGACCCACGCAGTGCATGGGTGGCATTGGTCTGGGATTCAGGGGGTTGGGGTAATGGGGCAGAAAAGCCAAGGAAGGCCGCACAGCCTGGAGGGGAATCCCAGCCTCTCTGCCGGGGGCAGTACCCTTGGCTAGACCTTTCTGCTGAGAACTGCAATAGTCCAGAAGCCAAACCTCATTGTTACCAGTTTTTGAATGACTGTGAAATCAAGAGCTCTAAAAGCAGAGATCAGTAATGGACTGCAATCAGGGTTTCCTGCGGGGGAAATCCCAAGGTCATGCTTGCCATTTCTTAGCTTCCAGCTAGGATCATCAGCTAAAATCATGCATGCACTTCCAGCTCTGCCCCACCCAGAGCAGCTGCAGGAGGAGGTGGGTGGTCAGGAAGGTGCCCTGTGGCCTCCAAGAGTCAAGACCGGGCCTTCAGAGGAGCCTGCCTCCTGTCAGCGATGGGCCCAGCGGACTGGAGGGAATGCACTTAATAAATGTTTTCACTTTGGCATTTGGAGGAGGGCAGAGCCGGGCCAGGCGTCAGAGCACTCTGAAGTGCTGTGGGCCCGCTGACACTTCCCTGCCCTTTCCAAGGTGTTCTCATGACAGCTGCTACCTGGGGGCTGCGGGGCTGGAGCAACTGCTGAGCAAGGTGGTGACCTTCTAAATCTGGATCAGTTAATGAACCTGGCCGGCCCCGGGGGCCCCGGAGGCTGCACCCTCCGTGGTGGCTTCTGCCGAATTTCTCTTGTTGTTTTTGATTCCCTTCTTCCTCCCCCACCTTCCCATTATGCCTGACATTTCTAAGGCCAAGTTTTGTTACAAGCAATTAGCCTGTGTCAGCGATCTGGGGAGACGAGCTGGGAGCCAAGACACAGGCTGGGGTACAAGAGCATGAGGGCCGCCTGGAAGCGGGCTGCCGAGCGGACCCTGCACGGGAGGCCGGGTCGGTCCCTGCGCTGACGATGGAGCTGGGGCTCCGAGGGGACGCAGGGGGTTCGAGGGTGCAGGACCTCCGGCTCCATGCAGCCCAAACAGGGGTCTGCCACCCTCTGCTCTGGAGCCCTCTTCCTGACCCTAATCTAGAAACTCATTCTCCCAGCCTGAGTCTCCCAGATCCCGGAAGTGCTCAAAAGCCAGAGTTCATGACCTATTTTCACTTGTTGAAGAGAGAAAAAGAAATCATGCATGCACTTATGCACAGTAAGCTGTACAGGTATGTGTGTGTGTGTGTGTGTGTGTGTGTATCTATATATACATACATATATACATATATATATATCTATATATACATATATAGTTATTAGTATTTTAAAATTTTGCCTGGAATTATTTGTCCACTCAGTATGGTTGCCTAGACACTCAGTTACCAATTTTGTTCAGTGCTGACTAACAAAAACTAGGAACATGGGCTTCCCTGGTGGCGCAGTGGTTGAGAGTCCGCCTGCCAATGCAGGGAACACGGGTTCGTGCCCCGGTCCGGGAAGATCCCACATGCCGCAGAGCGGCTGGGCCCGTGAGCCATGGCCACTGAGGCTGTGCGTCCGGAGCCTGTGCTCCGCGACGGGAGAGGCCACAGCAGTGAGAGGCCCGCGTACCACAAAAAAAACCCCAAAAAAACAAAAAACAAAAACCTAGGAACATAAAATATTTCTGAATTGATGCATTTCGTGGAGGAGACAACGTACTTCACATGTGGGGTGCTGCGGTGGGGGGGAATTGGGAAGAGGGAGGGGCCCTGAGTCCACTGACCGTTCAGCATGGACTTCCCCAACCTGGCCTCAGGGCTTCCTGGCCCCGTCAGCTCCCCGCAACCCCAGACCTCCACCCTCAGCTCTCCCAGAAGGATATCCAGCCATTCAGACTCAACCACTGGAATCTTGGATTTAAAACTCAGCCATTCAAACCCAACCATCGGTTTCAATGATCTTATCTCTTCCGTACAGGGATACAATGAACTGACTTAGAAAATCAATGTGTACTCCTGAGAGAGGGCCTGACCTAACCCTTCCAGATCACTAAGGAGTATTTCAGAAGCAGCCTTCCTGATGTAGCTTCCATGTTGGCTGTGGAGCCACCGGTGAGCATTTCAGGAAGATGAGGGAACTGAGGCCCCGGGAGACCACATGGGTTGCCTAAGGTCACACAGGGGATTGTGTAGATGCCTTGACTGAGCTCAGGTCACCAATCCCCACCCAAGGCTCTTCCCACTTTGAGAAAGGCAGTGGCTCCCTGCCATTTGCTTTCAGTCCATGTTTCATCTACAATCCATGAAGGGAATATAAAAAGAGAGTGTGCAGTAGCAGCACGGACCAGACACCGAGAAATAATCAGTTTTAGTCCTAAAGCGAAGAGTGCGCTCATGGACTCCCTTGCAGCCGGACGACAGGAGGCTGCCTGCGTTTCGAGATCAAGGGCAAGGGAAAAACAAGGAAGAAGAGGGGACAAGCAAGAGAAAAGTCTTGGTGGAAGCTGAGGGGGAGGACGGCTGGACCTCCTCGTGGGAGGGGGTTCTCTCTCCCCAGTAGACGGGGTCGAGGGGCTGGGATCAGCTTAGCTGTCTTCCCTGGGGAGGGCTGTGAATGGCCTGAGTGTAGAGAGAATGAGTTCATTGACCCCCATGTCTAGACTCCATGGGTTGCCAATCCTTCCAAGTAGCCTGGGCCACCTCGGCTGATGGCACTCCTGACACCTCTCAGAGAGCTTCCTCTCTTCTAGTACTGCTACAAATGACACTGCTTTCCTCTCTTCGGTCTCTTCTTACTGACACCAGATCAGCCACGACCATACGCAGCCCCAGCGTGTGGTTTCCAGACCATGCGATGTTGCTCTAGCTCAAAAGTTTTGCTTTGGAAGGTGGGGGAAATCCCTCTCCCATGTTGTCCAGAACAGAACAGATGTGACCATTCAGCATCTCTTTCCCCACTCTTCGTACCTTTTTCAATGTTTTCAAGGTAATAACTTGATATGATAGTTTTAACAACCACGACAAAGAAAGGGGAAAAAAAAAACAAACACATTAGAGGAAGCAGCGAGAAACGTGCACTGGAAACATCAGTGAGAAGCCCCACTTTACTGTGTGCTCAGCAATGACATGGCTCCTCCCATGGCTTCGAGCTGGACCACCCTCCACGGCCCCTGCTACTTGTTAAGATCCCCATTGGATGAGTTTCATTTTCTCAGTCTTGGAATCTGCCTGTTGCATCGGGACAACTGATGACAGGTCTAAAACGCCAAACCCCATTGAACCACTTTCTTGCTCTTTCTATCTGGAGTCCGGTGATTTTAGCGCTCTAAGGGTGGAGGACACAAAGGATGTGTTTAACCCTCAGGCTTCGTTAAGAACACTGCCCAAATCTGGCATCCCCACCTGCCAATGGTACCTTAGCTGGAGGCACAAAGATGGGGAAAGGCTAGCGTGAATACTTCAGACTTGCTGGATATTTGGAATCATCTGTGAATTGGGGTGGGGTGGGAATAGCACCCCAGAAATGACAGCTGAAGTTCCAAAAATTGAGTAGATGGGGCTTCCCTGGTGGCGCAGTGGTTGAGAGTCCGCCTGCCGATGCGGGGCACACGGGTTCGTGCTCCGGTCCGGGAAGATCCCACATGCCGCGGAGCGGCTGGGCCCGTGAGCCATGGCTGCTGAGCCTGCGCGTCCGGAGCCTGTGCTCCGCAACGGGAGAGGCCACAACAGTGAGAGGCCCGCGTACCGCAGAAAAAAAAACAAAAGCAAAAACAAAAATTGAGTAAATGGAAAAAAGAAACTTGGGAAAACTTTCTTCCTCCGCCTCTCCTGCCAATCATAACAAAACAAAAATAGGCAAATAGCCAATATCATCTTTTATGTTTAATAGTTTAGAGACTAGCCATTTTCAGGAAGTAGAGACAAAATGAATTAGTAAGGGAAGCAGTTCTGGTCCTCCAGGGCAGAGCCAGCTACACTGTAGATCTCAAAGGATGTTCTGCAGACCAGCAGTCCCAGCAGCCCTGGGGTCTTGTTAGAAATGCAGATGCTCAGGCCCCACCCCAGACCCACTGCGTCAGAGACTCTGGGGGTGGCCCAGTCATGTATATTTCAACAGTATCCACCCTCCAGGTGATGCTGACGTCTGCTCAAGTTTGAGAAGCTCTCAGCTACAGCCCCACCCCAGTTTCCTGCATTGGGGGCCATTCAAATGGGAGTGGAAGACTCTCCAAACATCCACTCCCTGCCCCCAGATGTTCTTGCCCATCCCCACCCGTCTGCCTGTTCATTCCCTGCCCTGCCTACCGGGGCATCATACCAGCTTGTGTGTTTCCCAGCTCTCTTTCAAAGGCTTACTCAAGTCTCTTCCTCCAAAGGCCCCTGCGCCATTTCAGCCTTGGGAACTGCTCCCTGCTCGGAATCCACATGCACTAATATCTCCACCTCTCGTTCTGCACCTGCCTGTCTATTTAATACCCATTTCCCCAAACAGGAGAGAAGTGTCTTCGGGAACGGCACCCTTGCCCTGGAATTCCCTGCGTCTCCCGCCCCATGACCCCCTGCACACCCTGGGTGATCCCAAGTGGTGGGCCCAGCAAGCTTTTCCTCCAAAAGAGATCCCAGAGCAAGTGTGTAAATCAAAAAGGATGGCCTGGGGGCAGGGGGACCTCACCCGTTTCCTCCTAGGACCGTCCTCCCAGTGAGCACAGCCTGTGGAGCAGGCCCCCCCCTTCCGGCCCCTTCATGTTATTCCCCACGTGCATTAGAGGCTGAACGCAAACAGAATACAAAAGACAAAAGACAGGGAGCCTTTGCTGCTGTCAGAGTCTATAAAAGTCTTGGAAGTGACAGCAGGAGCTCTTGCCTGCTGCTGCTACCCTGAAACCCAGAAAGAATCAATTTCAGACTCAGGGCCAAATAGTGCCCCAGGGGGCGTGCCTGTGACAGACAGTGACTCCGCCCAGACCCCCAGACGCACCCCAGCCCTGGATCTGGAGGGGGAGAGGGAGGAGGGAGGGGTGGAGGGAGCATCTTGTGGTTTACAAAGGGAATGCACCTCTCTCTCTCCCTCCCCCTCTCCCTCTCTCTCTCTTTCTCTCTCTCCTATTTCTCTACTCCTTCTCTGAAATCATCGTCATGCCTCATGGGAGTCACACTAAAAGAAATCATCTTCTTTCTTGCTTCATGAAACCTGGAATGTGACCCCAGGATAGGAACAGTGCCACCTTCCCCTTTGCATCCCAAGTCCCCTAAAACATATTCATTTTCAATAAATGCTTGTAGATCATTGATAAGGGCTGTTTAGGGCTCCAGAAATTACATTCATTTATCCTCCTGGATTGCAAGAAAGGAATTATTTATCAGGGACCAGCGAGTATGTGGGCATGTATGAGTGTGTGTGATGAGATATCCCGACATGCCATTAGCTTTATTTATTTTCAGAATATTGTTCATCATATAAGTTAGTGTTTTCCATTTAGAAACAGGAAGCTCCTAGGCTAGGTTTGCCAAATTCAGCAAATAAAATCACAGGGTGCCAGTAAATTTGAATTTCAAACAAACAACAAATATATTTTTAATATAAGTATATCCCAAATATTGCATTGGACAGATGTAGACTGACAGTATCTGTTGTTTATCTGAAATTCAAATTTACTGAGTGTCCTGTATTTTATCTGACAACACTATCTCAGGACAATTCAAGTAGAGAAGGGCAAAGAGACACTGGTAGAGGAAAAGGATAGAAAAACTTTAAAAATTGTATTATACTTTATCATACTTTTTTAGAAAAAAGAACAAAACCAAAAATTGCTTTTGCAACACGTTTCTTAAAAGCAGAAATTAGGCTCCTTTTATGTGAGTGCAAACGTAGGTGCCAAGCAGGGGTCTCAGATGGAATGATTTTAAATCTCAGAAAGAGCTTAGCTGTTTTTGTAAAAAGGAAAGTTGGCAAGTGATTAGGGCCGATGTGGCCCAGCTGCTCTTTTGTACTTTGAAAGAAACAATTAAAATGGCTGGGACATTAAACTTTAAAGAGCTGGGCGTTCATATTCAGAAGCTAATTTTAAAAGGAGCCTGATACCTGGGAGAGAAGGATATTTTCCAAGAGGACATAATTTCTGTCCTGCCCTTCTGCCTTCAAGACTCTAAATTTTGGAAAATCATTGAAAATAGCTCATAGGTAAATATTATGGATAGATAGATGAATGCCAGGATAAGAAGGCTTTCTCTTGCTTAGTCATGAAGAGGCCAGATATACATTTTTCCCCATATTTTAAATGATAAAAGGCACAATCTGAGAAATTGAATACATTCTGGAGTAGACGTATCCAGAACGATATTCTTTCTACAAATTGCTGACCCCTTGTGATATACCAGGCACTAGGTTTAAGAAAAAATACTGAACAAAGCAAATCCGGACCCTGGAGGAAACTCACAGTTAAGTAGGGAGGACAGATCTCCAAGCAAAGACAGCTCCCCGTGGAGGAGAGGCGGTGCGGAGGCAGGGTTCAAAGTGTGGGCGCTGGGACTGGACATGGGCTCAGACCCAGCTCTGCCACTTGGGCTACATTTGAAAATGGGAATAAAGGTAGGATCACTTCATTAGATTGTGAGGACTAACTCAGTAAGCAAAGTAAAATGCTTAGTACATCACCTTCCATACAGCAAGTGCTTCCTAAACGTCAGCTGTTGTTATAAGTGTTGGCATATTTAGGGGGATTTATGGGAGCACAGGTCAAGGAGACCGTCACTCTGCCTGGTCGCAGAGATGGGGGCGGGCATGGTGATGGCGGCTGCCTGGAAGCTGAGCCTTAGAGGAGAGCAGGACTGTCAAGTGGCTGAGGGCGTTCCCTTCTCAGGGCATAGAGGGTGCACGGTGTGTACAGGACAGCGACAGTCATGTGGCATGGCTGTCACATGGGAAGGACAGTGTTTGGGGCAACAGAGGCGACCAGGAGCCTGAGTATCACAGTCCTTATAAACTATGCCAGGTGTTTGACCTTCTAGAAGAATTGCAAACTCTGGTGGAGTTTAAAGGGGGCAGGGACATAATCTGTATTTCTTAAAAGATCCTTAATATTGGGGCAGAAAATGAATGGGATGTGGGCAAGAGGGAAGGAAGGGAGACAATTTAAGCAGCCATTTCAACGACCTATGAAGGAGATGGTAAGGACTGAACTACGCTGGTGGCCTGGCAGGTGAACAAGATAACAGTGATACAAAAGTGACTCAAGAGACAGACTCATTCTGGGGCTTCGGCACCAACTGGGCGTGAGGAATAGGGAAAGGAGATCAGGATGACTCCCAGGTTTCTGACTTGGGTAACGTGCATGAAGGTGTCATTTACTAAATGGAGAACAGCTTTGGGCATGAGGATGCAGAGGTAGAGGAGTGTGCATGATACGGTCCACGTTTATTTACTGAGTTCGAGGTGCTTAGGGGACATTCAGGTGGAGACTAGTGCCTAAGAAGTCCAAAGAAACAGGGACCTGGGCCTGGGAGAGACACCTATCTCTCTGGAGATAGAGAACATAGGTGGCAATTGCAATGGCGAACTTAGATGAGATGGAGGAAGGCTTGGGGAGCCCATGAAGGGGACTGAGAAAAACAGGCAAAGAGGTGGGAGGAAAACGCACGAGCCTGGGATTGTAGCCTGCAGAAGACCAAGTTTCAAGAAGGTGTTCCCAAAATCATCCTTCAGATACATTGTGTTCCAAAAGATGTCCTTTGGATTTGGTGGTGGTTGGTGGGCCTGGGTGGAGGCATCAAACAGATGGCAGATGGTTTCAGCGAGAGAATTTATTGCATCTAAGAGCTGCAACACATCCAGCTCCACCCGTTAGGAGAGTGGAGGCGCACAGAAAGAAAACACCAGCATTTCAAAAGAAAAGCAGATCCTTGATTTCATCGAAACACTCTCTCTCCCCCGAGTTAAAATGGTTTTGCCTCTGAAATGTGGACACTATATTGTTCTATGAGCTCTGTCCTAACTCAGAGATAGTATATTTCACTGAGCAAATTCACACAATTACAGCCTCCATCAATAATCTCACCCCATAGCCTTCAAGATACAAGTGCAGATAGCTAGAAAGGTTAACACTTTGAATCTCTTCTCCAGGAAACAGTGAAACCACCAAGATTTCACCACAGCAGTTCCCTACCTCCACCCCTCACCACCCCCATGATCAAGGCAACGAGGTTCCATATTTGTTAATCAATCAATGTTTATTGAGGGACTAGTACATGTGTCACCCTGTGCTAAGCGTTATGGAGCTTACTCTGTGCCCGGCACAATGTAACACTCAATTAATGTTTGCTGTGGCTGTTGTATAAGATACCCAACATGGCTCCAGCCTTCAAAAAGCTTACAGTCTGGGGGCTTCCCTGGTGGCGCAGTGGTTGAGAGTCCGCCTGCCGATGCAGGGGACACGGGTTCGTGCCCCGGTCGGGGAAGATCCCACATGCCGCGGAGCGGCTGGGCCTGTGAGCCATGGCCGCTGAGCCTGCGCGTCCGGAGCCTGTGCTCTGCAACGGGAGAGGCCACAGCAGTGAGAGGCCCGCGTACCGCAAAAAAAAAAAAAAAAAAAAAAAAAAAGCTTACAGTCTGGTTGGAGGGGAGAGAGACAAGGAGGGTAACTCGGGACCTATATAAACTTCACGGGAACATAGATGTAACACGAGCCCCTAGGACAATGCCTGGCATCCCTGTCATGTGTTGGAGAACGTCAGAGGTTATAGGAGAACACGGAGGATGGGAGAAGGCATTGCAGAAGAGCTGGGGCCTGACCTGAGTCTTATTTTATCCATCCACCCTGTGTGCCCTTCAGATTGTGTAAGAGTTCTCCATCTTAGCCTGCAGTCGCCTATATGGGTCAGCAATGAGATCTCCATGGTTCCCCAGGTGCTGCCACATACACAGATGGACACTCACTTAAGCTTTTTTTTTTTGCAGTACGCGGGCCTCTCACTGTTGTGGCCTCTCCCGTTGCGGAGCACAGGCTCCGGACGCGCAGGCTCAGCGGCCATGGCTCACGGGCGCAGCCGCTCCGCGGCATGTGGGATACTCCCGGACCGGGGCACGAACCCGCGCCCCCTGCATCGGCAGGCGGACTCCCAACCACTGCACCACCAGAGAAGCCCGTCACTTAAGCTTTTGATAGTGACCATAGTAATCCTATTGCAGCCACCAGCTCTGCACTGAAAAAGGTCCGCTGTCGCACACGTTTCCTCGGCCTCCTCCTTCCCAAGTCTTAGACTGTGTGCTGGCATGGTTTTCCTGAATGGCTCACTTGTGTGTTATTTGTAATAATAGACATCGAGGTTACCATAATTATCCCGTCACCTTTCGTCAGGATTTAGGGCACAGGACAGTTCCCACTGAGTCTCAAACCACTGCTCCTGGCTACCGGGCAAACTGGAAGGCCACTGGAGTAACTTCACTGACCTCTAGCTGACCTGCAGGGATCAATGAACAATTAATTACTATCATCCCGCTCCGGGAGAGATAGCACACTGCCATTTCTCAATTACAAGTGGAAGGGGCCCTTGGCCGGCAGCTGCCTGTTGGCGGAGCCAACCTCCTGCTGATTCTACACCCCCCCCGCACCCCACCCATCACCATCCCGTGCACACATGTGCGAACACCCGGGACCCACCTCGGATCACGTCCATTCCTCCACTGCAGCTGCCAATACCCACACTCACACTTGAGTGTCCCGAACAGATCACCCGCCCACTACACCCGCACCGACAGTCACGCTAGGGCCTGACTCATATCACACCCCGGGTCTCTATCATCTCCATTTTCCTGATGTGTTATGTGGGTCCTATTCTGTTACTGTCTAAGGGTAAGGATGGCTCCTTGCAAAGCCAGGACTCAGGGAGATTCGTCTTCACTATACTTTGTGTCACAGCTCTACCAGTGACACCTTGGTATTTTCCACCTTCACCTCTTCCTACATCTTTGGTGCTCTCTCTCTACCCCACCCTGATACTCTGTGCTCTGTATCCTCCCCAGTCACCCCGACATAACCTACATCTTTCCTAGCCCCTCCCCATGTAACAAAGTGCCTTCAGCTCTTCCTCTCTTTCAGGGCCCCTTTCCCACAATAAATGACTAAAGCTGGACTGATCAACTCCAACTAAGATACTCAAGGCTGCTGGCTGATATCTCCAGATACCCCGCCTGTGGGTAATTAGGGCATTTCATCCTAAACTTAAGAGTGAGTACGGTGACATCTTCAGAGGCTCTGGTTCAGCCTGGAGGTGGGAGTGGGCTGTTTTTGGTCATAGAGGCTCTGAGAACATTCCTATCTCACTAGATGTGCATTTTTCTACTTATTTTCCACAATAAACTGTCTGAAGACTGTTCATCCCATTGGATAGATCCACAGATGCATTCGCCAATGCTTTTTTTGGTTGTATGCAACAGAAACCCAGCTCTAAAAAGGAGAGAGTTGACTGGAAAGCCAGAAGTATATCTAGCTCAGGCTCTAGCAAGGGACCCAAATGTTTGGATAAAGTCAACAAGACTTGGTCTCTGGCTTGGCTTTCCTCCCAAGCTGCACCTCTCTACAAGAACTCCCCCCAGATTCCCAGACTTACATTACCCACATACTTAGCAACCTCCATGGACAAAGGAGCTGCTGCTTCTGAGAAAGAGATGGTCCAGCAAAAGCCCCAGGATTCTGTCTCTTGCTGTAACCTGAGTCAATCCTCATCCTCGAGCCAGTCACATTAACCCGGGGCTTGGAACACAAAAATTCAGAAAATTCCTTCTTTTCTCGAGTTCCACACCCCACAGCAGACTCAGCCTATGGCCAGTCCTGGTCCCTGATGGCTGTCTAGGGGTGAAAGCCCTTTGCTAGCCCAAAGGCTGGTCTGGGGAGACCAGTGAGTGTTTAGAGGAACTGGCAAGCCTGGGGCTTCTGGTCCCTTGTCAAGAAATCAAAACCACCTTAAATGAATAATGCACGTAACATCCTCATCAGAATACCCGGCACCAGGGAGGAGTTCTCAGCAATGACAGCTATTACAGGTATACAAGTATGACCCTATGCCTTATGTTTTCACCCTGTTGCCCCACGCCCAGAAGAGAGAAATGTTGGAATAAACACTCCCAGTTCCTCTCCCCACCCCTCACGTCTGGCTCCAGCCAGAGGAACAGTGAGTTCTCTGCCCGGGGACATCATGGAGAACCAAGTAAATCCAGGGGGTCACATCTGCCAGGAGCCGGCTCCCTGAGTGGACGTGGACATGTTTGGCTCATTCTCACTTGGACCTGCCTGGTTTCGTCTAGAGTTTGCCGCCCTCCTCCCCTGCCCACCCCCATCCTCTAGGGAGGGGGGCCTCTCTTGAGGGGGCCAGTCACTGAGCACGTAAGTTCAGACTGGAGAGCCGTTATCCAATTTTACGAGGGCGCCCTAGGTTTCAGGTGACTCTTTGATCCTACTTAGCTCTTCAGTAGGTTAGAACCAAGAGGGGAGAAAGTGTGATTAATGCCTCCCCCATGTTAAGCACAAAATAGCAACTATTATTATTATTATTGTTACATAGGCCATCTCCGCAAACCCCGAAACAGTAAGGGAGCCAGGCCCAGCCATAGCTGTGGCCTCTGCTTTTCCTCCCAAGAAGAATCATCAGCCCTGAACGTCCCTCTCCTGGGAACTGAGTCTTATCCTTGGCAGAAAACACAAAAGTAATTCTGTTTCTGGCCTACAGAATGTTGGAGAATAGACCTTGCCTTTCTCTGGACGATAAAACAGGATCCACTATCCAGGAATTGGCCCTGAGAAAGTTCATCACTCATCCTCATGCGACCTTCCTGAGAACCCAGAACTGCCAGCCAAAACTCTTTGTTTTAACAGTTTTATCCTTCCACTCACTTGTGAAGTGAGTATTGTCTTTCCAGCATCCCAAGATGCTTTATTTTTGTGCATTTTAATGGAGAAAACTCTCACCTGCCAGCTTTGTTTACCCAGTGCCCATCCTTCTCTACTGGAACCCCATCCTCATATGCTCCCAGAAAGGAATTTTAAGACGAAATAGTCTGGCTTGTTCCCATTCAGAAAGCTTCCCTGTTGTTTGGACATTAATGAGCTAAAATCCAAGTCCTCGGCCAATTTCCTCACCCCCTAACCTGACTTTGGAAGTTGGCTGGTTCCATGTTGAGCTGGTTACCAACAACAGGCAATCAGTCATCACGCCTTGTCTGTGGGCGGGGAGCCCAACCGCCCTGCAAGGCCAGACAGGATTGCATCACACACGGCTATCAGTCCAGAGAACCCTGCGCAGCCCCGGGAGCCGATAACCCCATCCCTGCGCTGGCCATGGAAGCTCATGTTATTGTTGACAATTAACCCAATCCAAGAAACCCACATAAATCAATCACTACAGCCAAAAACAAATAAATAAAGTTCTTGCTCTCCCATAGTAAATGTGTGGACAAGGTGACAAGGTCAGTGGCCTGGGTTTACAATGTTGCCAGTAGAATCGGAGACATTTCTGAGAATATATAATTTCCAGAGACCCATGCTGGGCGATCGGCATTCCATTGGCCCTCAGACCTGTTTCCTTAGCTCGGTATCTGATGCCTCCTTTGGGTTCCTTCCCGATGCCTCCCTTCAGCACTGTCAGTCCCAAAGCTTCCGTCTGGTTGCCCATTGGACCCGCGGTCCCTCCCCTCCCCTCCCCACGGGGTACCAGCCCAGACAGTCCTTGATGCAAGCACTTTCTTGGACCCCTCAGTCTGCTCCAGGGGATCCCACCACCCCAAATGTTCCCCAGCAGGACCTGTGTTTAAGTTTCCCAGGGCTGCATGGCTGGGTGACTTGAACAACAGAAATGTATTGTCTCCCAGTTCTGGGCAGGGTTGATTACTTCTAAGGTTGTTCCTGGCCTCTTCCCTTGGCTTGCAGATGGCCGTCTTCTCCCTGTCTTCACAACCTCTTCCCTCTGTGAGTGTCTCTGTGTCCAAATGTCCCCTTCTTATAAGGACACAGTCGTATTGGATTAGGGCTCACCTAACGACCTCACTTGAACTTGGTTACCTCTGGAAAGACTGTTTCCAAATGAGGTCACATTCTGACTTATAGGAGGTTAGGACTTTGACATATGAATTTGGAGGGGACATAATTCAACCCACAAGAGGGCCCTTATCCTAAGAAGGTAACTGGCCCCATCCCTCTTCTGCACCTCACTGAGGACAGGGACTGTGTCCAGTGCCTGCCATCGGGTGGGCACTGAATTCACACACCTCTCCCCACACCTCCTTCATGTTGTACTGTCCCTTGCTAGCGACAGCGCAGCCCGATGGCCACAGGGATTCCTGAGCCGCCCAGAACTGGGGGTGGGGGTGGGGTGGGGGCGGGGCGCCCGGAGCCAGCCCGCTGTCGGCAGCGCTGCCTGAATGACCTGGACACGTCCTCGCCATCGACTCCAGCCTCGAGGGAGCAGCCACTGCTGGGGACGCAGGTCCCTCCCTGGCAGAGCCTGCATCGAGCTCGTTCTCTGGCTCCATTTCTTAATCTCACCGGTGGTTCCAGGAAGCCAGCCCCGCACGCTAATAGGCCCCTGTCATTAGAGGCTTGGCAAACGCTCCCACGCCAGGGCTCCCCAAAGCCCCAGAGAGCTGGCCAAGGGCTGAGAGGCACCAAAGCCATTTTCAAAAGCAAAAGGGCAACAGGATCATAGTCTGACATTTTTTTTAAACCTGCATTTATTTAGTAAATAATGTATGTTAATGCAACATATGTTATCTTATGCAATAATTATGGAAACGCCCCGCCCTGCCATCCCAGGCCTCACGTGGTCTGGTGGGGCTGCTTGGCAGGGGTCCTGCAGCCCCTCCAGCAGAGCCTTCTCCTTGGGTCCATGAGAGGCTGCGAGCGTGGGAGCTCAGCCCCACCCCATCCCCTTTGCCCCCCACATGCCACCCACGCCCCCCCCTCCCGTCACCTGCTGGGCTGCCTGCCTCTCCCTGTACCTCCCTTCTCACACCAGACCACTCCCACCCCACCATCTTCCACAGACCCTCCTCGGACCCGCAAGACCTCCCTGACCGGATCGGCCTAAAGTCACCTCCAGACTTGTAAAAGTCACCTCATCCCGTTGTCATTCTGGCCCTAATTGACATAGGAGGGGCAGTTGCACCTCAGCTGTTTCCCAGGTCTGTCTCTAAGCAGACCCTGGAGTTACAGAGCCCTGCCCTCTGTAAGCCAGTTTGGACCGGTATAATTATTATCAGTGTATCCTTATTTATACTGACCTTATATTCCAGGGCTCCAGGGCGGTGCTAGGCAATGAGTCAGAATTCTTCCAACTTCAGGTGACTAAAACCTGAACTTCAAGTCAGCTCCATGTTTGTTTGGGGGCGGTTATGTGGGATGGGGGGTAATTAACTGCAAAGGCACGTGATGGAACTTTCTGGGGTGATAGAAAGGTTCTAATTCTAGACTGAAGTGGTGGTTATGTGGATGGATACTTTTTTTATACCCACCAAACCGCACAATTAAAATCTGCCTTTTGTTGTATGTAAATTATCCTTCAATAAGGCTGATTTAAGAAAAAAACTAATGTCATCATAACAACACAGAGAGCCAGGTTTCCCTCATGCTCTGACGACTTTGACGCTCTAGCCCCTTCCTCTGGAGAGATCTGTCCTAACAGTCAATTCTTGTGACAGCTCACCTTAGGGGTGACAGCTTGTCATTCAGCAAAATAAAACAACAAAACTTTTCCTTTGGGATGTTTTCCTCAAACTAACTGGAAGACTATGGGTGATCGGTGCTAATATATGGCTTCCATAATTTCATTTTCACCTACTGGATGTAGGTACTTTTTTTTCCTTTACCTAATATAAAAAGTTAGCTTTCATTACATTAATTTAGCTACACAATGAGAACCACATGCTGTGACTGCAACAACTGTCTGTCTGTCTGTCTTGAGCTGTAAGTCCCTGGCTACAAGGATGAGAATACCTGAGCAGAAGCTCTCATTTTATCTGAGGGTGGTTCTAATAGAAAAGGTAACAATCAAGCCCAGAGCATCATGTAGCCCATCCATCAGCTTCCATCCAGTTCTTCGAGAGTCAATGAAACAACTGTGATCATCCCACAAGGAAGGAAATATGATCTCGGCGAATAATCACTTCATATAATGGTGGAATGTTTCCTTGCTATGATAGGCTTTTGCTAGATCACGAGAGGAATTTTGAGCTGCTCTCTAGAAGAAAAGGATATATGGTATAAAACAAGATGTTTAAAGACGTACTAAATAACGTTAATAATACCAATATGATGCTTGGTCTGAATTTTCTGGAAAAAAGAAAAAAGGGTAAGTCGTGAATAGATACATGTGATCACCAACTGCCAAGTTGAATAAGGGAGACTACATTTCCCTGAGGCTTGAAATAAGAATAATAAAATACTGCTTTTGCAGAGCCCCTTTCTTGGAAGAAGAGCTCATAAAACTTTATCATACATATATTTGCTGTACTAATTTAATCATTTAATCTCCCTCCTGCTTTTCTGAAGGCATCTTTACTACCGTGTGGCAGGGACCGCAGACTAATTGTGTTTACAGAGAATGTCAAACCAGTCTCTGGCAAGGTCTGCTATTCTGAGGGGACTCAACAGTGAAAAATACCACATGATTCTCCCCTTTATCTAAAAACATTCTCAGCATTTAAGAAAACTGTAACCTGTGTCCCTATGAAGCAATGAGCTTGTTGTGTTGATTAACCTTATCTGTAGTCTTCTCATTCATTCTCTTGGTCACACAGGCTGTGTGGGAGAGTAAATACTGCCCCAGACCTTACCTTTTCACCTCTTCCTAATCTTCCTTTCAGGGGTTCCTAGCAACTGTCCTGCCCTGAGAACCCAGGTAAAACATGGAAGGGTGGAAACTCAGGCAAAGCATGTAGTCTTTCGACCGATCTCCACCCAGAAGAGGGAAGCTGAGAGGCTCTATTTTGGGGTCTTCCTTAAAGAAGTTAAGCTCTTAGGAGTGTGTCTGTCCCTCCCACACATGCCCCTTTGTTCTTCCATTTTGCCCAGAGAAATAAAAAGCCAAACACTCTCATCTTCAAGCAGAGTGCTGGGGGTGGCCAAAGGGGAAGAGACAGTGTAGGCAAGATATCTCACAGGTGAGGGGTGAGGGCTGCTGGCCCTGCCTGGTCCTCCAAACACAGAGGCCGGCTTTGGGGTGCTCACTCCCAACCCAGGCTGATTTCCTCCCAAGAGATGCTTCTCTGTTGGTATTGAGCTTTTATCCTTTGCACAGTTAATGAAAAGACAGAAAAGACAAAATTACCAGCGGTTTCGGGGCCACGAGAGCATTTCCAAAGCCAGTGCTCAAATGTCTCTAGTCATTACGGTCCTGTTCTCTCTCCTGATAAAACTGGTTTCTAACTCTTGATCTAACTGGAATTCCACATCCACGCCTTAACCCCTCTGCTCTTGATGGAAGCCCAGAGGGCTCCATATATGGTTGTTTGAATGAATGAACAAATACTTTTTTACATGCACTGTATTGTTCCATGCTAAGAACCACCTGGTGAGATAGGAAAGTCAGGTATTCCTCCTCTTTTTAACAGATGTGCAAACTGAGGTGCCAAGGGACCCAATGACACCCTAAGGTTCCGTGGAAAATGAGTTATAGGGCGTTAGACCTCACACTGCTCTTTCCACCCGGGAAGGAAAGATGAAAAGCAGTCAGTGACTAACCCACAGACTGTGTCTCGGTTGTGTAAGTTTTTAGCTGAGTCATTTATTAATAAGTAATCAGTCTGCTACCTTATCTTGGTGTGGCTCCCTTCCCCTCCCCCTTCTGTCCTTTCCACACATTCCCAGTGCCCCCAGGACTTCACCGTCCAACAAAAGCACTATTTCTTCCATAGCACCTTCCTGAGACCTCGCCATGGAAATTGACCTTTCCCCACCCCTCAGGCATCTCCCTAATGCTGGTGGTGCTTTTCTATCCTGCCTTATCTCCTCCACTAGAATGTCAGCTCCATGTCTGGGTCCTCTTAGCAGTATTCATGGCCCCAGCCTTGGGGCACTCCCACCAACCCTGGAAAAAGTCTAGTTAGAGGAGGTTTTTCCATCAATTATTTTGGAGCAAAAGCTAGTTTACCCCAAGGTTGCTCCTTTTCCTAGAGAGAAATGGGGGCCACCAGGAATCAGGTAACGTGGAGAAATGCATGGAGTGTGATCCACCTTGGGTCTTATTATTTCTGGACACAATGTTGTTACTTCTTTGGTCCTCTCCTTCCTTCTTCCTGTTCCCTCAGGCACAGGGTAACCATACAGCAATGGGATTGATTTTTTTTTTCATTCGTTTAAATGAAAAGGCTTTCCTTTAAAGTACTTTCTTATTCTAATGACATCCTCATTGTTCAAAATGTATTGCTATCTCTCCTGGCATTTCTTTCCTTGCTGTTGAATATTCTTCTGGGTAATTCTCAAGAGTGGCAAGTTTTCATCCCTGAGGCTGGGTTTGGCCACGGCTATTTAGCCAGATAATAATAGCAGCTGTGAATGTACGGAACATTCTACAGGTTCAGAGAACTAAGGCATCCTTCATGTTGACAGTCAGAATTAAGACTTACAACTAAGGTGGTAAGTATCGTTTGAGTAGAAACTTTGACATGATAACGAAGAAAAGGGACAGGTTTCTTGGGTGGTTCAAGGGTAGCCCCCAAAGCAAGGCCAAAGGCCAAGTTCTGGACCAGCGATGAGCGGCGGCAGCCTCACTGGACAGCTATTGCCACCGCTGGAGGGTAGAACGGATTTGGGTGCATTCATTCCCCTGTGCTACTTCTTAACAATCACAGCCACTGTGCTAGGGGCTTTCAACAAGCATTCACAGAGCTCCTACAAAGTGCTCAGTGCCGCAGTAATAACAAGAGGTACAGGGCTCCAGTGTCTGGATTTGCGGTCTCGTGGGGGCAAATGTAATAGTGTGACATGTGTAGGAACGGCAGTCTGTAGGACCAAATGGCACAAAGGAAGGAGTTGTCACATCTCTTGGAGCTGATGGGGCGGAGGGGGCTGACGACCAGGCATAGGGTGTCAGAAGAAGACTCCACAGGGCTTGCACCCACCTTCACAACCACCCCTAAGGTGAGCATCAATATTCCCATCGTGTGAGCCAGAGAAGTTGCAAAGCTGGCCACGGCCACTCAGCTTGGAAGTGTGACAACCAGGGATATTCTCTCTCATTGCTGGATCTCCATGTAGTGACACTCAAGGAACATTCGAGGATCTGAATCTGGGTCTGTCTGAGGCCCAACACGATTCTCTTTCCACCAGAGAAATCTGTCTCTGCCTTCCTTTTCTTGAAAGACCGGTTTTAAAAAAAATTTTTATAGGAATTTTTCAACTAAAGCAAAGCATCTAGAATAGTCTCTGGCACAGCAGCCAGGGAGAACTCGGCAGAGGCTCTGGGAAGCCTTGGGAAGTCACTTCACCTTCTAGGCTCCTGGTTCCTCAGACAGAAAAAGAGGAGGTTGGGACTTCCCTGGTGGCGCAGTGGATTCTTAAGAATCCACCTGCCAATGCAGGGGACATGGGCTCGAGGCCTGGTCCGGGAAGATCCCACCAGCCACGGAACAACTAAGCCTGTGCGCCACAACTACTGAGCCCGCGTGCCACAACTACTGAAGCCCGCACGCCTAGAGCCCGTGCTCTGCAACAAGAGAAGCCACTGCAATGAGAAGCCCACGCACCGCAACGAAGAGTAGCCTCCGCCCGCCGCAACTAGAGAAAGCCCGCGCGCAGCAACGAAGACCCAACGCGGCCAAAAATAAAGAAACAGATTAATTAATTAATTAATTTTTTAAAAAAAGAAAAGAAAAAGAGGAGGTGGCTGAATTCAGGTGGGGGCACAAACCCAGGCGCTGTCAACATCTGGATGCACCGTAAGTGAGCTGTGGCCTCCAGAAGTGTAAGAAGGTGGCCACCCCTCAGCTGTGCCCATGTAGGAGTGGGGCCTGGAGTTGTCAGCCAGAGCTTCCAGTATTTCCAGAAAGTCTCTCAAGCTTTATTTGAAATCTCCAGGTTTTTAAATGGTGACAACAAACTCCACTTCAAACAAAGAAACAAGGAAACAAACACAAACAACTACTCAGGTCCAAAAAGACGTGTCCATCGTGGAGACCTGCCTGGCCTTCAGTTTTCCACGTCAGATTACAGGACATGTGAAGCCAGCTCTAGCTCTGGAATCTGGCAATTAAGTGGAGGTTGCTTGTTTCTCCTCCTGTGAAGTGACACATGAAATAAGAAGGATAAAACCTAGGCGCCTTCTGTCTCTGAGGCCACGCTGCTGAAGGCTGTGCCTGAACGCAGGTGACAGACGTTCTCAAGCTGATGGCGTTTCCTCTGACCCTGGCTGCCAGCCTGGAGCCTCACTCCTCCTTTCACGGTTAACGTGGCTTCCCTACCCCCCGCTCCCACCCAGCTGGAGGCTACCATGTCAGCTGGTGACCCCTGTCATCCCCCAGTGCCTTCAGGTATGTAAGCGTGGTGCTTTTCTTTCCAAAACGGACAGAGAAGACGTACTGTCACAAGGCAGATATGTGCCTTGAAGTCGCAGCTCTAGAGAAAGGTAAGGTTCAGGAAATATTTTGTTGACAAAAATGTGTAACTATGAGAAGGGTCATCAGATAGTATCAGCTTTTACAGATTGGGGCTGCTTAGAAGGGAGTCTATAAAACACTCTTCACAGAGACTCAAAGGAGTATTGATTTGTTGGGAGCAGAGGGGGTCAAAATCACATCCCTTACACAACAGCTGCCATTGCTCCCCCACTCTGGACCTTTTAAACAAAGAACAAGACAGGAAAAGGCAGAAAGACAGAGCCGAAGAGAAGGATGAAGAGGAACGCATCGTCTGGTCCCTGAAAAGCTTCCCCGGGGCCGCAGTGCTGAGGAAGGGTGAGTCTCTTCAGGGAAACCAGAACCTGGTTTCGTGTTCTGGCTGCGGCAGCGGACGGCCGCCCCTGGGGACACGCGCTTTGTGTCTGCAGAAAGGCAGTGGGAAAGTTCACGCAGGGTGGCCAGTGGCCCGATGACACTGGCAGACAAAAATTTCTCAGGTTGGGCTTCCCTGGTGGCGCAGTGGTTGAGAGTCCACCTGCCGAGGCAGGGGACATGGGTTCGTGCCCCGGTCCGGGAAGATCCCACATGCCGCGGAGCGGCTGGGCCCGTGAGCCATGGCCGCTGAGCCTGCACGTCCGGAGCCTGTTGCTCTGCAACGGGAGGGGCTGCAATAGTGAGAGGCCCGCGTACCGCAAAAAAAAATATATATATATATATATATATTTCTCAGGATGAATCACCTGTTCCTGCAAGTGCATGAAATGCCCAGAAGACACCAGACACTTTCATACTCCAGAAGGAGCGTGATGAAACCGGCCTCCAGGACAATGATGGTACGCTCCGCATGACCGGAATATGCATACTTGCTGATGCTTTTTGGTCTGGAAGGACAGGCACGTCGAAGGGAGAAAAGGGTCACTCTTGTGCTGTTGCAAAAGGTGACTCAGTATTAATGTCCACCATGTGGGCCTGGGAGAGGTCCCTGGCCGGAAGAGGGAGGGGAAGGCTTCTTTAGGAGGGAAGCGGGATTCATAAATCAGAGGAAGACCACTTTCCTGGCTGCTGCACCCAGGAAGATGTCAGAACGAGGAGTTAAACGAAGAAAGCTCAGGATTAGCAACAGAGCAGACAAGAGATCCGTGGCGCCTTAATTCCTCCTACTTACTAGAAGGGAGGAGACCTTATTCTCCACACTTCCTCCTTTCCAGGGCCAACCAGTTGATAACTAGGTTCAATTTACCTAGAAAAGATCAAAGTATTAGCCCCTTTACCCAAAGTGGAAGCCTCCGAGAGGCTGGTGTGGAGAGCACTACAGTGTGTCCTGCTTGCCTCCCCAGTTGGAAGTGACAGTCCCAGGCCTGGGCCGAGTCACTGGGAAGTAGAAGAGGAAAAGCTCGCTCCACCTGGGACGGGGTGTGGGTGGCAGGTGTAGGGAGGCCAAGAAAAATGGGCCATGTTGACTGCGTTTCAGTGATGTGAGCCTGTCCTGGAGAGCTGGCCTTGCAGATACAGGCCCCAACTAATCCCATCACACAGCCCTGGGGACTGGGAGATGAGACCAGAAGTTCACTCCAATACTGCTCCGCCACATGGAAACATGAGGAAGCGGGAGATAAAGGTTCCCCCATCTCTCACATGCACATTACAGAGCAGAGCTGGGCCCTCCAATGGGTCAAAGCCAATGTGAGAGAACCAAGCTATACAGTTAGACACCAGCTAAAATAGAGCGGGGTCAGCAGACCAGTCATCCATGCCGCCTACCGATGAGTGAAGTCAACAGACAGGGTGACACGGCCAAGCAGGGGAGCCGTGAGAATTGGGGTCTCAGGAGCTAGAAAAGAACCAAGGAGAGGAAGGCTGCAAAAGATGGGCAGAAGGGGTTGCTATGGGAACACAAAGAATCTTCAGCCCCGGCAGACTCTTCTTTTGAAAGCCCATAGCTTGACCCCTTAGAACTGCCTTGGTGGTTCTTTTTCCAAAAGATTCAGTCTCCAAGCCAGGCAACTGGACATGGGCCAGATACACATATGGGGAGCCCAGAATGGAAGGCCAGCCTGAGGCGGCCAATGGCCCAGAGCCTGTAAGCATAGAAGAACACAGGCAACAAGGAGAGAGGTGGGAAGGTGTACTGGGATCACAGACTCTGTGAAGAATGGGGCAGGGTCAGGTGAGAAGCTCTAAAGGTGAGAAAAGCCGAGCTCCAGGTAGGGCTAAAGGGGAAAATTCTGACCGACTTCGCACACACTGAACTTCCAAGAATTTCCAAGTATGCGCTAAGAGATAGACTAGACACCAAGTAAGGTCTTCGGGGCCTGATTTGGACAAGATCTGACCAAGATGGCAGCCATCCTGCCTACAGCCTGCAAGTGCTGAGTGCCAGGGGCGCGTTCTGCCTCTGATGGCCTTGAGGCAGAAGGAGACCTCAATTTAAGGTGCCACAGAGCTGCTTCCCCGTTCTAGAATTTTGTGAGTGTGGAGATTCACCTTAGTCTGAAGTTTTAGGAAAACTGGGACATGTCCATGATGACAAATGGGCTCAAGCCTGGATAAGATTCCAGTGAAAGGTGGGACTTTTCCTGAGTGAAGTAAAAAGCTTCCACACAACAGCAAATCCTATTCATTCACGTTTCTCAACTTCATACAATCTCATTCAGTCAAATCTTGCTAAGACCTTGTCTCTTTGTCTGTGTACACACTTCCCACCCCTCCGCTAATAATCCCTTAAGGCTCAAGACTGAACTTGAACAAAAATATTTATAAAATAAAGCTATAAGCAAAGGTCATTATTTAAGGTTATGTTGACACTTCCGTTACCAACCAACAATAGTCTTTCATTAACCAAGATCTCCTTGTTTGGTCACTAGAGATTGATGCCTATCAGTGAAAGACTGAGGGCCTCTGGTCCGTGGACTTGCTCCAGGTTGCTCAGATCGTGATGGGCACCCACAGTCGGGTCAGAGTTTTCTGAGCAACCCGACTCTCGGGAAAGCTCAGGGCTTACTTCAGGTAATAAATGATTATCTATCACAAAAACACCACAAACTGAACCCTAAGGAAAGATTTCGCCAATGGCCCTGCTGGCTTATAGGGATTAGTCTAATCTTTCCCACCAGCAATTGTCTCTCCTCTCTCTACCTGGGGCTCCCTGGTTGGCTCACCCTTCTGAGGAAACACTGGCCACAGGAAGGAAGGACTGTTTGGAAATTGGACATAGTGAAGACATGTTTATCCTACAAAGGGTCCCCCGTGGAAAAAAAAAAAGGGAAATGGGGCTTTACCCTTCTTTGGAGCCCCAAAACCTCCTCCTGGACTCATCCACTCAACAATGGAATGAGGCCGTACAAGAGAACAGGACTTCCCAATGTCACCCAGCGGAGACAAGAGTCCAGAGTGGACTCTCAGCTCTTCGGGGCGTGAACACGTGCCACGTGTTCCTGCAGAAGAGAAGCTGGCAATGACGTGTGCCAGCCCTTAGGAAGTAACAGAACCTAAAACCAACTCCTCGCCTAGCTCAGCAAAGAGGAGTCTGGGAGTGCAGGGGAAATCCACACTGACTCTCAGGATGGCAAATACTTTAAAAAGATGGATGGGTTCAAGGACACTTCTCCCTCAGCCTTGAATGACCCAGTGACCCATTCTACAAACGAAGAAACTAAGTTTCAAAGAAGTTAAAAGACTTGCCCAAGGTCACCAGTTGGTCATCCGCAATAAAACACCCCCAGGCCAATGCTCCCTGCTGCACTGTTTCCCCACATCCGATTGGTTCATTTAATAGCACGAACTTCTGCTTCTTGCCATCTTTAGAAAAGATGTATGTGGATTTTTTCTTTTAATTCCACTTCTAGGAAGTTATCCTGCTGATACACGCTCACATCTGTGAAACGTGTGTATAAGATTATACACTGCAGCATTTTTGAATGATTGGAAACAACCTCTAAGTCTCCATCAATAGGGGATTATTCATATAAATTATGGTATATCCATGTGGTGAAATACCATGAAGTTATCTAAAAGAATGAGGCCGCCCTACTGAAGCATATGCACTGATGCGAAATGACCTGTAAGATACAACGTTAAGTGAAAACGCAAGGTACGCAACAGTACATTTTATAAAATGCTTGTGCGTGTGTTTGCCTGCATAGAGTAAGTTGAGAGAATGTCTATGAAACTGGAAACAGTGGTTGCCTCCTGGGTGCTGATGTTTGGCACATAGTAGGTATTCAATGAATTTCTGTTATTGGAGGGACAAAGTGCACCCTGGCCAATATTTGCTTTTTACAGAGCATGAAATAGAAGTTTATGTATCCAATTATTCTTATTCCCCCCAAAGTTGACGCCAGGGTCAAAGCCGGGATTCCTAGCTTTATAGAGCGGTTATCCATCTGTAGCAAACATCTCTGCGGCATGATCCATCCAAGTGTCTTTCAGCAAAGCATAGACTGAAGTCTAGCCCGATCACTTACTTCATAGTGTCAGAAAGAGAAACTCATCAGACACTTAGTGTCCCACAGGAATACTTTAAAGTGTTTCCTAGACAAGTCTACTGGGAAGTGATAATCTCTTCAGTAAAAAAGAAATGCAAAAGTGGCCCAGACAAAAACTCCAGTAAAACGACACACTCCTTCCTCAAAATCATAGGAAAGAACCAACATCGGAAATGGCTTCTTTTCTTTGTTAATTTCTAAATTTTTATCAAAGAAATATAGTCCCTCATGCTGGCAAGATCACTCCCTTCTGCCGCCACACCTGGACAAATCATCCTCCTGGACCACCCATCCCCATCAAAGTTTAGCCTCTCAGACTCCAGTTCCTAAGGGTTCCTCATCTCCCTTCTCCAAAATGACAACTAGGTGAGAACTGAATAAACTAAACGTATTAGTGGTAGATACATAGTAGTAACCCGATGGAATATATTTTCCAAGAGTTGAATCCTTTATTAGTAGCAGACTAACAGTAAAGACCCTAAACCTAAATACATAACAGCTAGTACCTATATGGTACTTACCAGGTTCCAGACACCCGTCTGAGCACCTTACCAGTGCTAACTTATTTAATCTTCCTAACGATCCAGGGAGGCCAGTATTATGAGTGTCCCACTGTACAGATGAGGAAACTGAGGTTAGTTATCTTTCCCCTGGTCCACATTTAATAAGTGATGGAGCCAGAATTTGAATCCAGAGAGTCCGACTCTAGAATCGTGCTCTTAACTACAAGGCAGGAGGCCAGAGGGAGGATTTAAGGCCCTGAGACAAGCCAATAAAAAGATGGTTTAAAATCCTGGGAGCACAGCAATCAGAGCTGCTGTGGATTCCCTCCTGTTCCAAACACACAGAGGTCCTGGATAAAATAACAAAAATAGGTTTTAAATTTTGAGCCAAGTTGCAAAGAAGGAAGGAAAACTCCCCTGGTGCAAGAGGCAAAAATGGACTATAAAATGGAACCGACGAGGGCTGGAGAGCCCGGCGGATATATGTCCTGGACACAGGTCCCTGTGGCACCCACGTTGGGGGACACAGTTCGCATCACACAGGGAGCAGCCTTGAGACCTGCCTCTAAGCAGGCGCTTGGAAGAACTGCCTCCTCTATGAGAAAAGACTGGGGGAAAATCTCTCCTAATGGCTCCGAGAAATGACAAAGCAGTGTCATCTGCCTGGGGCTCCAGAGGGAAAAATGTCTCCCTTGTGAAACTGAAATCCCAAGACTGAGGTTCCCACAGAGGGGAGTCTGAATGTAAACTGCCCTCGGGGTGCTGGACCCCCAAGCTGTGGAATTCATAGGAAACCATTCACAGATTGCAGAAGCAAAGGGCAGGACCCCTTTCTTTGCCCTTCCATGACCCAGGGCAATGGGACTCCTGTAGAAAAAAACTAACCACCACTGAAAAGGAGTCAAAGCTTAAGGCAATAGAGCACAGGACCCACCCCAGGAGGTCAGCCGACAGCACCCGGGATGCACCTTCCCTGCTGTATTTTTCTTCAGCGTACTCATAGGTGTTGGCGTTTTTTAATCTTCTTGTTTTTAAATTGAAGTATAGTTGCTCTACAATACTATATAAGTTACTATATAGGTATACAATATGGTGAGCCACAACTTTTAAAGGTTATACGCTATTTATAGTTACTGTGAAATAGTGGCTATATTCCCCACGTCGTACAATACATCCTTGTAGCTTTTTTTTTTTTTTGCAGTACGCGGGCCTCTCACTATTGTGGCCTCTCCCGTTGCGGAGCACAGGCTCCGGACGCACAGGCTCAGCGGCCATGGCTCACGGTCCCAGCCGCTCCGCGGCATGTGGGATCCCCCCAGACCGGGGCACGAACCCGTGTCCCCTGCATCGGCAGGCGGACTCTCAACCGCTGCGCCACCAGGGAAGCCCCTTGTAGCTTATTTTATACTTAATAGTTCGTACCTCCTATCTCCCTACCCCTATATTGCCCCTCCCCTCTTCCCTCTCCCCACTGGTAGCCACTAGTTTGTTCTCTATATCTGTGAGTCTGCTTCTTTTTTGTTATATTCACGAATTTGTTGTGTTTTTTAGATTCCACATGTAAGTGATATCATACAATATTTGTCTTTCTCTGACTTATTTCACTTAGCATAATGCCCTCCACGTCCATCCATGTTGCTGCACGTAGCCCCAGCTCTCACACAACCCCAGTCCTTCTCTCTCTCTTTACTTTGCATGATTTCTTCAGAGCACTGATGGGAAACTAAGTTATTTATTTTGCGCTTATTTGTCTATTGTAATGGCAACATTTCATTCTTTTTTATGGCTGAGTAGTATTCCACTGTCACGTGTGTTGGTTTTTAATTTGCCTCCCTCCCTAGAATTTAAACTCGAGTGTTGAGATTTTTTTTTCATTACTCCATCCTCAGTACCTAGAACAGTGGCTAGTGCATACTAGACATTCAGTAAGTAGCTATCTCTCTATTTATTTATTACATTGTTAAAAGCAGTAATACATTTGCTTATGGCCGTGTACATAGATGATATATAAACTTAGGTAGGGAAGAACTCCAGTAATATCAGGAGACAGGTTCCCTCTGGAAAGAGAAAAGGCAAAGGATGGGGACAGGTTGATGATGCTACTGTGCAGCTCCATCTAAAACAGGCTATTTCTTTAAAAAATGATCTGAAGCTTTAAGGCAAAATATTAACATCTTTTACATCTGGGCAGTGGACACATGAGAATCTTGCAGTATTCTCTGTGTTTTTCTGTGTGTTTGGAGTATTTCCTGATTTAAAATAAAAATAAGTAACGGAAGGTATTTGGGGAATGAAGGGATGAGTTTGCGTTCTCCAAGCACCCCATGGAGCCTGGGGGCTGCCCTCATCCCACATCTGAATTCGGACCACAGCCCTGTTGAAGTCCAAGGGCCCCAAGGGCAGGAGGTGCCCGGTTTGCTTTCAGAACTTTTGGTGGCCGAGTTCGGCAGTAGAGGGAACCAGTCTCCGAAAAGTGACTTTCCCAGCTAAATCCCCCTGGGATGAAGCCTGGGTGAGCGTGGGACTGGGAAGGAAGGAGGTCGTTTCCACTCCCTCTTCGGGATTTATAAAAATGACCACTCACAGACGTCTCTGCCAACATGCAGGGATTCACTTAAAGACACCAGCTACCAATGCATCTTGCAAGGTTAGGGATTTTTGCTGGGGTCTGAGAGGGAGCTGCCCGCCCCACGGAGTGGAGCCGGGATCTGGATCCCTTGTCCCATTTTAGATTTACAGAAAAATTGAGCAATAATGAAGATCTCCCATATATCTGCACCACCACCTCCTCTGCTCCAACTTGTTGCCCCGTTAGTGACATACTGCTTTAGAGTGGGACATTCGTTACAATTGATGAGCCAATATTGATACATTATTATTATTATTATTGACTAAAACCCATAGTTTACATTAAGGATCACTCTTTGTGTTGTAAAGAAAACACAACACATGGGTTTTGACAAATGTCTAAGTGACAAGTATCACCGTTACTATATCATACAGAATAGTTTCACTGCCCTAAAAATCCCCTGTGCTCACCTATTCACCCCTTTCTGCCTCTCCCCCCATCTAACACCTGACAACTGCTGATCTTTCAATGTCCTCGGGGTTTTGCTTTTTCCATAGTGTTACATGACTGAAATCATACAGTATGTAGCTTTTTCAGATTCTTTCACTAAGTGCTTTCTTTCACTTAGTGACATACATTTAAGGTTCCTCCATGTCTTTTTATGGTTTGATAGCTCATTGCATTTTAGCACTGAATAATATTCCATTGTCTTGATGGACCCGAGTTTCTTTTTAGCCATTCACCCATTGAAGGACATCTTGGCTGTGAGATTAATTTTAATAATATATTTTATTTAACTCAGTATATCCAAAACATTAATTCAGCATGTCATTGATATTTTAAAATGATTAATGAGACATTTTGTATTCTTTTCTCGTACCAAATCTTCAAAATTCAGTGTACATTTTATATTTATAGCACAGCTCAATCTGGCTAGCACCATCTTTCAAGTATTCAACAGTCACAGGTGGCTGGTGGCTACTGTATTGGACAACACAGATCTCAAAAATGAGAAAATAGAGCCCCAACCTTGGAAACCTTATAATTTCACTAGAAGAGATCGAACATCCCCTCTTTTCACCCTCAGTGGCTTGAGAATCGTACACATCCCTTTCACACGGACACAAATATGTTCAAAATTTTGCTAATTTATTGCCTGAACTTTATTTCACCTTTTTCCATGGAAAAAAAAATTTATAATTGTTTTATTATAGGCACCAGGTCCCCCTCATCCCCCCAAATCTGAACCATAATATGTCTAAAGTAGCTATTTAAATTACACAGGAACTATCCAGGAAGTGCAAATAATACCTCCCCTCCCACTGGAAGCTTCCACATTCCTCTTATAGATTTTTAATGTGAAAATTTGTTCTTTTCAACAGGTACTAACTGAATACCCAGGGAAGCAGTTTTCTTTCTTTTGCTATTAATTTTTATTGGAGTAGAGTTGATTTACAATGTTGTGGTAGTTTCTGCTATACAGCAAATTGAATCAGTTATACACATACATGTATCCACTCTTTTTTAGATTCTTTTCCCATATAGGCCATTACAGAGTATTGAGTAGAGTTCCCTGTGCTATACAGTAGGTCCTTATTAGTTACCAATTTTATATACAGTAGTGTGTATGTGTCAATCCCAATCTTCCAATGTATCCCTCCCGCCCCTGACCTTCCCCCCTGGCAACCATAAGCTTTGTTTTCTATCTATGACTATTTCTGTTTTGTAAATAGGTTCATTTGTACCATTTTTTTTTGAGTCCACATATACACCATATCATATGATGTTTGTCTTTCTCTGTCTGACTTACTTTGCCAGTATGACAGTCTCTAGGCAGGGAAGCAGTTTTCAAAGTGTGGTCTGGGTCTCCCGGGAGTCCCTGAGATGCTTTCAGGGGTCCATAGGGGCAAAATTAGTTTTTCATGTTAATGCTAGAGTTTATTTGCCTTTCTCCTTCTCATTGTCTTTTGAGTGTACAGTGGAGTTTTTCAGAGACTACACGTTGAGGGTTGCCACAAGACCAAATATGGAATCTCGCTAGTTACTACTGGGCAACATACTGAAGAGATATGCAAAAATATAAATCAACGCCAATACATATTTTAAATCTTTCTCAGTTTTAATTCCTAATGTATTAAATATGTCAGATATAATTTGCATAAACAAAGCTCTTTGGCGTCCTCAGTAACTTTGAAGAATATAAAATAGTTCTGAGACCCAAAAGTTTGAGAATCACTACTCTAGTGTGTTCCAAGCTCTGTGCTAAGCTCTGAGGAAACCAAGATAAATGAGCTTGTAAGTCAGCGAGGCAAGCTACCCGAGACACCCACCTCCTACGTCTCTCTCCCCATCTTGCCATGACTTCGTATGGAGATCATCATATTTAGGAAATATCAATGAAGGTGTCCTTCCCGCAAACCCGATAATTGAGAGACCAGGTAATTTCGTATACACAACGAGATATTTTATTTGAGTCAAAAGGAACACACAATTCATGATTATGATATCACAATCATACTGTGACGGTCATGGGCAAACCAGGACATGTAATTACCCTAGAGAAAAGTTCTGTCTTCTTGAAAATAATGAGATACAGGTTGGGAAAGTCCCCATGGGAGGAAGCAATTTGGCTGCTGTGTGTATGTGGGTGATGATTCTGAGCACATCTGGAGTGGCAGGGAGGCTATAGGGATGGGCAGCTGGGAGGGGGCCCTGAGAGAGGAGTGCCAAACAGAGAACTTGAGGAGAGGCAAGATAGAAGTAGGACATCCCCTTAGCTGGGCTTCACATCCTGGGGGTCAGGCTCGCCTAAGTCCCGGTATAGCCATGCTCTTTCCAGGTGATTGTCATTTACTACAAACTGAAATAAGAACAAACAAAGATGCCTCTGGGTTGTGGGAGGATAGTGGATAGAGGGGGTTCGTTCTAGAAGATTTTTTTGTAGGTATCAGGACAACAGAAAAGGACTCTGTTTATGTGGACTTGATGCCCTCATCACCCTCCAAGAGGAGGAGGGTAACTCTACCCCCATTGAGTATGGCCATCATTTTATTTCATTTATTTGCAAGTTTCTAAGTGAATTTCTAAGATGCCTGATGAGTGGCGTTTTAGAAATGTCATATATTTTTATTATCTTAAAATGAGCAAGGGGAAGTAGGTGTTGGGAGGAGAAGCAAGAAGCACCATTTGCAGATTTGTCCTGAAAAGTTGATGGCTTTTGACAAAGGATACAGATGGTATCACATCCCATAAGCTGAGTCTCATCAGATCGGCATCAGCATCATGGCCACCAGGCAGCGAAATGAGCTCAAAGCTCGGCTGTGTGCCGCTGACTGAATGCACTGACCCGGCCCCAGAGGTGTAATGCCTCCAGGAACCCAGGGACGGTTGCACGTCCCATCCTAAATCCCGGCCAGCTCTGAACTGTGGGTCAGGAGACCTGGGATCCAGGACCAGCTTAGTCACTGGCTAGCTGTGGGCTTTGCCTCTTATTTCTATGTTTTGCATCAGACAGCTGGAGGTAATAAAGTCTTCCTAGGATGTTGTGAGGATCACAGGTGAGTTAGTCCAGGGGCTTGGAAGCAATCAATAATGTAAGGCAGCTCTGTGTGTATGATATGCAAAATCAACCCTACTGCAGAGATTTCGTAAAAGCCAGCCAAAAGTCTTACTTGAATGAAATAATGATTTGGTCACCACTTAGAAAATGACCACCATTCTTTTAACTGCTGAACGGGATAAAAAGAGAGAGAGAGAGAGAGAGAGAGAGAGAGAGAGAGAGAGAGAGAGAGAGCGGAGGAAGGGCAGGCAAGAGGAAGACAGTGAAGATAAAATTAGACAGACAAGATTGGTTCCCTTAACTCGGAATTCAATCCTGTCATCTCCTTGACAACTGGCCCTGCCGGGGGACAGGGTGCAGAGGTCAGGTCCCAGGGGGTCACCTGCCTCAGCAGAAATCCAGGCCTGGGGCCTGCATGGTCGGCAAACTGGAAAACCTGAAGTGGGAAGTTCCTGGCCAGCCTGCCTGCGCCTGCCCGTGATCGTGGAAGAAGGGACAGCAAATGCACCGGGTGCTGCCTCGGGGTCGGGGTGGGGGGTGGCGTGGGATGCGGGGAGCATGCACAGGGGAGCCAGACCCAGAGAAGGTCCCAGCAGTGTAGGGACAGACCCCGGCTAGGAATGACCAGGAAGTCCTGTCCCGGGCTTGGAGTCTAGAGAAGCTTCCAGAGCATCCCGGCACCCCCCACCCCCCACTCTTTCCCAACCATCAGAGAAACAATGCCACACGGCCTCTGCAGCGCCTGTGTGACCAGCTGCAGCTTTGATGACCTCCCCACGCTGGGCCTGACTCAAATCCCAGATTCAGACCAGGTCTCAGGTGCGCAGGGCCGGCCGCATCGTCAGTGTCCGGGCCAGGTGCCTTCCACCTTCCTGAGCAGTGTTCATGTTCAGGTCACGGATTCATAAGAAACCACAGGCTTGGGCAGATTTGACATCAGTACTGATCATTCTAAGGCAGAATGAACGAACGAGTAAACGTCTTTCAAAAGGCCCATCTTACTGTCCTCTCAGCCCCAACTCTTTGTCTACCTTACCTCCTTACCTGCTGGAGCCTTCCTCTGGCTTCTGCTCCCATGAACTCCCCTCCTCCATTTAAAGACACATGTCTCCCTGCAGATTGGGGGTATTTACTCTGCAGTGGATCCTAAACCTGGCCTCAAGTCAGAATTGATTAGGGACACTTCCTAAAACCCAAATCCCCAGGTTCCAGCCCAAAACACGGGTCAAAGTTTCAGACATGGGGTCTGGGTAGCTGGATGGTTTTAAGTTTTCCCAGTGATTCTGACGCAGTAGGTTTGGAAAACAGTGTTAGGAACCACTAGATCAACGGGTAATCATCACTCTTCTTTCTGCAGCATCTAATGTTTATTTTTTCTAAACAAATCATTCAGACGATGCTTATGTTATAGAGTAGGCTTCGAAATTGGCCTGCACTTTTAAGGCAAAAAACTCAAAGAAACTTCACACTTGCTATGCTGTCTGACTCAGTCTGCACAGCCACCCAGAATGTACAGGCTCACTCCCCTCTGCCATTAGAGGGCTTTTTGGGAAAATGTGAAAAGGGTGGATCTGATATGTTACCTCTCCCATGAATACCTGCCTTTGAAGGGGACCTCAGGGAGCAGAGCACATAAGCTGCTCTGGAATGAAATTAGCCATAAATAAATAAAAATGATAGTGGGACTATAGACATGGTAGATCAGGCAACACTTGGGAGCGGCAGGAATTCGCCGCCCTTCCACTCACGCCAGGCAGCAAAGAATAATGAAACAGCAGCTCCCATTTAGGAAGCACCTGCTAAGTGGATACAGCATCTGTGCAGGCTCAGCGCTGTCGTCCCCATCTTATCAATGATGCTCAGAGCTGTTAAGCCTCTAACCGCCCGCCTAGCTGCTTCGCATCCAAGTTGCCAGGGCCCTGTTCTCCCTTCCTGTGACGGGGTCCCTCTGTAGGAAGCGAGCAGCAGCTGTAGGCAGAAGACTCACCCTGAAAAAGCAATGACAAGACAAAGGAGCCTCTGTCCCCAAGAGCCTCCCAGGTGAGAAATGGCCCTTTTGAGCCAGGAACTCCAGGGCAACTCAGGAAGGTCGGGCGCCTGAAAGCCCACAGGAAGCTAATCCCCACCAAGGGCGGGGTCTGGGCTGGCATCCTTAAGTGAATTCTCCTGCTCTTGTGGCTTCCCAGTAACCTGCCCACTGTCATCGCTCGCTCCAGTTTGCTCAGGTCCGTAGATAGACCATGATTAGGTTTCCGGCCAGTCATAATGTTACACCTGGATCATACGTGGGTTAATCGCCTGAAGCTGGGCTAATGTCCTTCCTCTGCGACAGGCCTCACCCCCGCTGAAGGCTGGACCCCTCTTTCTGAGGGACTTGACCTGTGTGAGTTGTGAGGGGCAGTGGGGTTCCTGTCAGGCACCTGGTGCACGGCACCGGAGGGAACAAAGGGTGATAATGGGACGAGGAGCCCAGCGATTGCCCCTCTCTAATAAAACCACCTGGACAGCTAGCTTTTCGGAAAAATAAATGCAGGGAGACTAAAGAGAGTGATGTCTTGGCATCCGGCTCCCCAGAGTGAAAGCCCCTGAGACCCACTCGCCTGACTCATCCAGGCTTGATGTACTGTCCCACGCTGCACCTCTGCCAGGAACCAGCTACAAACCTTCCGTATCTCTCCCGAGTCTCATTACTATGCAGACCAATTTTTCATTCATCTGGAATCCACTGTAGCATTTTAATGTGGAAAGCCTGCTACTCCATTTCTCTCCCCGGAAGAAAAATGGCTTAATTTCTCCAGCTGATAGATTTTTTTTCTGATCCTTCAGACAGTAGAAAAAGACCCTGGAAAATCAGCCATTGGACTGTCCACAGACATTTTATGATGGCCATAAACAGGGCTGTGGAGGGGTGACACGCCAGGCAGCATCCTGGTCGGTGGCCCCAACATTATTATCAACCTGCAAAAACGATGGCTAGATAGATACACAGATAGATAGGTGATAGAGGACAGATAGAGATAGATGATAGACAGATAGGTAGATATAGACAGATAGATAGATGATAGATGAATGGATGCGGGGTGCATGGACGGATGGATGGATGGACGGATGGACGGATAAACCATGAAAGAAGCTGTAGTTTCCCACCATATTCGAAGCATAAAATCCCTCCCCATATTTTCCTGGCAGATATGTGAGACCTTCTGACACCAAATCAGTCCAGACTCTCCTACCTACAAGCCCACCCCCAAACTGAGACAGATTTCATCAGCAGAGGAAAAATCTATTTAGGAAGGAAATTAGAGACAAAATTGGGGGTAATCTTTTTAGGTGTGTTTTCGATTGTTCGTTCAGCCTGCAAGGCTCAGATGGATGAAATCAGCCCATCCTTTCTGGGGTTCTTCCTAGAAGGTTGAAGATAGCCTGGTCTGGCCTGGGGCAGAAAGGACCAAGGGCAGAGAATTGCCAGACCCACTTCTGGATGAAAAGACTGGAATTTCATTAGAAGAGTGTGGTAGTTTAAGGCAGAGACCCTGGCACCAAATCACTTGGGTTCAAACCCCAGACCTGCCATGCGCTAACTTTGTGGCTTTGGCACGTTACTTAACCTTTCCGTGCTTCAGTTTCCTCGTTGATAAAATGGGCAGAGTGATAGTATAGACCTCAGACAGTTGTGGGGATTTTGTGAGTTAATCTGCCTAAAGTGCTTAAAACAGAGGCTGGCATGTAGTAAGCACTATGGGGGGCTGAGTCAAACCTCTCCTCTAGACCGCAGTCCCCCCCAAAATTAAGCAAGTTCACTATACAAAGATGAGACTGTAACCCCAACAAGAAGATAATCAGATTTCATGAACTCAGCCTTAGGTTCAAGGCAGAAGGTTGCACTTAAGTATCATCTTCTTCCCTTACACTGTTTATTGATCCTCCCTAGGAGCCAAAGCCACACTCATTCAAAGCAATAGCCCAATCTGGGCCTGGACTCAGAACTCAGAGGAAGTGAATTCTCAGACCCAAGGGCTTGAACATCCAGGGCTGAATTCTCTACTTTCAGCTGCTACGGCCTTGGAGGAAGCACTGGGCAGCTCAGTGTCCCTCAGAAACCCTGGAAGAGTCAGCAGACTTTATCCTGCAGCTGATCAATTTAAAAGGCCTATGTTGTTAGGTATGACTTAGAAGTCACCCAACGCCTACGTTAATGTTAGTTGCCCCTTTGTTAAATGTCCTTACTGACGTGTGGCCTCTCTTGGTGTCTGGGACCTCAGAGAAGCTGAAGTTATAAAAGCAGAAGACAGGAGAGTGTTAACATTGAACTTCACCGTGCAAAAATGTGCACTGTTGCAAAACAGAAATAGACACACAGACATAGAAAACAAACTTATGGTTATCAAAGGGGAAAGGCAGGGGGAGGGATAAACTAGGAGTTTGAGATTAACAGATACACACTACTATATATAAAACAGACAACCAACAAGGACTTACTGTATAACACAGGGAACTATACTCAGTATTTTGTAATAACTTATAAGGGAAAAGAATCTGGAAAAGAATATATATATATACATATCTGAATCACTTTGGGGTACACCTGAAACTAACACAACATTGTAAATCAACTATACTTCAATTAAAAAAAAAAAATCAGGGCTGCCCTGGTGGTGCAGTGGTTGAGAGTCCGCCTGCTGATGCAGGGGACACAGGTTCGTGTCCCGGTCCGAGAAGATCCCACATGCCGCGGAGCGGCTAGGCCCTTGAGCCATGGCCGCTGAGCCTGCGCGTCCGCAGCCTGTGCTCCGCAACGGGAGAGGCCACAACAGTGAGAAGCCCGCATACCGCAAAAAAAAAAAAAATCAGTGCTGATTGTTTTGCTCAGGCGAGACATGTTATCTCTAAAAACAAAACCAAAATGTATTCCACTGTCTCTCCGTGCCCCTCATCTGCATACATCACAGTGACCGGTTAGAGATTCAGTTCCCAGACTGAAACACCAGTTACTGATAAGCTTTGACCCACTGCCCAATGCTCTCTGCTCCTCCCGCAACGGGAACCAGCCAGAGCTCTCCCTGCTGGCCTGGAGTCACGACAACCATTCTGCACGAAGCCAGGACATTTTCTTGGGAGAACAGGAAGTAAAACTAGAGCATGTCAACATGGTGGAGTACTATGTTGCCATAAAAAATGATAGGCATGTGGCTTGAGTCAATATATGGAAATGAGTATGTGAAATAATGTTAAATGGAAACAAGAAGAACACCCAATAGTTTGCACGCACTGATTACAGCTCCATCAATACATATGCCTACATACTTATAAGCAAGGACTAAAAGCAAGTTTAGAGTAGTGTAAGGAGAGGATTATTTACTGGATTCTTTTTTTCTCCCATAATATCTTATATATTTTTTATTCTTTTATGAGAAGAATAGGAAGTCTGGCTTTAGACCAACAAGAGTAGAATTTAGCTGCTCATACAATGGCTCAGACAGGAAGGGCCATTTGCTGTGGTTGAAAATATGCATCGAGGGAAGTTATCAGCCTGAAAACACACAGAGTTTTATGAGCTGTGCCGACCCTGCCCCTGCCAGGCTAGCTGCAGCTCCAGGCTGGGTGGGGCCTCCAGGACCACTGGACAGAGAACAATGCCCAGGGATGGAGAATACAGAGGAGGCTTCAAATGGATACAGCCTCACTCTCTACTAAGTTTACGTCTTGCTCTAAAGGAGGGTGATCATATAGTCCTGGTTTGTCAAGGCACAGCCCTAGCTGTGCCCACGGTCCTAGTATAAATATGAATGACATCCCCTTTTATCACAAATGTATCCCTGTTATGATGATAAAGAACACAGTCATCCCACTAAAAGAGGCCACGAGGGCCCCAGCTTGCTGCCTAAGATGTAAGGGATACCTGTGCAAGACACTTGGGTACACAGCTGCTCTCCTCACCTCACAATGACCAGGGCATCAGGATGGTGTTTCTGTCCCCTCTTCATGAGGACGCCCTAAGTGTTGGGATCGCTGGCAGTGCTGAGCTGGAGCCGACTGGCTCATCTTTCCAACACCACGTTCAATGACATCATGTTAGCAGCCTGAGATCAGCACAGATGGGAGTATTTACACGGTGGAAATCAGGAAATGCCACTGACCTGGGCTTTTCTTTTTACCCCCGACCCTCCCCGGGAGCTGGTTGTAAAATATTTAGCAGCATGCCATGGATTGCTGGAGTCAGTGAAGCCAGAATGGAAACCATCTTACGGGGTTATGTGATCACACAGGTCCACGCTTAGCCCCAGGCAAAGTTCACAGCCACATTTTACACGAAGTACCAAAGAATAACCAGAAAACTGTGGGATGTGGTGGTCCCTTTGCAGAGGGAGAAAGGGACAAGCCTCTCTTTTTATTTTCCACACATATGGAATAAAACAAAATGAGAATGCAAACACAAATCAATTCAACTGTCTCAGAATATGACAGCTTGACTCACGTCTGCTACCTGACAAGGTTATTTGCATCCTATTAAAGCAGGTGACTGGTGTGCCATTGATACAGCACTGAGTCTTCCCACAGTGACAGCTTTTGAATCACGACTCTTTGTTCATCATACAATTCCCTGAAGACCCCTGCCCAAGTTGACACCATGACGTGGTGTCACTATAAAAAGTGGCTTATTCCTTGGCACCAACAACACCTAGTTAATTTTTCCATCACTGCGTCACCTTCCTCCTGCAGCTCCTCGGTAGAGCACTTTGTGAAAGTCAACATTTCATGGTCATGGACAATTCATTACTTCCTGTCACATGTTATTTATTGTCAGCTCCTTTGGAACCATGGCAAACATACGATGAACTCCTCAAAAGTTTTAAGAAGTTTTTAAAGTAACTTACTGGCACCTGCACTTCAGCACTTGGTTAGTAAGTCAGCTAAATCCAAAAGGGTCAATGAAAGAACTGAAGGTGAAGGAAATCCTGGTCTGATCATGGAACTCAAGGTACTGAAGAATAAAGAGTGGGAGGGATGATCACCAGCGCTGATTTCATAATAACCATGCTTGTTCGGTTGTGTAAGCTTTGAGGATGAAAGGAGAGCTATGCTTGCGTTGACCAAGCATCTCCTGGGTGCAGAGCACTCAGCTTGGTGGCAAGGATGATTCAGAAAAATTAGGATACATGCTCTTTGCCTTTATAAACTTGCAAATGAGACCAGATGGAGGCAGAGGATATATTGAGGTAGTAGTGAATGGGAGAGAGAAGACAAACCCAAATCGCAATCCTTGACTTACCATAGTGATGGAGGGAGGCTAAATTAATTTAGTGTTTGTGGCTGGATTGGATTAATCAGGGCTATCTTCTGGAGGAGCCTTTTGATCAGGGCCCTTGAATGTATTCCACTGACAGCTATGGGGGGGTTGTAATTTCATGAGCTGAAAATGAACCAGAAATTATGAAGTTCTAAAAATGAGAAAAGATCTTAGCACATTTTTCTTCAGTTCAACTCTTGTTATTCCAGAATGCTCTCTGGCAACGTTTAAAATTTTTTTCTCAATGACAATTCCACTACCCCCAAGTTTCCCCCAAATTTCAATGTGTCTAGGACCTATGAGGAAGAATTAGAGTAGGTGATGGTATAACTCCTAGAGTGACAGCTATGCTCACCGGGCTTTATATACCTGTTTGCTTGTCAGCTCTTCCCACCAGCATGTGAGCTCACTAAGAGTGGGCACCGTGCCAAGCTCTGCAGGTACTGTGTGCCCAGTGCCTAGTACAGAAAGGGAAAAGCAGCCTCAGCCTTTGTTGAAGGCTTGGATGACAGTCATACTTGACCCTGGGATCACTGGGATTAGCAATATGTTATTTTTACAATGTGTAAATCCTTGCACCTCCCTCAAGCAAACTCAGTTCTCCCAAGAGAAATTTATCTACTCATGTCACCACCTTACCATAAACCAGAACACATATTCATTCTAGGTTCCTTCATTCCCTAAGAATTTAAAGTTTTGTGGTAATTTAAGTTTCAGATTATGTAGAGCAAAACCAAAAATCTTTGAAACAGGAACATTTCTTTTTAGTGATTTTACAGAGTTGGGTCCAATATAATCTCATGATGCTGAGTTGAAACAGCCTTTAAAAGAGGGAAGAATGAAGAATGGATGATTCCAGTTATGGGCAATGACACTGATTTCCATGTTACACCTGGATTTCTGCATGCCCAAGGCAGTCAGCTTTAAATTATATAAGCATTTGAAGAAAAATGTTCATGTAAGATTGTATTTCTGTAAGCCCATAGTTCACAAAAAAGGGACTGGGGTGATATTCTCCAGATGTGTGTCCCTCTCCTTTGGCACAGTTGAGCTCATTTATCACAGCCTGGAATAGTTCTTTCCATGGATGGCTGTGCTGTAAGTGGTGTCTTCAATGACTTCACTGAAGTTCCTTAAATATCTGCTTGTGTTTCAGAACAGTGTTTAGATCATATATCAATGCATGACCTTCTAATAACAGATCACCTGCCCCTGTATTCCAGATTTGACAAAATGTGGTATTTGATTCTAGCCTATCACTCATAGGCAGGGTGACATCTCTTAAAAGAAGGAGTTGAACCCTATATAGTTCCTTTCTTGTCTAAATGATTTTTAATGAACATCAATAATATAAACTCAGGTGAAGTTTTCTGAAATTCAGTTTCATTTTTTCAGTAATTCTGATAAATAATTGACCAATTTTCTTGACCCACAGCTCACTAATCTCTATCGTTGGCTCTGAGGATATTTCTCTGTAGACATAGTTTCTGAACTTCTCACTAGGGTGTGTGTGTTGTAGTTAAGAATTCCCTTTGTTCCACTGTGTATCTGGGTTAGCCTTAGACTTTAATATTGGCACTTAAAACTAGAAATGAAAAAGAAGTAACAACTGACACTGCAGAAATACAAAGAATCATGAGCGATTACCACAAGCAACTATATGGCAATAAAATGGACAACCTGGAAGAAATGGAAAAATTCTTAGAAAAGCATAACCTTCCAAGACTGAACAGGAAGAAATAGAAAATATAAACAGACCAATCACAAGCACTGAAGTTGAAACTGTGATGAAAAATCTTCTAACAAAAGTACAGGACCAGATGGCTCCACAGGTGAATTCTATCAAACATTTAGAGAAGAGCTAACACCTATCTTTCTTAAACTCTTCCAAAATATAGCAGAGGGAGGAACACTCCCAAACTCATTTTACAAGGCCACCATCACTCAGATAACAAAACCAGACAAAGATGTCACAAGAAAAGAAAACTACAGGCCAATATCACTGATGAACATAGATGCAAAAATCCTCAACAAAATACTAGCAAACAGAATCCAACAGCACATTAAAAGGATCATACACCATGATCAAGTGGGGTTTAACCCACTTGATGCAAGGATTCTTCAATATACACAAATCAATCAAGTGATAAACCATATTAACAAACTGAAGGAGAAAAACCATATGATAATCTCAATAGATGCAAAAAAACCTTTCAACAAAATCCAACACCCATTTATGATAAAAACCCTCCAGAAAGTAGGCATAGAGGGAATCTACCTCAACATAATAAAGGCCATATATGACAAGCCCACAGCCAACATCGTTCTCAATGGTGAAAAACTGAAACCATTTCCTCTAAGATCAGGAACAAGACAAGGTTGCCGACTCTCACCACTCTTATTCAACATAGTTTTGGAAGTTCCAGCCCCAGCAATCAGAGAAGAAACAGAAAGAAAAGGAATCCAAATTGGAAAAGAAGAAGTAAAACTGTCACTGTTTGCAGATGACATGATACTATACATAGAGAATCCTAAAGATGCTTCCAGAAAACTACTAGAGCTAATCAATGAATTCGGTAGAGTGGCAGAATACAAAATTAATGCACAGAAATCTCTTGCATTCCTATACATGAATGATGAAAAATCTGGAAGAGAAATTAAGGAAACATTCCCATTTACCATTGCAACAAAAAGAATAAAACACCTAGGAATAAACCTACCTAAGGAGACAAAAGACCTGTATGCAGAAAACTATAAGACACTGATGAAAGAAATTAAAGATGATACAAACAGATGGAGGGATGTACCATGTTCTTGAATTGGAAGAATCAACACTGTGAAAATGACTATACTACCCAAAGCAATCTACAGATTCATTGTAATCCCTATCAAACTGCCAGTGGCATTTTTCACAGAAGTAGAACAAAAAAATTCACAATTTGTATAGAAATACAAAAGGCCCCAAATAGACAAAGCAATCTTGAGAAAGAAAAATGGAGCTGGAGGAATCAGGCGCCTTGACTTCAGACTACACTACAAAGCTACAGCAATCAAAGCAGTATGATACTGGCACAAAAACAGAAATACAGATCAATGGAACAGGATAGAAAGCCCAGAGATAAACCTACACACATATGGTCACCTTATTTTTGGTAAAGGAGGCAAGAATATACAACGGAGAAAAGACAGCCTCTTCAATAAGTGGTGCTGGGGGGCTTCCCTAGTGGCGCAGTGGTTGAGAGTCTGCCTGCCAATGCAGGGGACACGGGTTCGTGCCCCGGTCCGGGAAGATCCCACATGCCATGGAGTGGCTGGGCCTGTGAGCCATGGCCGTTGAGCCTGCGTGTCCGGAGCCTGTGCTCTGCAACGGGAGAGGCCACAACAGTGAGAGGTCTGCATACTGCAAAACAAAACAAAACAAAACAAAAAAAGTGGTGCTGGGAAAACTGGACAGCTACATGTAAAAGAATGAAATTAGAACACTCCTTAACACCATACACAAAAATAAACACAAAATGGATTAAAGACCTAAGTGTAAGACCAGAGACTATAAAACTCTTAGAGGAAAATATAGGCAGAACACTCTATGACATAAATCACAGCAAGATCCTTTTTGACCCACCTCCTAGAGAAATGGAAATAACAAAAATAAACAAATGGGACCTAATGAAACTTAAAAACTTTTGCACAGCAAAGGAAACCATAAACAAGATGAAAAGGCAACCCTCAGAATGGGAGAAAATATTTGCAAATGAAGCAACAGACAAAGGATTAATCTCCAAAATATACAAGCAGCTCATGCAGCTCAATATCAAGAAAACAAACAACCCAATCCAAAAATGGGCAGAAGATCTAAACAGACATTTCTCTAAGAAGATATACAGATTGCCAACAAACACATGAAAGGATGCTCAACATCACTAATCATTAGAGAAATGCAAATCAAAACTACAATGAGGTATCACCTCACACCGGCCAGAATGGCCATCATCAAAAAATCTACAAACAATAAGTGCTGGAGAGGGTGTGGAGAAAAGGGAACCCTCTTGCACTGTTGGTGGGAATGTAAATTGATACAGTCACTATGGAGAACAGTATGGAGGTTCCTTAAAAACTAAAAATAGAACTACCGTATGACCCAGCAATCCCACTATTGGGCATATACCCTGAGAAGACCATCATTCAAAAAGAGTTATGTACCACAATGTTCACTGCAGCCCTATTTACAATAGCCAGGACATGGAAGCAACCTAAGTGTCCATCAACAGATGAATGGATAAAGAAGATGTGGCACATATATACAATGCAATATTACTCAGCCATAAAAAGAAACGAAATTGAGTCATTTGTAGTGAGGTGGATGGACCTAGAGTCTATCATACAGAGTGAAGTAAGACAGAAAGAGAAAAAGAAATACCATATGTTAACACATATATATGGAATCTTAGAAAAAAAAAGGTTCTGAAGAACATAAGGGCAGGACAGGAATAAAGACGCTGTTGTAGAGAATGGACTTGAGGACACAGGGAGGGGGAAGTGTAAGCTGGGACGAAGTGAGAGAGTGGCATGGACTTATATACACTACCAAATGTAAAACAGATAGCTAGTGGGAAGCAGCCACATAGCACAGGGAGATCAGCTCGGTGTTTTGTGACCACCTAGAGGGTTGGGATAGGGAGGGTGGGAGGGAGGGAGACGTAAGAGGGATATATGGGGATATATGTATACGTATAGCTGACTCACTTTGTTATACAACAGAAAGTAACACATGATTGTAAAGCAATTATACTCCAATAAAGATGTTATAAATATATATATATTGGCACTTAAGTGATGCTTGGTCTCAAATAACTGTAAAGGTAGAGCTGATTTCTAGATGATAACAATGTATTAAGGAGTAGACAGTAAAATCTCAGTGTGTTTCAGCTTTAATTCATTTGATGAATAGTCAGTTGGGAATAGCCATCGGTTAGGTTCTGAGTCTCTGTGGGATGGTGGTATTTTTTTCTGTCTCTCCCCAAAAGCCTACTCCAATTTATTGTCTCAATGAAATGTGAAATCCCAAGTCTCAACAGATTTCACTTTAAGTTTCACTCCAGTTGAAGGATTCCACTTAATGGGTTGTACTCCAGTTCCTAAGAGGGCATGTAAGAAATGTCCTGGCTTAGACAAAATTCTCCACAAAGTCATAGAGCTAGTGGAAACTTCAGAGATCATATAGTTCAATGTCTTCATTTCACAGATGAGAAAACCAGAGTTTAGAGAGGTCAAGTGATCTGATCAAGGTCACTTAGCACATTAGTAGCAGAGCCAGGGCAAGACCCATCCAGTGCTCTGTTCATCAAAACATACTCTCTGCCTAGTATATAGACCACCTTGCTGCTACCTTCTCCTTTTTATCATACTTTCTCTTACTCATCCTCCTAGTTCCCATGAGTCAGCTCTTTCCTGGCCACGCATTTTACATTTTGCCCTTCTATTCTACCATGGAACATTAATTTTTACTTGAGTTCTTACTAATTGCTTTCATGAATTATTGTATAAAGTTGGTGCTCTCATTTTTGCTTATATCCATGGTTTCTAGTCTCTGCTTTGACCCTGACGCTTGAATACTGGGAGAATCACCTAGTAAAGGACCTGGATATTAGTAAATATTCATTTACTTCTTCCTTGATCCTAGATTCCTCACTGTCTCTACTTTTCAACCCACTGCCAAGTCCAGACCCTTAACTTTGAGATATTTTTGGTTCTAATCGTCCCCACTTTATGGATTTGCTGTCTCTGTCCGTGGTGCTGATATTAGCAACAGCAGTGACTGTACAGCCTGAGTGGGAAATGTAGTTAAGAAATCGTCATAACACATTTGATTATTCTGGTGGACTATTTGGCCAAACAAAATTAAGTAAAATGATAATTAGAAATTATAATTCTTCATGTATACTTAAAATAGACATATCAAAATAAGTTCCCCTTTTCAATGACTCTCCAGAGAAAGGCTGTCAAATCAAGTGAGTGGTAGCTAGTGATGTGCTGGTAGATGTGTAACAAATTTTAAACATTTTTCTCCAGGGGAAAAAACCCCCACATGATTTGTAATGTTTTCTAATTTCTGTGATGTAAATAGTACTCTCACAATGGCTGACTTCAAGCTACCCAAAGACGTCACTGAATATGAAGGTGGGAGGAGATACATACAGTCAGCTCTTGTGAGTTACTGTAAACTGGCTCCATCACACCACTGGCCATAGCCCAATATTGCATCTTAAGTTATCCAGGATGCGACTTACCTAAGGTGGTCCAGAGCAAAAATATCTGGAAGGACATGTCTCTGAACTAAAGCCCTTTAGTGAGATCCTAGTGTAAAGCTAGAGAACAATATACATCTCAAGTGCAACAAGGCAGACAGAGTTCCCCAAAAAAGAAATATGATAGATATTATCAAAAGTATTTTAAAAGCAGGAATGAATTAGGATAAACATAATCTTGATATTATTAAAAAAAAAACAGTTGGAGTCCTGTCCTCATGATCTGTGGATGGGTGGTGTGGGAGCATATCACACTGACTTAATGGTACATGGCCAAGACAAACTCCCTCAGTGTCTCCTGTGACAGGATTTTCTCAGCTGTAGATAGGAAGAGTGATATCCAAGTTCTAGGAGGTGTGTTGAAGTTCATTTTGCAATCACAGATAAAATTTCATTTTTGTAAATACTGTTTTATTTCTAGTGTTTTTAATTAAAAACTATTTTAATATTTTGGCAATGATAATAGTCAGGAAAATATTTTGGTTACAAATAACAGAAACCGACTTAACCTAGAAAAATGAGGCATTAATTGGGAGAAAATTGGGGGCACTTCACAGAACAACCAAGGCCCCAGAGGGCAAGGATTCAGCTGGGATTCAGAAACAGTTGGTACCAAGAATATGACAATATCAGGACTGCTGCCTCTTATCTCTGCTGCATCATCAGCTTCATTCTTCCCTCTTCCTACAGAACCCATTTCTCCATACAGTAGAGAACAGAGCTTCTTTCAAACTTTGAAACTTATAGCCACAGGGAAAAGAAATACTGACCCCTTTTAGTTCCAAATCCAGGAATCTTAAAGAAGAGATTTATCATCCCAATGAAGTAACATCTTTCTCCTTGGACCAACCAACTGTGGTCAGGGTGGTAGGATAACATGAGAACCATGTAGGGGGTGGGGAAGTTCCTAGGCAAGAGATGTTGTTGGGCAGGAAATCCATTAGTCATCTACCCTACTTCCTATTTCTACATGTCATAGGATTGGTACACAGTACTAAGGCTCTCCTGATGTGACTCTTAACAAATTATACTCCCATGATGAATAAAGACTATCATAAGACCAAATGCTTGTAGTACTCCACCAATTTTTTTAAAGTACTGCTACTGAGTACTGAACCAGTTTCTTCCAAACCTGTTTGGGCATAATGTACAAGGCTTTAAAAAATGTTCAAATTCTCAAGTTGACTCCATTTCTATTTAATTAAAATATTTTAATGTGGACACAGAAATGTGCTTTAAAACTTCCCAGGTGTTTCTGGTGCAGCCAATCTGATGGTTGTACATTGATCAACATTTGGAAATCCACAGTCTGCACTCTAAGTGTATGTGAATCAGGGTCTCAGGGAAAATGAGAGTAAAAAAACCAAACAACAACAACAACAACAAAAAAAAAAAACTGAGAAGTAGGAGAGGGGATGTAGGGAAGTTTAGATAAGGAAAACGAATTACTCTTTCACATGACAGCCAGAACTCATTACAGGTATACCTTTCCTTAGCCAAAACCCTTAGGGCCAGGTCTGTTTCACAATTCAGAATTTTTTGAATATTAGAGAGAGAACACAGTTGCATATGCCACATATTATCTAATACCCTCAGAGAATCTGTGGTAACACCCCATAATCAAACTTTGATATTTCTGCAGCAAAGTGTATGAATATTTACACCAAGTAGGATAAATAAAATATTATACACAGCCCCATGTCAGTTCCTTTCAGATTTAGCTACTGAATGGCTTCAAGTCAGGTCACTGGCACCAAATGAGTGATGAAAACACTTCCAAGCTGGAGGTATCATATTTCCTGACTTCAAAATATACTACAAAGCTACTGTCATCAAAACAGCTTGGTATTGGCATAAAAACAGACATATATGTATAACATATATATGTGATATATATATATATCAGATGGTATGCCATAAATATATACAATTTTTATTTGTCAAACAAGAAATGAAGGAAGGAAGAAAGAAAGAAAAATTTCAGAACTTTTTTTGATTTCCAAATTGTAGTAAAGGATTTAGGGACTTACTTTTAAGTCAATAAAACTACATTTGAAAGGGATTAGAGAAAGTTAAGACCAACATAGCCAAAAGCAGCTCCTAAGAGAAGCTGGACCATACCTCATCGCCTCCACTCATGTTTCCCTCTAGCTCATCCTCCACTTTGCCACCAGAATGGCTCAGGATCATCCCTGCTTAGACTCACCCTCCATCACCCTAAGAATACACCACGCTCCATACATGGTCTCCTTAGCAGCATCCCTCATGACCTTGACTCTTCTCCTGGAGTCTTGTCTCACTTATTCCCCTGTCACTTTATCTTCTAGTCTTATGCCAATATGACTTTGCATATGCTCCTTCCTCCTCCGTGCACATCCTCTTCCCTTCTTGTTTACCTGGGAAAGTCCTAATTATATCTCAAAAGCCCTCCTTGGGTGTTGTCTCCTCCATGAAGCCTTTCCTGAACCTTCCAACCCCATCCCACCAAATGGTAAGCTTCTCCTTCTGCTACACCCTTTCTCTATGTTGTCACACCTTGATGACTGCCCTGAAAAATGTTATATTCGATTATTTACTTTCTTCTCTTCCTTTTGAAGGCAAGGAGGACTTTTTGTCTCTATACCCCAGTGCCAAGGACAGAGCCTGGGGTATGCGGTAGATGCTCAATAAATATCACTAAGATTGAGTTTTCCTTTGAGGTTGAAATTAGAGGGTTCGAAGGTATACTATGGATCCCCAATAATAGGGGCCACTGAGAATTCCAATAGGTTTCTGTGTAAGTCTATCTCCAATTCAAGGAAGCCCAATAGAAAATATTTATTGAGCACTTGCTTTGTGCCAGGCATAATCTCATTCCCACAATAACTCCACGAGGTCATCAGTACTGTTCTTATCCTCATTTTTCAAAAGATGAAATTGAGACTTTCAAAGGTTAAGAAATGTGCACCATGTCACAAAGCTAGAAAACAGTCAAGGTGGAATTTAAGCCACCTCCCAAAAATGCCATTTTGATGCCCATTGTGGGCATCAAAACAACTTTTCCCTCAGACCTTGCACTCAACAAGCCTCCACATGGGTGGAGGAAAGGTTTGTTCTGTACTGGAAGGGTTTAAGGTGTTGGAGAAGGCCCACTGGCCAAATAAATATTTTCCAGCTGGTGTGAAAATTGTTACTATTAGTGATTTCATCTTTGAAGGGAATATCAGAGTAAGTTCCTAAGACTTCACAGTATGAATGCCATTACCAGATGTATCCCCATTGTAAAAGGAAGGTAGTCACAAGGGCTTTTGGGCACGAGCGAGGGAGGTGAAAGTAAAGATAGGGGAGTGATCACTGAAAACATTGGAGGTTGGGGAGAGCTGGACAGCAAAGATCAGCTTCGCTGATTTTACAGTTTGGCTTCTGGACAACATGGATCTCGTCATTTGCCGCAGGGAATTTCTCTGCCCACTGGGCGTATCAGGCACAAAGCTAGAAGCCCCTGCTAAGAATAGAACGACATAGAGAAAGAACCAACTCTTCCAGAATGTACTTTAAGTGTCTTTATTATGTTCCAAGCAGTTCATCCATATTGTGGGCTTTCTCCATCAAGCAAGCGCCTTCCTTCAGAACAAACTAGGTCCCAAATCCACCCAGAAGGATTCAGCCCGAAGGTCGAAGCGTGTGTCCACACTAGACTCACCCTATCTCACAAAACCACTTTTCTTTTAGTTTACAAGGCCATGCGTCTGGTTTTCTTGCTTCTCTTATCACTGCTCCCAGGCTGTCTTCCCACGAATCACTCTGTTTCCCACTGTCTGACTTCTTAACCTCAGTATTTCTGCCTTCTCCGTTTGCTCTCTGAAGGAAACAAGTCTCAGATTTCACCTCTGCTGAAGCCTGACATCTTTTCAGCACCTATCAGAGCATCCAAGAATTCTTCAGATTCTAGCTTCCTCCAGCACATGTGCTTGTCAGCAGTCATCGTGAAGGGCATCCAGCTCACGGCAGCACTAGGAAGCTATTCAGAGTGGTCCCTCATCCGGGCTGCATGTACCTGGTGCAGATTTACCTGTGTGTAGTGCAGGTTTTAGATACATCCGAAGGCTTTGCCTTTGTTCAGTCGAGTGGGGGTCACGGCTCAGCTCTGCCCCATTCACCCAACTCGCCCTATTTATAAAGAAAATGCCTCTTTGCACTTTTAAAAAGAGATACTTGTAGTTGAGTGTCTCAACATGGAATGCTCCCCATGCCAAAATTAGTTGGGAGAAGAATTAAAGAGAAGGGCTAATTACTTTCTCCTGGGAAGTGCAGCAGGGCAGCCAATATCAAATGTGGACCTTACTACACAGTATGTTGGGGCCTCTGCTCTCCTGAATTGTAGGTGTTGAGCTGGAAGGAGCCCGGAGATCTGCCCCCCTCATGTCACAAAAAGGCTGCCCAAAGCCACCCAGCCAGTTAGTGGCAGAGCTTGTGTTAGACCCCCGGTCTCTGACTCCCTGGCCAATATCCTTCCAACCGTGTGCCCGAATTTCTCCTTTTGAAAACCAAGAACATGAGGATCCCTTCGTGAAAGTCATTCTCCCAAGGCTTAGAGAGGAAAGAGCCCCTGGAGCAGGGCCCTCTCCTCCAGGACCCAGGACCCCTGGTGGGACCCGAAGGGATAGAAACATGAGAACCTCCTCCAGGAGACCACACGTGGGGTCACCCTCCCTACCAGACATCCATCCAGGGGGGATGGGAGATGAGACAGAGAGTGGGACATAGAGGTTCAACCTTTGACCTGAGAGCTGGGGGAAACCAGGGAAGTATTGTGAGGAGTGGGGCACCCAATAGGGTGACACCCGGCAGCACTGGAGAAAGGGGGGAGGGTGGTTGGAGCTGGCCAGATGCGTGGGATGCAGAGGGGGTGGGATGTGCAGGGTCCCTGTCACGGAAGGGGGCAAAGTGAAGCCCCAGCTGGGCTCTGTGATGAGGCTCAGTGCCCCTTCCTTGGGCTGAGTGGCTGTGGAGCAACTTCCTGCTGAAGTAAAGGGGAGCGAGGCCGAGGGCTCGGGGCGGTGGGGGGTGGGGCGGGGGAGGAGCAGATTCCGAGATTTTGCAAAGCCCAGAGCGATCGATCGTCGATCGTCGTGGAGGGAAAGGGGGCAAAGTGGGAGGGAAGGCAGCCTTCGTGCTGCAAGAGCCCTGAAAACACATGGCCAGACTTGCCTTCTCCTCCCCCAGCCCTTTTCCGGAGGGTATTTGAGAGCAAGACGGAGCCCACCTTCCCCATGTCCCCGTGTGGAACATCTGCCTTCTCTCTTTCTCTCCCTTCCTCTTTCCCTCACTCCCTCTCTCTTTGCCCTCCCTCCCCCTCGCCGCCACCCCTCCCTCTTCGACGGCTGATTACACCCTGCAGCAGCTGTGTTGTATTTTGCTTCTCCAATTTTCTCATCATCAACATTTAGCCGCGTCTCCTCCCCATGCAGGTGGCTGTACCCCCTGACCCAGGTATGAAAGGGGCACAAGAAGCCCTTCTTTCCTGGGGACCACCGCTGTGGCACCTCTCTGCAAAAGGCTACTTCAGATGATGCCTGCTAGCAACTTGCAGTGTGTGTGTAGCGGGGGAAGAGGGGCTGCTGGTTTGAATATTGTTTCTGGTTTGCTCCAGGGAAGTCTTGGTTTTCCTTTCCCTTCTCCTCCCTGGCCCTGCTCTAGACGGGAATATTCCATTCCTGGGACACCTTTACTCTCCACCCCACTCCCCTGCTCCCCCTGCCCCCCACCCCAGCACTGCGGGATTGTAAAGCATGAAGGAAAGCTTCAAGGTTGAAGGATGAGAGTACTTTCACTGTTTGTGTCCCAGTATCTCTCCCGACATCTGTGTAGTCAACCATTCCGCTCTCCTTGAATTGCCTTTGCAAAATGCAAACTCATGAGCCAGGAATGTCACTCAAACCTTTCAGCACTTACCTTTCTGAAGTTGTTAGTTTTAGCCCCCATCAAGGTCCTGAAGACCTGGGACTTAAGCTTCAAGTACCGGCTGGTACTAGGAGGTCCTTAGGAGCACCTGCTTAATACTGAAGGTGAAGCCGGAGAGAAAATGGTAAAGAAACAATAGCACACATTACCACGATGCCTAGGACCACCGACCCAGCCCTGGCCTCTCCCCTAAGACATGGACATTTCTGTATCTGCGTCCATTCTCTTTCAAAATGAGCCATTGCTTCCTTGGCTGGTAAGGCCACAGAGCACATTTCTCCTTCTGCTGTGCGTCAGGGGCAACTGTTTATAACTCCATCGCCCAAGAGGTTCAAATCGCTCCACTGCCCAGCGAGAAGAAATATCGTTCTGAAGTAGGATGAGCTTGAGTTTGGGAATGACACAGACTTGGCATCTAATGTCAGCTTTGCCACTGGAGTAACCAAGCCACCATTTTGTCACATGGAAAATGAGAAGCATGACACCTACTCCCCAAGCTGCTGGGAAGAAGACAGACTTTTAAAAAAGAAAGAACCCTCATCTGTGTCTTAAGGTCCCTCTTCTCTGTAAGTCTAGCGTGTTATAGGTGCACAAAAGTATCACATCAACTACTAAGAATGTAGTAGGGCTTCAGAAAATAAAAATAGAATTTTTAGCATAAGAAACACAATCAATTCATCCCAGTGTTTTTGTTAAACTCTGCACAAATGATGCTGGGAAGCAGGCATGGGGGCACTGATCCTCAGTAGAGGGTCAGAGCAGAAGATTCTCACCAATGCTCTTCCTCCGTTGGTTTTGCAATTGCCTCCCAGCATCCAGGCCCAGCCCCATCATGGTGTAGCAACCTTGATGTTCAACCAGGTGCCCCTCCCCTTACCATGGTGACTGATTTAGCTAATGCAGTTTCATCTATCCAGTGTCTGACATTACCCTGCCCACAGGGGTTGGTTCAGGGTGGTCCATCAACCCAAGCCTCATGCTTCCTGTTCCGCAGTTGTGGACAACAAGTTGCTAGACCTGAACAAAGACACAGCTGGCCCCAGCTGCTGCTGGCTACCAGGAGGGAAGCCAGCCTTTAGATGGCATCGATTCCCAGTGGCAGAGAAAGAGAACAAAGAACCTGGGTCCCTGGGGGAACAGGGACCTGGATCCATCTAAGCTGCTGGATCAACCATTCCTGAAGCCGTCCACCTCTGGAACTTTCAGCTACGGGAGCCTCCACAGTCACTTATCGTTTACACCAATTCAATTGAGAGTTTCTTTTATTTGCAACCAAAAACATCCTCTCACATGTGGTTCTGATACTGATGTTTCCCCTACACTTTAGGCTCAGATATCAGAGTCTCTTAACTGGGTTGGGCAACCTACCTCCCATCTGTGTGTCTTGCCCCACTACCTGTTTGCTGAGCTGTTTCACCCAGAACTAGATCCCGGATTCTGAATTCCAACTTGATAAATCAACTACAAACCTTCCTCATTCATTCACTCAAAGAATCTTTCTGAAATCTTCATTGTGTGCCAGGCCCTATAGTGAGCACTAGGAATAGGAAAGAAAGCAAGAACTTCATCCCTAAATGACGTCTTGACACCGTTTGCAACTTACTCATGTCAGGTGTGTTTCATCTGTGAATTCCTCCACGGGAATGTTTCTTTGTGTTTGCAAAAGGGCATTGCTGTGGAGTTTTTGCCTGAGGTTCTCAAGAACTCCATGAGAGTTGAGGACTCTAGCTGGTGGCAAACACACTGGAGCCCACCTTCCCTTCCTGAGGAAGCTCACGTGGCGTGGGGAAAGCACTAGTGAGCCGTGGGCATCACGGAGGGCGGGCAAAGCTGTGCGAGTCACGCTGTAAATTCAGCCCCGTTACCCACCAACCTGTGCGGTGAGCCCTGAGGTCTAGGAAGGGAGGGAAGAAGCCTCCAGTCCTCAGATGGGTTTCTCAGCAAATCTCCCTTTTCACATAAGACCGCCTTCAGCAATTGCTGAAGCCCAAATATATATAAAACACTGACTATAAAACACCGACTCCGGACTCATGTCCATTAGGAGTCGGTTTCAAAGATGGGAGGTCTAGGCAAAGTTCCAGAAACCTAATATCCACGGGTTTGCAGTTTTACAATTTGGTCGGCATTCAATTTTTCTGGCTCCCTCTGCTTCGCTCTCAGAGCTGTCTGCATCTCTACATCAGCACGCATCCCAGCCTGTCAGGCGGGACTGTGACTTGTACACCTGTCCACCTGGCCAAACTGTACTGTCCTTGAGAGAAGGAAGGGCTGACACAGATGTGACACCAGCAAACACCGACCTGGTGCTTACTTTGCACCAGGCAACGTTCTAGGCACTCTACCCATATTTAATCCCCACCACAGTCTTTTAAGGTTATTATATTATCTCCACTTTACAGTTGAGAAAACGGAGGCACCTAAAGTTTAAATACAGTAGCTTGGCTGTGACCTTCACATGGCTAAGAAGGGGCAGAGATAGGATTCAAACAGGCAGTTGGACCTGGGGGTTCTTGCTCTTAACCCCGGTGCTACCATACCTGTTTGTAGACAATGCCAGTGTGCGGGATGAAATTAAAGTTAACAGAGGAGGTTTATAACAGATATTAACAGCAAAAGTTCATGGCTTTCTGATGTCCCCTGGCCTCTCACTGTTCAGGAGATTCTGAACACCAGAAGGAGAGGCAGTTCAGGAGCAAGAAACTGGAAGCCAGGTTCTTAGAAAACAGCAGTCTCTTTAAACGAACGTTTCTCTTGGACCCTTTCAATGCCTATCGTGGAAGCCAGGGCACTCCAAGTACATCAAGTCTAATATTCTTATACTCACTGCAAAACTCTGACCTTAGGGGCTTCCCTGGTGGCACAATGGTTGAGAATCTGCCTGCTAATGGCAGGAGACACAGGTTCGAGCCCTGGTCTGGGAGGATCCCACATGCCGCGGAGCAACTGGGCCCGTGAGCCACAACTACTGAGCCTGTGCGTCTGGAGCCTGTGCTCCACAGCAAGAGAGGCTGCGATGGTGAGAGGCCTGCGCACCGCGATGAAGAGTGGCCCCCGCTTGCTGCAACTAGAGAAAGCCCTCGCACAGAAACGAAGAGCCAACACAGCAAAAATTAATTAATTAATTGATAAGAAAAACTCCTACCCCCAACTTTAAAATTTAAAAAAAAAACAACTCTGACCTTGGGCACGTTACCTGACCTCATCCATTTTCTGTAATTCGGTGTGGCGGTTTTAAATCATGGTCACAAAGTCTTGGACATCCGTCCGTGGAGGGTTGGAATCTAGGTCCTCACTCTTGAATCTGTGGTTGGGGAAGGTGGCTTGTAACTGCTCTGACCAAAGCACTGGGACGGAAATGACACTGGGTGACTTTGAGGCTAGATGTTAAGGACATGCAGCGCCCACCTGGGTTGCCCGGAGCACTCATTTCGGTGCCCTCAGCCTCTGTACCAGAAGTTTGATTGCCCTGAGGCCATGCTGGGAGCGCCACGTGTCGGCACTCTGGGTGACAGTCCCAACGAAGACTCCTCAGCCAGGCCGGTGGCCATCTTGTAAATGGATGCTCCAGCCCCGGCTCTTCCAGCCTGCCTGTTTGAGTCATTTCCAGCCATTTGAGTCTACCTAGCTGAGAACCCAACGTCATGGTGTAGCGAAGAAACATCCTCACAGCTTCCTGTCCCGCAGACTCTGTGAGCATCATAAAGGGTTGTTGTTTATGACACCAAGTTTGGAGATAGATAACTAGGACGCATGGGAACAATATTACATGTGTGTTGAGATTCGGTGAAGCCTCATGGGAACGCACCTGACGTAGGGACTAACTGTGATGTAGTTTTTTAAAATACTGTCTTGACTCAGTTTTGAGGTCCTGACTAGAGGCTGGTGAGTTTCCCTTCTTGAGCAGACAATTAAATCCACAGGCCCAGCCACCTTCCTCGTCGGGGTCTTATAGTCCAGGCTACTATACACCTGCTTTAATCACCCCAGGGCCAGCCCCTGTGCCCCAGAGCCTGCTGGAAGGACACAAACTAGCCCACTCTAAACCTGTTTACCCTGCCTCACCCATTCCTTCCCCCGGAAACTACAATAAAGTTCCTCCCCACAGCTGCCCTCCCTCTGTCTGCCCTGCAACAGACCCCAGGGCTTCCCCTGAGGGCTTCCATGTGGTGGACTCCATACCCCACCCCCAGGGAGCTGGGAGTAACCAAACCATAAAACTCTTTCCGGTTTCTCTTTCTTTGATCTGCATCTGGCCTCACCATACCTGACCCAAGGTAACACGGCGAAAACAGTGATAGACTAAGTCATTGATCTGGGTTACTTTCTCTTCCTTTGCCCCTTCCTACCATTTTAAAATTTTCATCATTAACAAATGACTACGTTTCTGGGAAAGTAAATATAATCAACTTGATGGGAAGACAAAATAGGAGACAAGAAGGTGATGCGGTAGAAGGCTGAGGAACAAAGATGGAACCAACCCCATGGACGGTGGGCTGGCTGGGGGCTTTGGGAACCACAGTGATGGGATGGGGGCAGGCGAGGTGGTCGCAGGCAGATGATCTGGGGGTCTCTAATGGACTCTGTCGTGTGTGCTGTGTGAGGGATAAACTGTCTGGAAAACTTCATTTCCTTCACGTTGGGAATGTCACCTAGCCCTGGGGTCATCCACCGCCTACGCAAGTGCTACTTAAACTCTCACGTGCATGTGGATCCCCCGTGGAACCCCCTAAAACGCAGCTTCTCTGCATTAGGTCCAGAGTGGGGTCTGATGAGCTTCCGCATTGCTGTCAAGCTCCCAGGGGAGGACGAGGTTGTGGGTTTAAGACCTCACTTTGAGCAGCCAGGACCTGCGAACCTTCAGGACCCAGGGCGTCAGAGCCAAAGGGCCTGGGAGGACCCTTTGGGTCTGTTTTCTCTGAAGCAGGGTGTTTTCAGCTCTGAGGAAACTTTCCATTGCCCCTAGATCACCCCACAGCCATGTGAACATGGAGGAAGGTCTGACTGCCACCTCCTCCCCACCTGCCCTCCCCCAGAAGCGGAGGGTAAAGGAGACCTTGGGGGTTTGGCTGTTTCTCTCTGACCCGGCAGTGGGGACACAGGGCCCCAGTTTCTTCCCATGTGCCCGTCTAAGGATGCCCTTCCAGCCCCCAATCTCTCTTCCCAGGGCTGGCTTTCCAGGTAAATATGGAGTGACAAGGACTCCAAATCCTCCCCCAAATCATTCTGAATTTCTTTAATTGCCTGACTCCTAGAAGTCATCTTCCATTTTTTACTGGGCTTAGAGTTAACTAATATTAAGCAAATGTGAGATTCCAGTTCTGCCTCTACCCTCCTGCCCCTGTGGCTTCGTGGATTTGGAGACAGGGGTAAAGAAAAGAATGTGTCCAGATGCCTAGGGAAGAAGGAGGTTTGATCGTCAGGTGACAGTTAGGGCTTACTGGCAGAGGTCCCCAGCTATACCCATAGAATCAAGGGATTAGTTCCAACAAATATGCAATTTTACTGGCTCAGTGAGAAAAGGTGTGGCTAAGGAGGTTTGGAGAAACCATTTAGAGAAGGAGTCTTCAGAGAAATCTATAGAAAGCATTCTGCCCCCTGCTCAATGAGCACTTCTACAAGCTTTCCTATTCTCCCTCCAGGAGATGGTCGATGCCATGGGTGGCAACTGGATTTGGTCTTGCATTTCTTTACAGCCCCTGCTGCAGTGGTTCTCAAACTTAGCCATGAGGCAGAGCTCTTGGTGATGCAGGAAAAGCCCAAGAAATAATTTTTTTTAGTGTAAATAAAACTAATTTTATTCATAATTTTATTTAACTAATTCAGATATCTTACCCACCTCATCTCAAACGGCCACCCCGTCATATTCTCATTGCCCTGTTTTAACTATCCACCAAGAGCTAAACTAGCAGATATTTCTCTTGTTTATGTGTTTGTGCATTTCTTGTCTGTCTCTCTAGCAC